>NW_017259192.1:3666432-3703836 GCF_001594045.1 Atta colombica | reverse complement strand
ATATGTATATATATATATATATATACATATACATATGATACGCATGTATACGTTTAAAAATGCTTTGTGTATGGGGATGAAATCGGAGCATTCGGTGCGCTTTGTCGACTTGTCGCCGCATCGATATCGATGCTTTCTCTACGCAACGGACAGAAGTGATCCCAGGAGAACATAACGAGAAGTTTCCCCCGAGTTTCTTTCACATTGATGCTCATCAATCGAACAAAAAACCCTACTTGCATGAAGACAACATAAAAGGACTCGGAAGAATTATTTGCGGGATTTGGAAGTTCCATTATATAACGACTTTTTCTCGCGTTTTATGTGAATGAAAGAATCCTCTCTCTTGTTCATATCTCGTGTCACAACAATTTAAAAAATTTCTTAAATAAAATCTAATAGATCTAATTAACTTAAGCAAAATCTAGTCAAATGATTTTTTATTATTACAATTTAAATGACAATTTCTTGACAGTATAATTAATTCACAGTAAGTAATAGACAACTCAAACTTTATACAACTTCTTAACTTTTTCCACTTGAAAGAGAGAGAGAGAGAGAGAGAGAGAGAGAGAAAGAGAGAGAAAGAAAATAGTTTTAGTGAAACATCTAAAAATTTAACTAGATGAATATTGGAAAATAATTTTATTAAACTTTTTATGAAAATAATTGTGTAAGCTGGTTGCTAGAATGTCAAAACTTTATTGCTCATCATGCTTGAGTTTCCCACATAATTATTTCGATGGTCCAATAAAATTTTCTATATCTACCTACATTTTTAGATATTTTAGTAAAATCGTTGTTTCCACGCACACACACACACACACACACACACACACACGCGCGCGCACTCACTCACTCATGCACGCACGCACGCACGCATACCCATGTGCATATAAGTTCCTTTTTTAAAATATTATTTTGTTTTTTAATATTTTTAGAACAATATTTATTAAATGGTTATATCAAATAAGTTATATGTATATAATTATATGTGATATTTTTAAAGAAAATTGTTATAAAATTGATTATTATAAAATTACATTCACAAAATGCTCAATTTTTTCTCACTTAATACATTTTAGAGATTGCTCTTTTCATAAGAAAATCAATTATATATCGAATCACTAAAATAACACATTCAAATTATACATATATCAAACCACTAAACTAATATATTTAATGTCTTATTTCATTACCTGGCACTCTTAGAGCAGAATAAGATAATTCGAGAGTTTGACGATTTCAACATCTGATAACGTTTCAATTTCAGAAGTTATTCGGGCGAAAAGACATTCGAGAGCGTAACTCGATTCATGTATTTCCATTTTGGGTACGAATAAGACCAACAATCAAATGAAGTTCTAGAATCTTCGAAGCGTTACAAAATCATTCCTCGTTGCATATCAACTCAACGAATACTCGCGTAGTATACGGAAATAGTTTTATTACGAACAATCTAGTCGTTAGCATGTACGAAAACTCACCGGCGTTTTTAACACCGACGTTGGGATTTAAAGGATTTCGCAATGGGATTACGGCCATCGATCATCACGCGCACCTGTATCTGCCTTAAGCGGCAATATTGGAAGCGGATTTTAACGCCGGTTTTAACGGTCCGTATCGCGTAATATTATCCTAGTATTAATAATGGCGATAAATCAACAGACTGGGGAATAACGTTCGACTTCGAGCTCGATATTCCGTTGGGTAGTTCGGTGGCACAGTCGAATGTATATAGTGGCACTCCAGGGAACCGCCGATGTATGCCGCGAGTTTCTCTAGCACGCCGAAGCACGAAATGCGCTCCGGGGGTAGAACGGAAGGGAAAGACAAAATTACGGCTGCAGCGTGCATAATGATCTACTTGCGAGCTCTCCGATGCGCGGCGAGGAGATTTACAGTCGTGGTAACGTTCGCAAATGTGGTCGCCTCTAGATATCGTCTTGCAAGAGCGCAACCTGTCCTCGATGTTTCTGTGTGGATAAGAGGTGCCACGATACCATACGATACACAAGCGGAAGTTAACGCTATTCACCCGTAATACGATCTATTGGCAGGTAACGATATTGCGCTGGTTAACCTTTTGACTTAGCTGAGAATGGATTTATTTACATACGACTTAGTTAGTATAGTATTATAAAGGGAGATGATTTGAATTTTAGATTATAATAATTGTTGTTCTTGGAACAAATTTTTCTAAGAATGCAAATAATTCTTATCAAATTTCCCGATCTTTAATATTAAATATTATCACATTTGGTAGCAATCGCGAAAATAAAATTAAATAGAATATATCTAACTTTAATTCTCCGTCTACAATTATATTTTTACTCCTTTCCAATCTAGATTTTTTTCGTTCAACCTAAATTTTTGTTATTATTCTAGACTTTCGAAAAATGTGGAAACGTTTAAGATTACTTTTCAATATCTCTATTACATTACCAAAGTTTTTTAACTCAAATGTTAAAATATTTATTTAATAAAAATGGAAATGAATAAAGATGAGGGTGACATTTGAGAACGAAATTTCGTTTGTGCCAAAATAGATATATATAGATTGCAGACGAAAAAGATTAATTAATTTAATTATTTTAATTTTAAGAAGATTGAAGTCGTGTATCTACTTATTATAATTTATATTTCTAAAAAAATAATATTAAAATTTCTTACATTACATTTTTTATAATTCGTAGACTACTCATTCAGTTTCTTATTATAAAACAATCAATTGTAAATTAATTATAAAATGTTCTTAAAAATAACAAAATGAGATAAGCAAAATTTAATTTTGCTTATTGGGGTCAAAATTAATCACCGATTTATATTAATTTTGATTCCAATAAGAAATTATTACAAAAATTTATTATATTATATTGCTCGCACTTTCTCATCGCGGTTTCTCCTCGATGTCTCGTTATTCTTGCTTCGCGCCTAATATACATAATTACTACTATTATCTTCTAATCCGCACGGACAGCAATGCCAAATAAATGTACAATTAGTCGCACGAATATAACAAATGAATTCACTCACCGGTCGACGCATCATCATTGCCAGTTGCCGACTCCATTGTTTTGGACGTTCATTCCTGGATGCGAGTCGAAATAATGCAGCGAAATAATCACTCACTATCTCACATTCTTGGATCTCATATTCATGGACATTCGGTATGTCCATCACTTTCCTTTTTAACATCGTTATTCTCTTTTTTCGGATCATATGTATCGTTTAAAAAAACACTGACCGCGAACGCGCAGATTAAATTAAGTCAAATTCTACATCAACTACGTTCGTTTATCATATTGCGCGGCACTTCAAGTTTTAAATCCGAACTACATAAGAATGCTAATCGCAGATCGTAAGCTTATTATATTGCGTCAGCCAATCTCGAAGCGTCACTTTTAAAATTGACGCAGCATCCGTAGCATATTCAAGGTGCGTCCGTTTCATGCAAATATGTGAGCTTTAAAAAATTGACCAAATTTAGCCCTATTTTCATAATCTATGTTTATTTAAAAATTAAAAGGTTACCAGAAAATTCATGAATAAATTTCGTTGAATCTCTTGGAATCTTTAGGGAACCACGTATTATAAAAATTCTCAATAGACAAATATTCTCACATTAGATTCACTGTAATGAGCTTTCTACAATAAGCTATTACCCAAGCTTTAAGTCTTAAGACGCAAGAAATTAACCAGTCATTATCAAATGTGTGAAGATTAATTAATTATGATTGATCAATTTTGTACGACTTAATTTTGCCCAATTGCACCAACGTTACTTTGACTTTAAGCAAGGCTTAAAACTCGCTTTCTCTCTTTAAAGCTGAGAGAGTGAATTTTAAGCCTTGCTTAAAGTCAAAATAACGTTGGTACAACCGGGTCTTAAGATTTAAAGCTTAAATAATGGTTTATTGTAAGAAAGAAATACATATTTGATCGATTTTTTAAAATTTACTACCATTATTGTGTTTTGAAATTAATGTATATGATATATCATTTTATTCATTTGATATATCATTTTCCTTCTTTTAATATTCGGTGAATACAACAAGGATAAAATGATATATCATATCCATTATGTGTAAAACGGAATGCACTCTCAGAATGAATAGAGTATTTTCCAACAAGAGAGACACACAGTGTAACAAGTGATTATTTCATCTTTGTTTAACATTGGCAAACAATAAGAATGTAATGATTCACTGGGTTACACGGTCGGCTGTATTTCTTGCTAGAAAGCAACTGACGTGAAACAACCACAGACTTCCATGTTAAGTACGTTGGCATTGGCAATGCTCGCGAATTTATCAGATTTTAAACAAGAATGAAATGATACTTGCAAGAATCATATAAATATCAAGTGAAATATATCTATAGAAGTTTGTAGAAACGACGGATCGCACACATTACTTCATATATCACAATCACTGGCCTTTCATTTAAATCGCGTTCCATTATTATTCACTGTGAATACTGAAAATCTCTAGTAACGCGAATTATAGATTTTAAACGGAAAACACTCAGTAAATGGCTGCGTTCAGCAGAAAAAATAGCTTTTGCTGTTGTAAAATTTTTCAATGCGATTGATTCTTACTTTTGGTTCCTTATAGTTCTAAATCAGTCACAGAATTTTACAATAGTTGCAAAGCTGCTTTTTCTGCTGAACACAGTCATTTACTGCGTATTTCCCGTTTAAAATCTATAATTCGCGTTACTAGAGAGCTTTCTCTGTTGGACGCAGAGTCCATTATATTATGCGACGCAACATCGACACAAATCGACAGAAATGTCGTTCTATCTTTTTAATCTGCGCTGGATTTACGAAAAGTAAATAATGTGTAATAGTAATAATTTTATAACGGACGAAACTTTTGAGACACGCACGAACTCGTTCAAGGTCATTCTCGCGCGGTTAAAACTTGACGACACAATTCGCGTGAGGACGTTCGTGTTCACACTTCACACACAACCGTTCAGAATGTATTACGTACTTACATATTTTAATCTTCAAATAATAGAGAAGAGCGTTATACGGAGCACTTTATGTACTGAATCCTTTATTCCGACTTATTTGCGTCTCGGCCATTCAGGTCACTCGATTCGACTGGCGCTCGTCAATATGGTGACGCGTCATGCGTGACGTGAACATAGTTACTAACCCCGCGCCGCGCTGACGAAGCAACGTCGCGTTGTATCGTGTCCGTTGTAAAATTGCTGCCGCATATTTCATTGTGAATCGTAATAACGTGAGTAACGCCACGATGTCCGTGTTATATGCGATACAAATCGACAGAAATCGTTCTATCTCTTTTATCTGCGCTAGATTTACGAAAGATAAGTAATATATAATAGTAATAATTTTAATAACGGATGAAACTTTCGGACAGGCGCGGCGGACTCGTTCAAAGTCACTCAACGTGCGACGGTTGAAACTCGGCGATACAATTCGCACGAGAACGTTCGTTTTCATGTACAACCATCCAAATCACGTACTTACATACTTTAATATTCAAATGAGAGAGGAGAACGTTACACGGAGCAGTTTACGTTACCGAATTCTTTATTCGCGTCTCGCGAACGTCTCGGTCACTTAGGTCACTGGATTCAACTGACGATCGTGATGCGTCACGCGTGACGTGAACATAGTTACCAACTCCGCGCCGCGCTGGCGAGGCAATGTCGCGTTGTATTGTGTCCGCTATGAACTTGTCGCATACTTCAGTTTATCGTGAATCGTAATAACGTGATCGACGCCACGATGTTCGCGTTTCGTATTTATTTTATATCCGTCCGGATATATATCACTGGTATGTCGTAAACTTTACTGTGCAAAGTGACGAGTGAATTGGTAATTGTCGAATTGGTAATTAATTCGTGCGAATGGCCGCGTTCTCCGTTACGTACGAATGCGAAACGAGTGCTTAATAACGCAGTAACTGGATCGGGAAATAATGACACTCAAGGTGGTGGCGTATCGAGAAAGGAGTACAACTGC
The DNA here is from genome assembly GCF_001594045.1 of Atta colombica. NCBI lineage: Eukaryota > Metazoa > Arthropoda > Insecta > Hymenoptera > Formicidae > Atta > Atta colombica. The sequence goes on along the minus strand of NW_017259192.1, from coordinate 3,697,835 downwards.
GCATTTAGATCGAGTGGTAAGTGAATATTATCGTTTGTACAGGTGAAGCTAATTGTTTGTTTCGCTTGAAACAATTTTCTAAAAAATGTATGTACATTGAATTAGAGAGAATGATAAGAGGAGAATGTTGAAAAAGAATTGAATTTTGCTTAAAAAGGTTTTAGTAAAAAAGAAAGTGTTTTTTTTTAATGTAGATTTTTAATTTCTTGAATATGGTAAGTTATTAAAAGTGCATGGCGTTTTGGAAACACCTTGAAAATTGAGCAAGAATATTAAAAAGGGAATGACTAAAATTACCGGATTTGGCCTAAAGGACATCTTTCTTACGCATTTTTTTTGTATTTTTTTGATATGCTCAACCATTTGCAAATGGTTATTTTAAACTTTGATGGAAAAATATGTTGAAAATCATATTAAAAGTAGCACAATTTCGTCAAAATCTGATGATTTAGCACATCAAAAAATACGGAAAAATATACATAAAAAAGGTTTTGTTGCTTAAAATAACTAAAATTAGTTACTTTACTCAATGTCCTGGACAATGATTAAAATAGATCAATTGTGATTAAAACAGTGGAATTTTTCTTGTGCATGTTTTTTATTTTCTTTAATATGTTGAATCATTTGCAAACGTTAATTTCAAGCTAAACTAATGGGAAAATATTAAAAATTGCAATTAAAGATCAGATTTTGACAAAATTGCTATTTTCAATGCGATTTTCAATATATTCCCATCAGTTTGAAACAATCGTTTGCGAATAATTCAACAAATATAAGAAAACATCAAAAGAAAGGTGCTCCCATTTAAAATCTGGTAATTTTATCTTCCGATAAATAATCGTATTTGTATTCAATTTTTTAAATGTTTCCCAAATGCTACAATCTTTTTAATAATTTTGTCTAGGAAATCAATATCTACAAAAAAAATCATTTTCTTTTTAAATATTTTTTAAACGAAGATTCTAAAAGGTGAAAATTGAGATAACAAAATACTTAGTGCTTTCCAGCAAATGTAATACAGTGTAATACAGTGATTATTTCATCTTTGTAACAGGCAAACAACGTTGTATGATTCACTGTGTTACATTGTATCTCTTGCTGGAAAAACCGTAAAAGAAGCGTTTATTTTTCTTTTACGTTTCATTGTTTCAATTTTTGCCTTCTGCGATTCAATTAGCTCTAATCTTTATTTTCGCCAGGATTTGATGTTGTTGCGTCATACGGATTGTAGATATGTTTACATTTTGCATGATCCTAATGATGAAACGCGCATTTTTTGTATTCTAAACTGTAAAACGTTGGAAAGCAAAATAGAAATATAGACAGACGGCGATTTACGAATAGGTTCACTAAAATTAAAAAATTCAATACGTATAGCAAAATCTCCAGCGTTTAATCCTCTTTAGTAATTCAATCTCTAAATAGATATCTAATATTGTATAATTTAACTTTTCATATGCGTCAAAATGTAATTCAATTAATTTCTGTGATTATTAAAGTATATATTTAATAAATAATAAACCAAATTTAATCATATTTAATATAGTTTCTTGAGTTAAATTATTTAATGCGAAAGTAATTGATATGACGATCATATAATGATAATATGAGAAAAATTTATTTAATAATATATATTGATCGTATTAATTGGCGCTTCTCTTACTTAATTGATACATAAGCGATCCTATTCTAATCTTAATATTTAAATATTTAAATTATTTAATTCTATTATATCTGTGTTCTAATTAAACATGAATATGAATATAACAAGAAAATTGAATTATTTGACATTCTTAACAATAAGATTTAAAATTGAGTTTCTATAAATCAACTGTTAGCTCGTTAAAGAATTAAAAAAAATATAATTAAACAAAATGGTTATCATGGAACAATTTTCCTTACTCATCGTATTATCTACAATGTTAAATTTTTTATGTTAAATTGATTAAATTATATCCAATTTGAGTCATTTTTAATGTTGTTTTTAATAATTTCTATGAGTCGCCACTGCTCCCACTTACTATTTCGTTAACTGAATTAAAACGATGGAGTTAAACAATTTAATTCGAGGAAATTATGAAATTTAATTCAAATTTAATTTATTATTTACTATTTATTATTTACTAACTGCATACATTAATGTAGACGTTATTTACTTTGACATCTAACAGAAACGGATTGATTTACATTTTGATACACGTGGAAGTTAAAAATAGCAAAAAATAACAAAAAAATAGCCAAACTTCATTTTTTAACTCAAAGAATTGGAGTACCATGAATTAGAGTGCTCCTTTAATATATAGTGCATTTTACCAAAATTCTGTTGCGCAAATAGAGACGTATGTCTTTTTCATCAACAGAGCGTATAAGTGCTATTCCGACTTTTCACCGGATTTACATGCGCGTTCTTTGACTTGCTCCTCAACCACAGGCGCCAGCGAATGCCTTTTTTTGTAATGCAAATTCGCGCGCGGCGAATCTACCCATAAAACTGGTACCTCTCTCTTAACTTACTGCTTGCCCGATATCAACTCTTCCACCGGAGCTCGTTCTCAAGGATTTCATTTACGAGGAGCTTCAGCTTCCTACTGGCAACCCCGCCGCGATTTCCGCAACCTTCCCGGATTTAGCTGAGATCTATTTGCTGACAAACCGATGTCTACTCGTTGTGATGGTTGTTTAGATCGTGTCCCTCCCTTATTTCCTCCTTTAAACGGCGATATGATTTGCATATTTCGATTGTACAGGTTATCACATTCGAAGACGTTTCTCTATCGATAATGACGACGACGATGTCTTTCAGCTCTTATTCTTCTCTCCCATGGCGTTAAACTTTCGTTGCTGTAGCTCCTTCATTAATAAGCTCCTATCGAATTAGCTTCTTACCGAAAATCGTAGGCTGAAACAATAGCTAATTCTATCCGACTCCGTGTTTTCCGATATATTCCGAAATACTATCATTATCAGATTGGCTTCAATATCTATTAGGGTATTTAGTTGCATTGCAGATCTCTTCGATTTTGAGAATGAATCGCTACGAGTAATTTATCTACCATATATTCTTGATATTCTCTACAAATTCTTGATTTAGATTTTATGCGAATACGATGTGAATACGACGCCCACATGACACGTATATCGTGAAGACTTCGTATCTTTCGCTCAACTGCTCCGTTTATCGCATCTTGAAACGAGTAGGTGGTGATCATGTCAGAAAATCGCGTTAGGACATATTAAGTATCATTTGTTCATGTTAAATAGACAGATTCACTTCGATATCATCTTTTAGTAGGAGTTCATTTTAGTAGAGAGCAGGATTGATAAAAAAATCGATGCATATTTCAAATTTTATCAATTCGCGATACGATTGTATTCTCTGCTAGGTTTAAAAGATTCGCCCATTTCATTTCAAATTCAATGTTCGATGCCACAAATGAAAGATGTATGGCAAACGACATATCACCTCTTTGAAACGTTATTTATGTTATCGTTTTTAAACTGTAATACTTTTAGCAGCGAATATGTCAAATTTTTTGCACATTTATAAAATTGGCGGCAAACTTAATTGCTTTGGAATTCAATTTATGTATCTAATTTTGTAACTTATCAGATTAAATTTTTTATTGAACACGATATATAAATTATATGAATTATTTAATAAGCTCTGAATGAAAAGTACATTTAAATGGGAGATTATTTTAATAAAAAAAAAATAGTATTTACGTTAATGCACGAGGCATTATATAAAAAGTTTTTTTTAGTAATGGGATTTGAAACAATATATGGCATATAAATGTACCGTTAAAATAATAATATTGTAAATTTTATTTTATAGTGATAAATTTGATTTTTAAAGAAGCTTAATATGAGAATAATAGATAAAAAAATGTTACAGAAATCAAATATATGAAAACAACATTTTATATTCAAGATAGTTTCTGAATTCCTACGTGTACATTAAACGTAAAATATTTTTTATTGTAAAATACGTTATTATTAACATTAAACTATTTTATATGAATATCATATTCAAATTTTTCTAATAGCTTCTGACTGTACTGTATTACGTATAATATAAACTAATAATTTAAAAATAAAAATTAAATTTAAAAATAAAAATTAAATTTAAAAATAAAAATTTTAAATATTAACAGGATGAGAATAACCGTATGCTTAATTAACGCAGAAACGCTTTTGGGTTAATTGTAAAATAATTTAATTATTCACGAAGAATATAGAATAGCGAAGTAGAAATAAAGAGTAACGTTTTTTATCTCTGCAAAAGCCATTTTGAATATAACTTTTTTTTTTCAATTTTTATCTCATTTTTGCCTTTTTCTGTGCATGCCAATGTATAATACTATGAAATGGAAGATAGTAGGCAGAAAGTAATTTTCGCAATCAGAGTTCAATTGAGATATAAGAGGACGCAAGTACTTTACATTTTAACATTTTCAATATTATCCCATTTGACCGTACATTTATTTTTTATAATTCCACAAGCTAAAAGAGCGTAAATAAGGCTGGCAATAGAGAGGCAATTGCTTGAATACCTTATTTCTGCAGAAAAGCTCTGTAGAAAGACGGATTCTAAAGTCAATTACTTGTTGTAAACAAATGAATAGAAGGTAGATGCGTTTACGTCTTTCCTTCTCTGCTCTATAAAAATTCTCTACTGGTTTCTCGTTGGACACGTCCTCGTCGGAAGCGTGAATCGCTCGTTCCATTTGCCGCGCTATTCTCTGGCACGCAATAATTCTCCGTCGCGGCGCGCGGTAGAAAAGAGAACGCAACCCGTTGCGAGCTTTACGTAACTGCACAACGTTTTAATAAGTGGTCAAATTACCGTTCCGGACGCACATAATCCGACGGTTTTAAAAACTCGCCAAACAGCGCGGGGGTGAGATGGACGGTCTGGCGACTCGACGTAGCCCGCGGCGGGGTGGCGTAGAGAGGATGGCGCATAGGAAGGAACTCTTTATGCGAACCCGACAACCCGCGAACTCGGCGTGGAACGTAATTTGCTTTAGTGCCGTCGCGTAAATTTCAGGATGATGAGAACGTACGGGCGTCGCTTAACTCGTTCTTCTTCCGGATACGATGGCGGATAGGGAGTATAGAATAGAACCGAGAGTAGAACGAAGTTCCGGAACCGCTAATGCGGTCAGTTATTGAATGGACTAGCCTGGATTTTGCGTAACGTTGAATTTGCCCGCGATAAAAAAAAAAGCCCGGCGGTCAATCCTCTTCTGGTCAATTCGTCGCGAGCGCATGCACTCACACTCTATATATATATATATATATACACACACACACACATACACACACACACACACACACGCGCGCGCACATACACACGTTCCAGCTCCCATTATCGCATCGTAAAGCAATTTGGAAATCCGAGCCGGCTCAGGACCGCGCGCAATTTCCTGAACGACTCGGCCTTGGGAATATAGCGGCTGTTCGACCGGTTTTTCTTTCCCGCAGGGTGCGAAAGAAGCGGAGATTAAAGATTAACGTTCGTTGGTTCGAGTGCGGTGCACAAACGGTGTCATGCGGCTTGCGTATAATGTGTATTGGCACGGCAGCGAAACGCCATCGAAATAGGGCAATAATTGAACTCGTCCCTGTGGCGATGATCGAACGGATGTGTTCCACGATGTATGAAGATTTCGCCTCGCGTTTCGTTCCAATGTCAATCGAGGATGGTTTTTATTCAGTCGTTACATTTCGCCAATTGCCGTAGGGTATTCCATGTTGACGGTTTAATAAATATCGGGACGATAATCAGTTTTTGCTGCCACATTAGCCTCTTTGAATGTTTATACTAGAGTGCAGCTGCAATCGTTTCGTTAAAATGATAAATTACGTATAAATACAATATTTATGTATTTATGAGCATTGGAAATGACATTTGATACGTACACGGAGATTCACTCGATGTGGCGAAATGCAGGATGAATATTTTATCGTATATGTGAAAAATTAAAAATGGTACAAGTTATCCATACGCTGCTGTTTCTGTATGAAATAGCGCGACTGTTGTACGCGTTTGAAGCGTTTCCTCGCCGGCAGTTCGTCGTTGTTCGTTCGTCTAATAATTGAACATTTCAGCAAAAGCGAATTGTCATATAACCATTTGTAGCTGCGCGCATTTCACGAACGACGTACAAGCGAAATTTAGATTTCATCGTCGGCGAGGGTTTCATTTTCGTGTGCACGCACCCGATGAATTTTTCAGCCGACAACAATCGTACTGCTTTAGTGTAGGCGCGGACCGCTCATGAAGCATTAACTTCAAAAGGATCATTCACGCGAGCTAAACAAGCAGTAAAAAAGTCGGGGTTTATGCGCGTTACTGTATCCCTCCCTTTCCCTCTGTTCTGGGAAATGCGTTGGAATTTCACAGCGAGATTTCGTGGCCGTGCCAGGCATACATTTGTTCGCGCTTGCACATTATCCGTGTAGGTATAGTTTGCGAGCTTATATTTCATCGGCCGGGCCGACGAAAATCACGGCGCTATGAAGCCTCACCGAAATTCGAGAATGCCCGAAAATAGACACGCACCATTCCACTGCAATATGGTATATCACGACGCACACGTCTGCGGAAAAGCGATAAGAGCCGCCGACCCCACTTATCTGGCATGCGTTTTAATGGCGCGCCGTTTTCGTTTGCGTCGGCGATTCTCACATAACCGCAGATAATCGCTGGTTGGTTAACACATTCCCACAAACTTGCGCGAAATTATCACGTGCATATAAATGGAATGAAATCTAATTCCTGAGATAAGAGATAAAATCAAATTTGTAGATTGTGATCCAATAGGTATAATTTTTTGATTATGTTTACGTTTACGTTTGAGTATATTGAGAAAAATTGGTTTATCAAATATGTAGATAGCAAAATAGAAGTAAATTTTATAGTTTACAGATCACTAAATGAATAAAGTTTCATACATTTCTAGTAGACTAACACGTACAAGAGCCAGAATTACATGGGATGGTATTAAGAGAGGGGACGATATTCCGGTTGCCTTCGTGAATAATGCATATCTTTACTACTCTCAAACACTACCATGCACCGAGTCGAGATCAGATATGTAATAAAGCTTTCAAGAGCTTTAAATATGATTTTATATTTATGGCAATTTTACACATTTTGTTTTTTTATGTCTTTTTTTTACGATCGCACCAGATGAGTCATAGAAATATTATTTTTACAAAATTAATCAATCGCATTGAGAACGATGAAAAGATTCTTGGTTTTTTATAATTTATTTTAAATATCCGAAATAACATTAATTATTTTAGACTTCATTATATAAACTGTATTTTATTTGAATCGTGTTTATAGGAAACTTTTCGTGCATAAAATATAATGTATATATTCTACAAAATAATTTACGATAAATCATGAAAATTGGTATTTTAAATATATTTAATTGTATTTTTATATGACTAAAAATTGTTTAAGAAATGCATTTTTTAAAAGTCATAAAGATAGAACTTTTTACGTTATTTATAATATTATATAATTCACAATTTTTAAGAGGTTATAAATATCCTAAAAACTTTTTTTATCTGAAAATATTTTATAAATTATTATTTTACTTTAATGTAGAATGATTTTAAATATTAGTATCATTGAGGATATCAATTTAAAGGATAAAATATATATTTTTAACATTAAAAAAATTTCATTAAAGTACAAATTTAATACGTATATACGTACACAAAGATGAAAGAAATTTATTTATTAAATGCATTGCATGAGAAACTTATTGTATAGTATTACATATAAATGCTAATATTTTCATGCATAGTACATTCATGCGCACCATCGCACAACTTGCTTATAGCATCGTTGAAACATTGTTTTTATCGTACTTTGATGCTTATGTACAGCGTTAATTGTTCATCGCTATTTGCGATCTCTTTTATACACAAAACATTACAGTTTTTATAAAAATTGTTATATTTTAATTTAGAAAAAATTAATTAGAAAAATAAGTAATGTAAGGCAATTACACAAATGATATTCTTATAAAACATATATCATTATAAATATCCTATAGAAAGTTGCTGAAATTAATCAGCTGTCATTTTTGCAAACATGCAATAGAAAAAATAAAATATCTTTTAATGCAGAACATTTGATAGTTTTATTTACACGGCTGAAAATATTTTTATAATTTCATAAATGTTTACAAAAATATTAAATATTATCGCTTAATGATACATATTTCTAAATATTAAATTTTTAATAATATTTATTTCAAGAAATTAAAAAAAAATTTCATGGTCATGAAAGATATAATTTCGACGATTTCCAACCAGGCACCAATATTGCAAATTGTTCTATGAAATGGACGTAGCCATATCGTTGATGATGCAAGACTTGGGAAAAATCACGCGCATCGTCAACGGACCAGATGTTGACGACGTCGCGGTATTACTCGAGAACTAATTGCCCTCGTATTATCTTCGTTCTGCGAGATCTCCATTCGCCAGGCTGCCTCGCCGTAATCAGCCTGGCGCAGACCTGTCTATCATAGTCCTCCAGGTGGGAATGTTGTAATTTGCAAGCCGATATCACAATGGGCATCGTGTTTACTGTTACATCTGTCAAGCTAATGGACCCAGATTAGTGCTCAACCCGTTATCATTGTCCCATTCCCTGTCTTTCTATCGCAACCGTGCGCCCTGTTCGCGAAATCCTGAGTGACTTGTTAATCCATTGTCCGTAAAGCCCATGTTATCACCGATAACACTGTCATTTTTGACAGTCAGTATTATTCCGTCAGTTACGGAGTCGAGCATCGAGCGAGTTGCAATGCCGGTAAGAAGCTTTAAATCGAAATGTCGCTTGTATTGCCGACCTCTACAGCGATTAACCTACAGCTCTTTCTCGTTTCCTGTAAATGTGGAATACGTCCACACGCAATTATACAGTTGTTGACACAAACATTTACAAAAGTGAAACGTGCCATCACATCTACAAATTGTTCACGTAGAGTTGAGTATTGTTTACATAAATGTTTACAACGTTGAAATACGCTTTGAGATTTGTACAGCTTAGGAAAATGACGTCAGCGACGAAGTCTGTAACTTGTTATTGTCTTTGATTTAATTAGTAGTTATATAAATGGTTATTATAAACGGTTAGTTGAATAGATCACAAAGTTCAACATAACACATGTTAAATTATAAGTATTTATTATGATATGGTAGATTCTTTAACTTTATTTGATTTACGAGATGTGCAATATTATCAATATACATCAATTGCATTTATTAATTTTTGTAATGTTATTTTCATTTCTGAAAATAAGTATAAAATTTAATTTATAATATATAATATATATAATTTTTTAACATTGTTTTGTGTTCTTCATAAAAAACTATAGATAAATAAATGAACTGATAAAATATATTTCATAAATTCTGTGATTTATTTTACTAATTTTAACTAAAATCTCTTTATGTGAGGACGAATTAAAATTTGTTATAAATTTATCGATAGAAATTGTAACTAAATTAAATCAACAATCGTGAATTCTCTACCTCTTTTCTTAAAAATAGAGTATAACGATTCAAATATAAAGAGATTAAATTTCATTGAATTTTCTTATTGGTGTAACTTTAGCACATAACTTCTTAAATATCTCATATAAATTATAACTTATGGAATAGATTAGAATTTTGGATTTTAGAAGATGATTTGATAGCTAAGACCAAATTGCAGTACGTCAATATTTCCGTTTAAGTAAGAAATTAAAAATTGTCGACAGTTGATTGAAATAAACACGACGAACGTAAATTACATATGAGTAATAAGATAAGTATATCTTGCTAATACTGCGTAATTATCAACATTGAGCTTTTTGTTGTTAATAAAAATATACTTTTTTTAGCTTTTTTCAAAGCTAAATTAGTGAAAATCGTTGATTCTAACAATTGATTCTAACAAAAAACTTACAAATATTACTAAAAAAATATATTATCCTCAATTTTGTTAGGAACTTAACTGTAATATTAACGTGTTTTCTCAGATTCGATCCTATGATTATCGCGAAATTTTCATAGTACAGATTTTCACTATTCACATACCTACCTCTTCCCATCGCCCGGTTTACTCTCGTTAAAACACTTTTTCGTCATGGGACGCACGTCATTCTATTCTGATGCGAGATTTTCGCAGCTGGTGTGACACTAAATATTTAATGGTTCAGATAAATGTTTGATGCGACAGCTCAGGATCTAGATGCAGACGCAAATTCGCTCGATAGTCGGAATTCTTTCGCTGGCGAATCTCGTTTGGGAATTCAATGGAAATTCAAGGGAGCGCAGGCATTGGCTCTAGTCGTTTCACCGAAATCGATATCATGAGCGAGCATCCGTATCGTCGACGTGAATTATTACGCGAGGCGTTCAGCAAATTGTCTTATCGCGTGGCGCGCGTTTGACAGTGACACAATTCTTGCGAGACGTAATATTTATATTAAAAGTCCACTCGATCAATCTATGTCAGGAGCTTAAAAATAAATTTACTATACCGCTGAATATTAATTGCCTCGATTTGCTCGGACGAATTGCTTCATCGTGTTCTTGAGCGAGTCACCATAAATTGTTGCTTGAAGGGAGAACTTCAGCAATTAGTTTTTTAACTAAGGCCTAAAGGGATAACTTTTTCATCTAATTTCATTTTTGTGATATTTTACTTTCGTAGCATCATCTTAGGCCCGGTTGCACCAACGTTACTTTGACTTTAAGCAAGACTTAAAACTCTCTCTGTCTCTCTTTCGCTTTAAAATGAGAGAGAGTTTTAAGTCTTGCTTAAAGTCAAAGTAACGTTGGTGCAACCGGGCCTAAGATGACGCTACGAAAGTAAAATATTACAAAAATTGCATTTTCTCCGAGTAATATTCTCCGAGCAACGTGTAAGCTATTATTAAAGTGAAGTTAGAAAATAATATTAAATAATATTTGAATAACATATTTAAGTACAATTGTTATATTTTGTGTCTATATGCGTATATTTATGCAACGTTCGTAATACGTAACAGTTATTACATAATTGATAATCAGAATTTTGACTGAAAAGTTCTGAGAAAATATTTTTTTATATAAAATATTTTATATAAATTACTGTAATTATAAAATATGAATTGGAATATCACATTTATCACGGTACTATTTTCAAATTTCCTTCATAGCACATTAGCTACAGAAATAATTACAGTTTTCAAATTAGCTACTACTATGTACATTTCAAACATGGAACATTTTTTAAAAGAATTTGCTGTTTGATATTTTTTAAGAAGCAAAATTTTATTCTTTTGATAAATATTAAATTTAATAATTTTTTTAAAAAAAGATTTATCAAAGAAATATAAATTTTTCTTAGAAACATAGTTTACATTAAAACTTATTAAAATAGTGTTATATGTGTACATGTGTATTAATGTTTTCTTAGTTGAGTTATTTTGAGCGAAATTATCTGAGTTATTTCAAGCGCTTTATAAAACACAAAGTAGCACAATGATAATTTATCCATTGAAATTTGTTTGAAGCACAAAAAGTAGAATATATTCAGCAGAAATTTATTTTACGAAACATTAAATATTTTAAGACAGCAACGATTTAGTTGTCACGCGGCCTTGGTTAGTAGATACTTGTTTTTATAACGTACGGCGCACTATGTATACACAGAATTATCACCGCGTTATCATTTGACCTCGAGACTTGAACAGGCAGGCAGAAGCTCGAGCCACCTTCGTGTTGTCGCATTATTTCTCAAGATGTAGTTGCCACGAATGTTACGAGACATCAAACACGATCAATTCTTATTAGTACTTAGCGAATAATACTTTTTATACAGTAAGTTAACAATTAAGAAATCACGAGTTTTTCGCGGTTCGTGAAAATTATATTTTGCGTAACTTATTCATCTGAATCTAAGTAAAAAATGAAAATGATATGAATAATATTAAGAATCTTTATTTTAGACCGCATATAGAGAAACACAATCAATATTAGAAAAATGCTTGTTATGGTTGAAGCTGGATCTTCATTAAATAATTTAATCTTGAATTATTAATATACACTACATATATATGTACTTGCACATATATCATATTATAGTCTTTTAGAACTGCGCGCTGCTTGTTTTTCCGGACTATGAACACAATTAAAATTACTCTAATAATTGCGAATTAAATTGACAAGCAATTTAATAATTTGATGCTACCATCAAGCATCACATAATAAAGATGTTAATATGTTGATACTGTTAATAAATTTATTAAATACCTCGCGAAAAATACCTCGGGACTTGAACCCGGATCTCTTATATTCCGAGCATCCTAAGCCATTAGACCATCGAGGCAAACGATATGAAATTATGCATTATTATTTAACAATGTTTAATAATCCTTCGCACATACTATATCTTTTTTTATCCAGGCGAAGTTTTACTCTTAAATTTTTTGGCATAAATTTTAATTTTTATTAAATAAAGATTTAAGTTATGTGTACTATTTGATAATGTAATAGAGATGTTCCAAAATAATCTTAAATTTTTCTAGATTTTTTTAAAAACCTAGAAGCACATAGTAAAAAAAATTTAGCTAGATACAAAAGATTCCGAAAATCCAGAATGCCTATAAGTAATAAGTAAAAAGGAATAATAAATAATAAGTAATAAGGAATAAGTAAAAATATATACATACGAAGGATTAAGAATCATATTTATCTTTTCAAAGATGCTTGAATTTATTTTTCATGTACTACCATTTAAATATTTAATCGATTCTATCTCATTTTCTAATAAGAGCGCAAAATGACGTGATACGAATTGAATAATTTAAGAAATAGAAAACTTGAGATATTAAAAATTTTATTATTAATTCGTGCATTTGCAGAATTTATGTGTCTCAAAATATACACCGAATTTTCATTATATATTTTTGAACGGTTTATTACTTGTTTTAATTAACTATAAGTTATTTATTGTTTCATATCATTTCGAGCAATATGAAGCAATGTGAAGTTTTTACGATGTCATATATTTCAGTATTTTCTTTAAACTTTCTGGTATACCGGTTTGCCTATTGCATTAATTTGCGAAACATTATCAATATCGAGCAAGTTGTAATCTCGTGGGATTGATACTTTTTTTCGCGTTATTCTTTCGTCACAATGTAATAAAGTGCACGTCGGGAGTGCCGCGCAAAGTATTGTATTCTGGTGTGATTACTGTGCACGTGATCGTAATTAACTGTATTTTCGCGAGTGTTGTGCGAGTGCTATGAAGGAGCAAGGAGAAATTGAGTGGAGGAGGATTCAGGAGCGGCCAGGGATGCAAAAGCGGGGCAATCTTGGGGTGAGTAATTTATTATGTATTTATCTGTTACGTTGCAGAATTAATTATTTTATGAAAGCAACAATTATTTTTCGAAACATTAATGCTTATTTTCAGCGTAACTTTACTATAATTTGAATATATTTGTATGTTACAGATTAAGCTGTGCTAGAACTCCGCTGCTGTGCATTGTATCCCCGTGAGTAATAAATTATATTTTATTTAATTTAGGATAATGGATCTATTGTATAGAAACATTGATTTGGATAAAATAAATGTACGTGTATACAAATTAAGAATTTGATTACAATTATTATATATTTATTACAAACGAATGTAATATGTATATATTTGATTAAATAATATTTAAAACGAACTAAAGTGATGTATGACATTTAATAATTATTTTATTATGAAATAAAGTAAATTTTTACACGATTATTTCAGAGATAATAAGAAATAAAAAATACGAATAATAGATGAGAGATCGATATCGACATAATTATTAATTAACGAACCTTGTCGCTTGTAATCAAAAGCTATTGCAATCTCGATATTTTTGTGTCAAGATATATTTTCCAATCTAAAGAATTCATTACTATTTTTGCTGTGCAAAAATAATGTAAAATATTAAGTTTGCTATAATGTTATTTGATTTCTTTTAAAATTTGGATTAACAAATCAAGTCGTGTCGCAACGCATATACATATGATAGCAATTTGTTAAGGTAGCTTTAACACACCGCAGGTGCAATCTGTAAACTCAAACATTCGCGGTCGCATCTAATCGGCGGAAGGCATACAGAGACATGGTTCACGTGTAAATTCACAGAGAGCTTAAATTTCATCTTTGAAGACTTGCCGCAAATACAGAAGAAATGTCGCAAATACATAAACATAAGTTTAAAAATTTTCGCGCAAATAAACTCATATAATTTTATTTTATTGTATATTAGAACAATTGTAACTTGCAAAATATAACTTAAATAAATAAATATTAATGGATAATGATTAATAAAGAAATATCTCAAAATTATAAATTAATCTTTTATATATTCGTTGATTATTTTATTATTAAATATATAGAAGAGAGCTAATAATACATTATCTTGTATTTAAATTTATATGAATAATAGTTTTAACACGTATTATAGTTTGCATATATTTCGGAAGGAACATTATTGTTGTCTAGAATACAGTTATAATTATTACAATCGAGAATAAATTGATAAAAGTTTTTGCAGCAACTTAATAAATTTACAATTATTGTTGATGAATCCTCTATATCACGTATTTTTTTTTAAATTAGTAGCGGAACATATTTTTTGCATACATGCATTCTTGTAAGCTTTTAAATCAAGATTTCCAAATTTCTATCAATTTTTAATGTTATGTATGAATTTCTACATAGAACATATCACTTGAAATCTCGCTGAGAGTATCATTAATGAACTTTACACTGAGAAAAATGGTCTGATTGGATTAAATAGTAATTCTGATGAAAAACAGATGAATCAGAATTTTCTAGTTAAGTCTATTAGCATTCTAGTTGAGATAATTAGAATTCTGATTAATATAATTATTCTGGTAAAAATAAGAATTTTAGTAGATTTTACCAGAAATATATCAACCAGAATTCCGGTTATCTCAACTAGAATTTTAATAAATTTAATCAGAAATTTCTTTTGTCCATTTTCAACCAGAAATTTTTTTCAGTGTAATAAATTCAGTGTAATAAAAACTGATAAAAAATAAATTTATGATTTATGCAAAATCCTTTATTTTTATACTAAAATTTTTTTATTTTGATGTTGAAAAGAAGCAATCTTGACTGTATGAAAAAAAATAAACCATGATTGAATGTATCACGTTATATATTTTTGTGTTACAACGTGGAGGAGAGAGAGAGAGAAAGTGAATTTGTCGCCTGACGAATATATATATATATATATAAAATTACAAACAGTTTTATAAAACTGTCACCAATAAATCTCGATTATTACATGCATGACGGCATAGGAAATTTCTGATTCAATTTACTGTAGAGTCGCGTGAAATTAGCATCAAATGCTCTATACGTTGTAATTGACATGGAAACCAAAATGTACTCACCAAAGCGTATAAGCATTAATGAAGTCTCCGCGAATTATTGTACTCTGTCACATGCCAGTCAATTGTCGCAAAATAAACGTGCTATTCGCCATTTGCTTGTTATTGCTTCATTAATTGCAGGCACGGCAAGTAAGCGGAAACATGCGTGGCATATTATCTAATTTATCGGAGCGGCTTGTCCTCCGCAGATGCGTCGAGATGAGAGGCGATTTGGATTGTGCTCGGGCAGTGATAAGCGCGGAGGATGCTATTAATCTGCACGAGCGCATCTCGCGAAATATGCGAATCTCTCTTGCAAAGTAAAAGCAAAATAAAAGCGTATCCGGATACGCAGTATGCAGTATAGGTATCTGCGTTATTCGGGCGGTCGCGTCACAATGGCCGCAAGGCGATTATAAACTAGAGCAATTAATTATAAGTGGTCTCGCAGTATAACGACTTCATGCTGGAAATTCCGGCGTGTAACGCCGGTGCATACCGCGAATATTTGGTTTGCCATGAAACGCTTCAAGACCGGCCGTGCCTTCGTCTTCCGGTATGCGGTGAAACTGCAGTTCTCTGTTCTCTTCTATCCGCTTTCTACCCCTTGGCCCTCCCATCTTCTACCGCTGTCTCTGTCTTCTCCATTCGCCACGTAGTGGATATTCTGTAACCATCCCGCTCATTCTCTTTCTTCGAGACGCCATTTGTCAATTACAAGCAGTGAGCATCTGAGGATAAAACGTTGAAAAATTCTATTGTTAATGCCGGATTTTCGCTTGCATCTATTTTGCCGCCGCTTAAGTCGTCACGAAGCTTTTACGAGACTTTTACCTCGCGCGCAGAAGCAGCAAGAATCTCTGACAAAGGAACGCACAGGAATGCACGCATTCCGAAGTCTAACGCGATTTCAGACGCCTTGTAATGCAGTTATCTTGTTAACTTTAACTGTTATTTATTATCGCGCGTAATTATCAAGTTTCTGATACATCTTTCGGCAAATAGAAGTCGTCTTTTAATGATCGGAAAATTTCTAATCAATTTATAGCAATAAATGTAGGTAGCAATAATTTGTTTATTTATAATAAATATACATTTTTTATAATAATAAATAAATACGAAAATATTTAAATAGATATTTGTTTTTATACCGCATAATTTAACATCTTTACGTTTTTAGAGAAGATTTCATCATTCTTTATAGTTCGATTCGATTGAATGGCAGGATTCTGAGATTGATAAAGACCGCGGCAATAAATTCACTTATAAGAGGATCGATGAGCGCCGGTTTCAAATCATAAACGTAATAACGATAAAATGTCATTTTGCTGCGAGCAAGCCGATGAACGTTTCCTGCGCGAAGGAAATAACGTATGTTCGGTTTTCCTAATCGGATGTTCGACTGGCTTTCCCGGGATAATAGCTCGAGCAGGCGGGATTACGGAGGGACAGAGCCTCGGATAGCTTCCCTATCGCTTCGATAACTCTGTTCGATGGTCCGGACGAGCTGCCACCCTCGCAACCAGGATTTTATGTATTCCTTCGAACGTAAGAATGCACGTAACCAAGTATAAGCATTCCAGTCGCACACACTCGGCATTATTGATATTCAATTAACGTGCTTATGTTCTCTAAGCTGTGATCTTTACTTTAAGATGAAATACATGAGATGAAGAATTTTTATAGGGATAAAAATAGAAATTATTTACGAAAATTTTCAATTAAAAAATTTCTTCTGTTTTACAAATTCTAAATTTAATATATATAAATTGGTTATATGAATGGTTATAAAAAACATTTATGTAACAAAATATATGTATATCAGAAAATAAAATTTATAAACAAAACAGGCTAATAAAAAAATGACGTAATATTTGATGCACACACATATAGTTTATGACGTACTTAATTCGTTCCGGATGAGTACTGATGATACTACGTTGGACTTTTCGTATTTTGGCCATCTTGTATTTTAGCTATAAAAAGAAATGTAAAATAATTTCATATTATAAAATAATTTTTAATATTATTTGTGGATATATCATTATAATATATAATGCATTATTGATGCATTAGGCCTTCTTCATAATAATTTTTGTAATTTTGAACCCATTATAAAATATATGCTATTTAACAAATACAACAACGCAAACGCAAACAAAAATATTCTGAGCAACGCGGCGTAGTTAAATTTCTTTTAGCGCAGCATAAAGGAGGACGTGTTATAATAATTTTCATATTATAAGCGCATCAAGTATCGCACTGTCATTAGTCTGTTTTGTTTATAAATTTTATTTAAATATTGAGTCTTTTTGACATTCTCATAAAATCACTTTGATATACATTTATTTGTTATAACACAGTTTCTTGTGTGACTTGAAATGTGAAATGTCGGTTTTGTCGATGTAAAGTGGCTAAAGAGAATAAAGCAGCTTTAATCTAAGAAACCTTGCATGTTATGAGCGAGGCCTTTGTCATCTCTTTGAAATTACATCAACTACGAGCGAGTAGTTATGTTAACTTGGCGACATCGTCCATGAAATCGGCCTTTAACACAAACTCAGAATACTCGGAGAAGTACCCTTAGGTTACGTTATTGCTCGTTACGAAGTTCAAATCGAGATAAGCATTACGTACATGCATTGACTCATAAGTAAAGGCCTTGACCATGAGATAAGAATTGAATGCATAAACATATAAGAAATTGAAAACTTATAAAAAGAAATACTTTCTATTTATTTTGCGTAACTATTAGAAATAAAAGAAATAACATTTGCTTTTTAATATTAT
This sequence comes from Atta colombica, assembly GCF_001594045.1. NCBI lineage: Eukaryota > Metazoa > Arthropoda > Insecta > Hymenoptera > Formicidae > Atta > Atta colombica. The sequence continues at coordinate 3,679,589 of NW_017259192.1, read as the reverse complement.
CATTTCGAATTAAAAGTTATATAGGAAATGAAAAATTAAAGCAATAAAAAATAAAAGATTTTGAGAATTAACTTTTGTAAAGGAGAATTAATCTTTTTAAAGAAATTATAAATCTTTAGTTAATTTGAAGTGAACTTTCTATAACAGACTCATAGTTTAAACTAGGTAAATTTAGAACGGCGCACAAGCTGTAGAAAATTGCAGTTTTATCAACTACTTAAGCTTTTTAAGTATACATTGATTTGAACTTAGCTGGCGTCAGATTTACTACACTTTGTGATTTATTATTTACAAATTCGATAGTTACTCGATTATTAAAATATTTACCATCGAAAATTAAAAACTTGCAAAATAAAATGACGTTTAATTGAATTTTTGTTAAGATAAGATTAATTTTAAATTCTATCTCTATTAATTCTAAATTCTTTATGAAGAATTTACATAAGAAAGGTACAACTGTATACATAACTCTTATTCAAGTTTGTAAGTAAAAAAATTACAAAATGTAATGTATTTAATATTATTAAATTTACTAATTAATATGTTTAAATTAATATGCATTTTTTAAAATTTATTAATTGAAGCTACAAAATCTTTTATATCACTTCCACTCCTCTTCTTCTTTCATGTTTATACAGATTAAAATTTTGCAAATTCAAAATGTACTCTTATTAAATTTCATTTATTGATTTATAATACTTATTATAATACTTATATAATATTTATTATATTTATGGAAGCGTGTTAAAAAAGATATCATTTTGTTATTCTGTAGGGATGCAAACATCAGTGTCGTTAGATAGTAGCATTGTTGTCTCTAGTAGTATTGTTTCGGGTTATTTCACGCGGAGCTATGAAACCCTTTCATGTTTGAGATTCCCGTGCTACACCGGCGTACTGAATAAAAGGAAAATGAACCTAGCCACACCCAGTCAGTCTTCACATTCCGAGGCGTTCACCTTCGCCCCGGGAAATCACGGTAATCTCGAGTTTTTTTCGAGGAAGAGATTCGTGCCTTCGTTGAAATAACCTTAAGAACTTTCGTGGGCTTATCGTACAAATGCGGCCTGCAAATATAGTTCACGTTTAACGTAATTGACCTCGGAAAGTGATTTGCATTAGTCCGCGTAGAATCTACGTTGTAATAGCGATGTTTATATGCTGGCAAAACTGCATCGCTTAACAGCAAGAAACATAGTATAGGAATTCGCAAGAAAGACGATAATGTGTCTTTTACAATGATGTAGTCACCGCAATTGCGTACAAGCAAGTGACCGCACATACCACTATGACTATGTAGGACGTTTATGAATATATGATGGCTGCGACCATGAGTACGCCTGGTGTTGCAGTTTGTCGAGCGAACTTTAAAACGTATGCAATTTTCCGTCATATCGCATTACGGGATGTGCGCGAGGAAAAACAACGGGCTCTCCGGCCCGCAATTTCGCCTTCGTACCGTTGCACACTTGTAACTCACGTATATTAAAATTACTAACGTTTTGCGGTTGAAGCGAAAATGCATTTGATGCATGTGAAATATATGCGCGAGGGAAATAATCTGTTTTCTGAAATACATATCTGAATATATTGTGTTACATTTCTGCAACGACACGCATGAAAGAGTCTTCACGAATACCTACCGCATCGAGGGACCGAGAAGGAAACGTTTTGCACAGATCGCAATTTTTATCCTTAACTCAGGGAAAAGAATCAGTTATGATTAAAAAATAACAGAAGAATTATATGTGCAGCTAATATAGCTGCGATCAGCTGTATTATAGAGACAGCTTTTGCTTTAGAAAAGTAATGTAAAAATGATAAAAAACTCTTGCAAAAGAAAATATCAAATATATTTGAAAATATCTTAATTATTTTTATTACATTATTTTACTTTTTAAACGCGTTTGTTGATATTTCAATTTGATAAACGAAATTATCGAACGAATAGAATTGCTTAATACTTTAAAAAATTCTGAAATTTCAACAGCTATCTGACTTTGACAAATAGATATATATAGTACTTTAAAATCACCTTATAAGCGTATGTGTGAAAAATAATCGCACACAATTTATTTATTTTTATTTTATTTTACATTAAAAATTTTTAATGCAATTTAAAAGGTATTTTTTTTAAGACAAATCTTTAATTAGTTTATAAAAAGTTAAATATTATATGTGTATTACTGCTCTCTAAATCTGAATCAGTGGATAATTATTAATTACCTATACTTTGCACTGATAATTAGTGAAGTTCAACTAAAAAGGAAGAAGTTTGAGCATTATATAACTAAAATATTTGCACGTTAATTTTAATCTTCCAATACCATATTTATTGAATTTAAGCATTAAACAAGATTAGATCACACAACAAAGATTAGCTAGGTCAGAGATCTCACATTTAATTCACTGATTACTAGTGGCATACTTGGCACTGATGTCAGTGATTATCCATTGATTCAGATTTAGAGAGTGCTTTTTGAATTAAAAAGATAAAGAAAGCTCTAAGATTAACGAGATTTACTTTTTTATTTGAGATTATGATTATTTTTTATTTGAGATTTGTCATGATATTTAAACAATTGTTACGATATTTACATTTTGTTACGAGTATTAGTGAAATGCCTAATGTTATAAATTTAATGTTATAAATGTACCTCATTAAAAATAATGATGGTGTCATCAATATCGATATTTACAACGACTCAGTAAAATTTCGATGAGATGAGGCTAAAAAGTGCTGTACAGCAAAACCGCACAACTCGAGCAGAAGGTACTGATAGGGCCCGTCAGTGTCTAAAATATCTAACCATGTCTAACTACTACATGACGAGCGTGAAATTTTGTGAATATACCGCGAGGTAGAAAAATGATATGTTTTAATTTAAATATATCGTCGTATATCAGCAAGTTCTGTCTTTCTTATAGGAACACCTGTATTATTGCTTGCGTGCTGCTGTTTATTCAATGCTTATAGCGCGAGCCAATTTATCTCGGACAAACGTCAAAGCCTTGTGCTTGAATAATAGTTCGGTGGTTTGGGTTGTGGTTAGACAATGACGTCCCAATGCTTTCCATCTCATGGCCCCTTCGACCCCTAAAACAACCGAACGTACAACACGACATCATGCACGGGTACGTTCGCTTATGAACGTGCACGCTTACACATAACTGATCCAAATGTACACGCAAGCAATCTCACGCCGTGTCTGCCTAATTAGTCGTCCTTATGCGACTCGTTTATCAAAGGCACGCACACGTAGGATTCAGATACCATTCCCACCCGGTGAGAATTAATTGAAGGGCTCAATGCGGGACTGTCACGTTCGTCCGATTGACGTGGCTCTTCCAGTCAGCCGAGAGTCTAATTATTAGATACGTGAATATTATAGCGAATGTATGAATAAATACGACGGGCCTCGCGCTTGATTGGGAATAAATTATTATGCAACCGCATACAAATCTAGTTAAGTGGGTGTCATCGAAATTTGAATGTATATTCATCAAGATGGATTTTCCCAATTTAACAATACGTATATCTATATTTGAAAGAATGTATACATAAGCATGTTTATTAGTTTAGCCATGCATTATATTTAAATTGATAATGTACGAATATTCGATTTTATTATTTCTTACATGCAAATTTATCGATTTTGCGTGAATTTGACGAATGTAATACTTTAATCCATCCTAAAATATTATTTCATATTTTTTAGTTTAAACAGATTTAATTACAATGCTCCTTCGAGTTATATTAAATTATCTATTAATTATGTAGATTAATGATTTAAATGAAATAGTGTAAGCAAATTAATTTTCAATTTGGAAAGCAAAAAATTTATTTTTGATATACAAATATGTGTCACTTTCTCTTATGCCTGTACAAATATTATCGCAGTCATGCATTTTATATTTATTTCTGTTTATTATTTATACAAATAATTATTTATACGAGAAACGTAAACAATTTACTAATTTACATATTAACTAGATAATTAACTCATTGGAATATTGGTACAACAAATATTACGCATTCGTAAACTTGTATTGGGACGTAAAGTGATTAATAATATTAATCATTTTGGGAATGTTGCGTGCAATTGTATAATATTAATAATCTATTGACAGAAAAATTTTTTTTGTGTAAATATTAATTATCTGCAGATACGCAATTACTCTTGATTATATTTAATTATATTTTGGATGATTATTTTCATTTGGAACATATTATTTGATTATTATTTTAGCATTAAAACATAAAAATATAGATATATTTGCCGTTCTGCGATACATGGAAAGAATAGTTATGAAAATGAGTTCATTTTTCATATCAAAATGATAGCAGATATATATTACGGTAACTGCATGCAAATTGAACGGTTTTCCATGTTCTTATATATAAGCAAGATACACACTGGCACCACTTACAAATCGACTATCTCTTATATCACCCTCGATTTCGTCATTTTCCGAAGAATTTAGAATCTTTACGATTCAGAATCGATATCTTCTTACGAGGCCGATTTTATGATGCACTCAGAACTATTGCGCCGCGTGCAATAGAACGCGTCGCGCATCGATATTGTCAGAATATAATAGGGGTCCCCCATGGTGTGCATTATATTACCGGCATAATATTATCGCTCTGTTGTAACGCGCCCGTGACGGCCGTTAAGGTCTAGTAAGATCGCCTGGTGCCTGGATCGGGGTTCGCCTGCAGCTCGCGGGTGGGTGAGGATGCGTGTGAAGGGCTACAACAACAGTCTGGTTATTAACGAAGTTTCTAAGTTTTCTCGTTTGTGTTTGTTCGCTTCTTGCATTGTGTTCTCTCCGATCGCAAAACACATTACATGATTGTTGAGTGTCATGGTTTCTTCGTGAATAGGATTTCTTTACTTAAATGTAAAGAAAATGTAAAGGGAAAATCTTTCTAAATTTGTAGATTGCATACATGCAGATGCAAAAAGATTAAGTAGAATGAATTTAAAGTAAACATAAATGTTGAAGTAACTTTACATACTTTCATATGATTCTTGCTAAATTAAAAACAGGACGGATTTACAATGATAGGCGTTAATTAATAATACAATAACATAACACGTACGTCCAGAATGTATCTTGAAAATTGAATATAAGTTTATTGTAATATATTGTTTGGCAAATATTTAGTTTCTACTGAAACGACATTATTTATAAAATTCTTCATAGAATCCTTCGAAACTTGTGAATCTTTTATGTAATGTGTATACTTCTTATTTATGCTTTTAAACACTTAAATTTTTCAAGATATCCGTAGGATAAATCTGTATTTGTCAATCTATAAAACATAGAAATTAGATATCACGCAAGTATTGTTGTTATTTATCCACCGTTCTAATTGGTTGCCAATCATATGATTCGGCCGAGTAAATTTGGGTTGATTCTGTTGGGTTGGTTTGACAGCTTGACATTTAACGATTAAATACCGTAAAATGATTGATTGAGAGCAAATAAAAAAATTTGAAAAATAAAATCTACATAGAGAGAACATAGCAAAAATAATTTCAAGTATGTCTAAAAGGATCTATTGTGAATCAAATACACGCTTATAATATCTGATAACTGCATACTCATGATATCGATGCGATGTTGAAAAGTAAAGCTCGCGAATTGCGCATACGAGCTTAAAGAATGAGCTCATTGTTAAGAGAGTTCTCAAGTTCGTTTGCTCTTATGTGTTTCCTCGCGCTGCATTCGTACGCTCGCGTTAGAGCGCATAAAAGCTTGGTACTTAGAGGAAAGCGAATAAAGAGGCAGTGCGAGTCTTTTCTCGACTCGGCAACAGTACTACCGAGTAGCTGAACATAGTCGAGGCTTTTGGACGCCTCTTAGTGCTTTCGCAGAAAATCGAATTACTCGTTTCGCGTTTGCGGTCCGCCGACGGCAGGAAATGAGCATCCAGTCCTTCACTGGGAATGGGCATTTTCCGGAGCCCCTTCGACGTCCAGGACGACCTTCGCGACGTCTTGCTCGATCTCCGTGCAATTTGATTTTATCGCAGATGCGAATCTAAAAACAAACGATCGTAGAGTTTTTCTTTTCCGCTAGATAGCTCGCAGGCTAGAAGTTACACGCGATAGATAGCAGCTTCCGTGACTTTAAAATTAGACACAATTTTTCCATAAACATTGCCAGGGTAAATATTTAAAATGATTTGCAAATCTTAGTTGCGAAGTCTGGATAATGTTTTAGTATATTACGTTGATGTCTATTAAATTTATAGATGTCTACTAAATTTCATAGAAAACTCTTTTTGCTCAACATATTTACTTATTCATATCACTCATTTTTTTAATCATTTGTCGTATCGTTAAAAAAGATATTTAATTCACGAAATTACATTAATTAAAAATATTAAAGTACATTTACTGTATTTTTTATATATGAAAATAATATATATGAAAATAATTACATTAAACATTTTATTTAATATACGCATATATATATATTTCTAATAATCTTTATAAATTATTGAGAGAATAATTGGAAGGCTATGATGGTTTTGATAATGTTGTTGCTTTTATGATTACTTTTGTATTTTAATAATATCAATCTTTTGTTTACAAACAATCTCTATTCTACGTGTCAAACAATTGATACATGATACAATAGCAATGAGAAAGAATTAATCCAATTTTGGAAGTTATTACATTAGATACAATATCTTCATCGTATCTATCAGATTGGTATTCCAGATATCACGTACTATTTTAAGAAATTATCTAAATTTCATTTCTTCTATCTAAAATTACATTTCTTTTATCTTTTTATTATTCAGAGTGTGTTATTTGAATTATGTTAATATTCTTCAACAATACTAAATATTGCAAATGCTTAGCGACGTATAAATGATTCTAAACTTAACAAGAGAGAAAGAGACCAGATCGTAATCAGTTATGCGCATTACGTTTTCGCATATATTCCTGTTTTCAATATTTACTTATTTAAATAATTAAACACATATTGTATTCTGTTTGCACTAATTTAAACCACATATCGTCAATCTATTAGTATCCATATATGTATTTCCATATTAATAATATATGTGATAGAGGCGCGATTGCAAATACAAATATTTTTGATTAGCTGAAAATGGTGCATATGAGGCGTATACGAATGTTTGACATCGAATTGGGATCATTTATTGCTTTATTTGACGATTTAATGAAATAACCAGGTAAAATTTTTACAAAGGGAAACTTTAATTAGAATATATAATTTAGACAATATCTATAGTTTCCTTCTTGGAGACTCGCGCCTCCATTGTAAAACTTCGCTTGAAAGACTTACAAAAGCACCTACAGTAGTGCCGGAATATGTGCGACGAGGCAAGTGTAGTAGTAGAAATGTTGTCGGCTTTACCTTACCCGCGAGTGAAAGGAAGAGAATGTTATAGAAAGAAAAAAGGGAGATATAGAACGGAAAAGGAAGTGCGACGAAAAGAGCTAGGGAGTAGAGGGGAGCTGGAAACACGTTTCGCTTCCTGCCGTCACCTTGAAGCCATCTCTTACCGGTTTACGAGGGCACCCACGAAAGTTTCGGTACACTTGCACTTAGAGTCATCCTTAGGGGATAGTGCGATATAGATACTGTAATGCCTGTTACGAATACTGGCCTGAGAACTGTGGGTTGTGTTTATGACTTGCACTACTCGTTCGCATGCCACCGAAAGACATGAAACGCTTAAATTCCTTTTGCTATCTTTTTGATGGCGACTTCCATCCTAGTTTCTTCAGTATATCGCGCTAACGATTTCTCGGCTCATGGAACCAATTTCAGTGTTTGCACATATCACTTGTTATTTCGTAATTTTTGACTTGACAGTTTTCGTGACGCGTCCACTGTGAGAGCGCTAAAAGACGTGAACCATGTTCGAAAAAAGAGCAACGATGCGTTCAATTTCGTTAAGCTCGAAACAGTATGTGCAATCAAAAAAAAAAGAATTTCACGATGATGTTAGGATTTAGCGTTCGTTTAAAAGAGTTGATAAACGAGGATATCTACTGATTGATCGACAGTCTGTTAAAGTAGTCCCCGCACGTGTACGTTGCCCTGATGCGGTGAATCACAGGTCACGAAATCTTATCATCTGACACGGAAAAGTGGATAATCTTTTTCACCGTCGAACCGACGATCGATTTCAAGCTATTTTCACTCGCCACAGATTGAAAAGTAACGTTTCGATTGAACACGTAATTTCAATCTGTACAAGTTCAGTAGAGAAAAACTTGGTTTTTCTGGTGGACACATGGCTGACCATATGACAGATTTTACTACTTATTATAACGAAAACATGATTTTATATCAGATACACTACAAATTTTTGTAATATGTAAATGTAATATAAAGTGAAATAAAAATTGTAATATAAATTATGTTTAATATAAATAATGTTTTATATTTTTTGAAATTTTGTTTAAAATGTATATTTGTATATTTATATAATTAAACTCTAGTTGTGCATAACTATTATATTATATGTAAACATTTGCATATTTATATGTAATAATTATGTAATAAGAGTTTAATTATTTAAATAAAAATCTTAAATAAAATTTGAAAAAAATATGAAATACAATTTATGTAATTATGTATATAAAATGCATACTGTATATTATGATACTAAAAAATTTTAGATTCATATTACAGTTTTAAACAAATATAAGAAACAAATATAAAATAAAATTATGTCCAAAATGAACTTGACATTGTAAAGATACATCGACAACATTGTGATGTTTAAATGCAAGACAACTTCTGCGCTTTCTGAAATAATTTTCGTGATAATGTGTTAACAGATAAGATATCTGTACATACTAATTAAGCATCGGATCGATGAGGAGTCGGGAGTATAGTTGCTTTATACGTTATAATAAATTTTGGCATTCTGAGAAAGCAGTGCAGATTGTATAAACAGAAACATAATCGAGCGTCTACTTGTTTAACGCAGGACGTTCGATCATTTATCTATCCTAAGGGAACTCCGGTGGTCGAATACCATGCAACTGACGTTGGTGTCTACGTGTGTTTCTCGCTATCCTAAGAACGTGTCTCCAGTACGAGGAAGGCGGGTCTTACGGTTTGTGATGGCGGAGGGCACGTGAACCCCGACGGGCGCATGCGAACCACCAACTCTAAAGCTCACGGCAGACCAGAAAGGATCACGTTCTCCCTCTCGTCTCTTTCTCTCTCTCTCTCTCTCTCTCTCTCTCTCTCTCTCTCCCCCTCCCTCCCTTCCCCTCTCTCTCCTCTCTTTTACTCACTCTCTCTCTATCTCTCCCTACCGCTCTTTCTTACCCTCTCTTTTACTCTAGCCGCTACCGAGTCGGGTAAACCCCTCATGTGTCAGTCCGCACCGAGATTCCGGCGCGAATCGTCCTTTCCCGTCGTGGCGTCACGCCAAGTTCTAGATGGATGTCGCTGATCCGCATTATTGTGTCAGCGATTTACGTCGTCGCGCAGGTGTTCCTCGCTCGTCCATCCCTTGTGGAAGGTCAGTGATGAAGTTCGTCGTACTGCTAACATTGAGAGTAATTGCTGTCTACTTATGTTCAAAAGGGGCACGTTCTGTGCGTGAATAGGGTTGTACATGACTTATTCGGGTTTATATAGCATTGTGAATCAATTCCGCAAAGTTTTGGCTACTCTGCGAAGTTAATGTTAATTATGTTATAAAACTGCCACAAGATATTATATTGCGATAACATGTGCGATATGTTTGCTTAACATACTATGTCTTTTCATATTTGCAACTCGTAGTGCTCTTATTATTTCTCTATATGCAGGCAACATAAGTTTATATTAAAGTTATAAATGCGAACGTGCAAAAGATATAAGAGAAAAGCGATAGGTGAGTTACTATTAGAACTTGATGCGCTCTGAATCAATAAGCATTTTTTATATATATATATTCTCGATGCGTGTTAAATTGTACATCATTTTGTACAGATAAAAAAATTATATAAATATTAATAATATTAAATTTCGAATACAGCGTATCTTTAAGCTTAAAAATTTATTTTTAAAAACATTTTTAAAGTACAATACTTCCATGACTTCTATGACTTTTGATCTGTTTATATTCAATTTCATGTAAATGGTTTCTAAAAAAATTGCAAGTTGATGCATATTACGAATATTACTTTTTTATTGTCAAGTATTAGTTGGAAAACCGATTGGCACTTCGCTTTATGGTGCCGTGATTGTGATTCCGAGATTTGAGTTGGCCGGTAACTTTCGGCAGTTTGCGTGCTACAGGATTTCAGCATTAATTTAATGACATGCCGTAACACGCCGCGATGCAAGCAAGTAACGACGCGTCATGCACGATAAACTGTACATGATAGGTACACGACATTTTCATTTTATTTGTGTAATCTGCTCCTGCCAAGAAGAAGCGACTTAACAATGCGTCTATTATAATGGTGAATTTGATCACTTGCACTACATTGAATCAGTGCATATTAAAAGCTGCTTTACATAAAATATTTGAATACAATGATACAATATAATCAATTTTGATAAGGATACATATATATTTTGTTAAATAACGTATCAATATCATTAGTAGATAGTTAATCATGTTTAAAATATTTATATACTTTACATTTGACTTTGCTAATTTTATGTAAAGCAGCTTTTAGTATGCACTGATCTAGCGTTGCGCTAAGTGACCGAATTCGCTATAAGTTTTCCAATTCAAAGAATAAAGATGCATTCGAATTAAATTTACCAATAACTGACAAACATCTTTGATATCCAATTAGCAAGTAAAGTTTTAACGACGATTTATTGATATTAAAAATTTTTATTTATTTAACAACATCTTGCTACATAAATATTAAATGATATTTTTTTTAATTTGATAAACATTAATGTTGTATTCGACGAATTTTTAAAAAATTTTTTTTAATTTTTTTAAAAATATTTTTTTTAAATATATTTTTAAATATTATAATTGCTTTACATATTTTTAATTAAATTTGCAAAGTTGCTCACAGATTGTCTATCAAATTAAATTTCCTGTAAACACAAATTGCTCCATTATCAAGCAACGTGTCAGTTTTATGTAGACGAAAACGTGTAAAATATCGCATACGTCTATGATAACGTTATCATGAGAAATTTAATTTCTCTTTCGTGTTTCTTTGCGGTTTACTTTTACCTCAGCTTTCGAAATCAAGATAAAATTTTCTAGGTAGAGTTAGCATTAGCACAAAGCACACGCAAAAACTTTGTCTTGATTTATTTACACTCACGTTTTCAACGAAACTCGAGATTATAATTCAAGATTATAGAGATGTACACATCGGAATATGGCGGGTATCTTATCCACCGATTGGTCCGATCTCTCGATTCTTCTTGCCATGGCGCTATTATCCTCCAATATCCTGATACATTATTTATCCCCATCTATAAAACCTTAGAGTTTTCATGAAGGCGAGAAACCTTCCCTAGCAGGGAATTTTTTCCCAATCCTCCTGGCACGATCCTTACCCGCCAACAATAACGAACGGACGAGACGACAAGTACGAGTGAAGCTTTTCTACCTTCCTCATCGTCTTTTTTCTCTTCGCTCACTTCGGTCTCTTTTCTCGAGCTCGTCCCACCTACCAAAAGCCTTCCCACATTGACTGCCAAAAAAGCCTTGGCAACGGCACGACACTCATTTAATTTAAGGATAACAAAGCGCTATCTGAGACAAATCCCAGGATTAGTTTTACGGCGTTCCTATTTACACTTCAGTCAGAGGATCATTGTGTTTCACATTTCTCTATACATATATTTTCACCGCGATGCACATTTTCGTATAATATACTGAATAAATAAAATGTTTTTCTACAAAATCATCAGACAATGTTGTAATTTAGATTGTAAAATTTATGTCATACATCTGTTTTAAAAAATTACTTTTTTTACTTAATACAGTTATTATAATCTCAAAAATTTTTAAAGTAATAAAAGATTAGTAATTAGACAAATACATATTATATAATTAAATATTAATTAGTATTATTATATGTAAAAAGTCAATCAAACTATTGAAACTTTTGAAATAATTGATTCAATATAGAACTTCCAATAATTTGCAAATATTTTCATAATATTACGTTTTACAGTAATAAAGAATTTTTTAATTAACTGAAATATATTTATGTACATTTCAATATATAGCATTTTATATGAAAAATTAAATTTAATAAACTCTTTCTTTCTTTCTCTCTTTCTTTCTCTGTTTCTCTAATTCTTATTAAAGAGAAAACTACTGCGTTAAGTTTTACATTAATGTGTTAATGGATAAAATAATATTATTTTTATCTAACAAGTAAGTCTACTTAAGATAGTAGTGATTTTAGATTTCAATTAGATTGAGAAGATTTTTTTAATTAAATTTTAAATATTAGACTATTTATTTAATCTATTGTCTGAAGAAGAGAAATTAATGCTAAAATAATTTTTATTGTACATAAAGCGCAGAATATAAAGGAATGATTATATAGGCAAATAATACTTTTTAAGTATTACAAATTTCTTGAAATGTCTCATTAAAATTATCTTCAATATTGAAATTATCGTTAACAACCATAGCACAGATCATGAATCACATTCCATGCGCTGCGATCTTACGCATACCCAAATTAGATTGGCCATGATTGACTCATTTGAATCGATGCGCACCATTGTTCGCTGTATGCCATTGTATGCATGTTATATGGTGTGGACCGGTCATTAATATACAACGCTACAAGGCGTTATTCAGAAATGAAAATTAGGTGAGAGATTTAACGAAATAGTGATTTAATAAATTGCTATAAAATATATCTTATGAAATAAAAAATATTATTGTATTAGTGAAATTAATCAAATTAATTTTTTTTAGATTTGAAGTCTATTTGAAACGATTTAAAATTTATTTTAGATTTCAGAATAAAATTTTATTTATAATTTTATATGTTGTGTATTTTAATATGCATATGTCATTTAATATATATTTTTAAATATATATTTTATACATGTATTCTGATTATTTCGTATTACATGATATTACATATATTACACGAATTACACATATAAATTACAAATAGAATTAATAAAAAATTTATTACGATATAAAA
>NW_017259192.1:3661423-3665816 GCF_001594045.1 Atta colombica | reverse complement strand
ACACGTTCTTTCACTAATAGCGGCCTCACCATAAGTATTTGAGAGCATTCGATGAGCCTCAGCCGCAGATTTCTTCATATTGAAGCAAAAAATTAAAACCTCCTGCAAATGACGAGAATTTGGATCGTAAACTGACATTTTCAATCGAGAATAACTTTATGATGCAGACACAAATTGACTAATGTTTCTATGGGGTTATGTTGACAGATGCCCAAGTTTATTGTATGATGTCTATGATCTATTTATTTCGACCACCACTTACCGCTAAAGCCATAGGAAAACGGCGGAAGCAAAGTTGTACACCTAATATAATATCTTGATCGGGGTTTAATAATTATGATAAACATATTAATTGCAGAATAGGGAATAATAATGGAGTATAATAATAATATGTTTATTAATAATAATAAGAATATTTATAATAACTCTTCTATTTAATAATAATTTAAGAAATAATTAAAAAATAATATCGTATATATTAGAAGTTCTTGCGCGTACATTTAATAAAAGTATACTGTAATATGGGCTACTTAACCTTGCTGATCTTTTCAAATTTATTGTGCGATCACACTGTTTGATTCAATATGATTCTAAAAAATTAAAAATTTTAAAAAATTTCACAAAAAAATATATATTTCTTATTAACGAAGTTATCAAATGCCAAAAAAAATTGTAAGTGAAATATTAATAAAAAATTATACTTTGAGTCAAATAAACCTGAATAGATTAGCAGAGTTGAACAATCAAATATGTTATAATAAACAAATTTAATAATAATAATTAACATCTTCAAGTTATTTAAATAATAAATTAAATTATATAAATTAAATTATATTTATAAATAAAAATTATTATTTATTTTTAATTTTAAATTATTTATATTTTCAAATTATCTCTATAATAAATAAAATTTACATAATAACTTAAAAATTTAATTACATTTATTTAGAATATACATTTAGAAAATACATTTATTTAGAAATAACTAAATATTTATTGTTTATAATATATTGATTACGTGTTCTAGATGTTTAGGAAAGAAATGTGACATCTCTGGACATGTACACAAAATATCGATATGAAGTAAACGAGCAACACACACCAGTTGCATTTTAGTTTATAGAACGAACTGTACATAGCGCGAGAACAAATTGGTGTAAATATTTGTCACTATTTTTGTTCATTAGAGAGTTGCAGGTATCAATATCTTAAGTAGTCGAGATAGATGTACAACCGGTCTTTGTTAACCGTGAGATAGGATCCCAGGGTTGCATCGAGGGAACAGTTCCCTCGACCATTTCGCGCATCGCTCTCATGATTTTACGAAGTCCTCTTTATTTCGGGTATACCGTGAACAAATGCGACTAACGTATCGAACTTCCGTCTCGGCTAATTTATGGCGTTGGGATTAGGGGAATAAAATAGGGAGGGAGAGGCCGGAAAATGGCAATTCTGCAGTGTGGGTAACTATCCCCTTCTGCCTCTTCCTTATTTCTCGACCTAGCTCGCCCGAATGGATTCAAACGCTTAAGAGGCGAGCATCTCTCTCTCTCTCTCTCTCTCTCTCTCTATCTCTTTTTCTTTTAGCTATAGTGAAATATCACTACTAAGAGAAAGAAACGGTCACCCCCTCCGGGGGTTGACAAAAACAGGGGTAATAAAACTTGGAAGCGTCCCTGTGTACCTCCGACCGAACTGGGAGGATACGTTCGAACGATTACCTTTCCGGTTACGTATCTATACATACGCCTGTACCTCTTCGGCCGTTTTCAAACGAAATAAAAGAGCAGAAAACGATATATATTTGTGCATTAAGCGCGGTGCAAAGGGCAAATACTCGAGGGAAAAGTTGCATCGGTGAACATTATCGCGATTTCCAGCAAGCTTTGAGAGCACGACATTTTAAAATACACGTTTTCAATATGCTTCCAACGATGTAGCGTTCGAAGGATTATACACGTCGTTATACTTACTAAAATTAACAGATTAGAAAAAATATAGCTTTTACTTTGAGGGTGTACATGTCCTTAAACTCATGAAGTTCACACAACTTCGTAATTTAAAATCTATTTTTGTGCTACCGTTATTACATGCTACATTTACTAATTGGACGTTGGATAAAGCATCATTTATCAGAAATTACCCTTACTTTATGCCCGGAGAAACAGAAGAGTTAAGCTGAATCATGGTCAATTAATCATGCTTATTTGGTATAATATAGGTCACCGCGTCTTTCGAGAACAGCACATTATCCTATTTCCATAAATAAAACATTGTTATAATAATTACATAATTATATCGAAATTATTTTTGTGTGATACCTACTATTTCTTATTTAGTAGTATCTCCTAATTTTTGAGTTGAAATCTTTATGTTTCATTATTATGTTACTTACATATGTAAAAAAAGTAAATACATTTTTAATTATTTTAACTGTTCTTTATTTGAAAACTTAATTATTGAATAATATGTGATATATTTTCCAAAAATGGAAATTTTTGAGAAGGCTTGAACGATTATTTGAGTAAGCATTTTCGAGAATTCACTTATTATGCCAAAATATAACGTCAGCGTGAACATAATTCCGCTATATATGCTCCCTGATTTGTAGGGTAGGTCGTTAACAGAACATATTACACATAGAAATCGCTACTTGACAACCGATTAGAGTGCGACAATGACAGCGACTCAAGGAAACGGACTTTACAGGCACACTCGATAATAATTGGGGATTGGCGCGCAAAGTCGGCTTGGGGTGAGCTTTGATGTGGTACCTTTGGCACCAATGCATCTGCAATGTGTCTAGTTGTACTCCGCCAGATACCAAAGACGAATTCCGTTGGCAAGTAGTCATCGTGACATCGCCAAGACGATACCTCTCACCTAACTTTCCCGCGCAATCGTAGAATTCAGTGAAGAAGTAGTTACGGACAAAGACCACGTCCCACTTCCGTGTCCCGTCGCGGTCCTTTCGCTCGCTATTTCGAGAGTTCTCCGTTATCAATACTTAATGCAAAGAGACGCAGCAGCGACTAATGAACTCTTACTCCATCTCTCGCCATCGGAGTCCATTGTCTTTCCGCGAACGGTGCACAAACCAGTGCGCCGTATTCACGATAGCGGGATAGTTACGCGGGGAAAGAGGACAGGCTTAACGGCCAGGAATTTGGATCCTCATAATACCGGGAATCTCTATCGGATTTATGCTAATGCTCCGGCCTGCCTAGTATCTTGCCAATCCTTTCTGTTCTATTATCACATGAATAACACCGGGCGCAATGAATTTGGAAAATGGATATCATGTTATAATGACCTCGAATAATCAGTTTTTCATATTTTCTACTTCTCCTGATCTATTATTACTCCTTCTGTAATAAAATTAGAAACTAACGAATATAGAATTTCTCGAATATGAACCGTTATTTATTATAAATCTTCAATTCCTCGAATATTAATTGATTTAAATTAAAGTCATATAAATTAATTTTATTATATATACTTTTTAATTTTTTGAAATAGAAATCTTTATTTATGAATCATAGAAGTAAAACAAGAATTATATATTTTTGCAATAGAAATTTTGATTTAAATCATAGAAGTAAAACAGGAATTACATAAATAGAAAAGTGTTATATAGGAAACAATTTTTAATGAAAATGTGGATATTAAAATTCTAATTTTATTCATCCTTTCATTTTATCTACTTATATAATATCTTACATCTATAATATCTATAATCATTGAAAGTAATTTTTCTCCTCTTTTATTATTTTAATTTCTTTATAAATTTTTTATATTTAAGAATTTGTATTCTGTATGTGTTTACGTTCAACTTCGTAATTTTTTAAAAATCAAATTTGGATATCAAAACGTTTTTAATTTACAAACGTTTCTGTTTATGCATTTTATTAAAATCTATAAAGCAGAAATTAATATAACTGTAGATTAATATCTAAAGAATAAATTATTTTATATTTTAATAGCAGTTTAATAAATTATCACATCATCTTCATTTTTTATAGCTGCCATTTAAGTTTTGATTTCATTTTCTACCAACTATACGTGATGTGACGACGAGTAACGAGAAAACTCCGACCGCAACTTGCTTCATAACTACATGAGATTGACCAATGAAAAAGGTATCAGAATGAAGTGATAAATTGATCGCATTCGGTCATAAAACGAAGTGATCGTTGAAAATAGGCTATTATCTTTGAAACATTCACTTAACTGTTTTCCTTTCTGCCTTCCTCGTTGGAACATCCGTGATATTGTGTCGACCAATTAAATTTATTGTATACTGGCTGGTGTGATGATTATTATAATAATCAGAAGTGAAAACTTGGTTTCTTTCGTTTCACTTTGATATAATGAACTAGAAATAAAATGTGAA
>NW_017259192.1:3643768-3661323 GCF_001594045.1 Atta colombica | reverse complement strand
TATATATATATATACACACATAGATACATAACAAGCAACATTATATTGAAAATAGAAATTCCTTGCTAAAATAACTAAAATAAAATTTATTAACATAACAACTTTAAAATAATAGCTTTATAAAATTGTTTCTATTAAAATTATGTACAAAGTTTGCTTTACTTATCCTATTATCTTTCGTATATTATTACTGAAATATAATAATTGGATTTAATAAGTTATACTAAACATTACCAAGAAATCTGTTGCCAAGAAATTTATAAAATTCAATATTTTTGTAGGAATTTTTGTTCATATTTTGATAAAAAATTAGTTATTATTTCATTTAGGTATATGATAGAGAACGCCAACACGGTCAAAAATTAAATGTTTCCAATATATATTTTTTTAAATCAATTTATTTCAGATATGATTGTGTGCCGACAATTTTTCGGACTTTCAACACAATCAGTCTGAAACGCTCATAATCTCCTCTAAATTAAATTAGAAAAACTGTAAAGAATTTATTGCGAAAAATATTACTTCAGTCAGGATTAGTTATTATTATTTTTTTGGAGAGAGAGAAAGAGAGAGGAAGGGGCACTAACAAAGCCATTTGAGATTATCTTTTCTTGTTCATAATAGATACACAAAGAAAGCCATCAGAGTTTGCAAACCCAATCGTAACCGGTAACTTGCAGCTCATTACTGGCCTCGTTGTGTACTGCCAAAACATTACGGCTATACAATGTCGCGCTGCTCGCGGCTTGCGGACGTGCCGCTGCGAGGTAGAACGGAGTACCAGATTGCGCTAATTAATGCTAATTGCCCGAACTAATAAATAACCGCATGAATAAACATATTCGCCGTTGCCAACGTTGGGGAGTGGCAAAAGGGAGGAGGGATGGATACTGTGATACGAGGGCGAGAATAAGAGGGTGGGTGAGTGAAAGCGAGAGGATGGCGGGTAAGGGAGTACGTGTGCGGTGGATACGTAGTGAGGTGTGCAGGCGCGCAAGTACGCGGCTGCATTCGTACCCGCGCGCCACTGTACGCGCTGAAATATTCATCGATTTCGGTAGCGGCAATTACGCCCCACAAAACGAAGCCGTGCCGCTCGTATGCCCCTCACCACCACGGAAATTTATCTGTATGAACAAGTGAGCGTGCGCGCAGGCACTATTACGCGCGAATTCCACTGAGAGATGCGCGCTCGTTGTTCTCGGTCGTCGCGGAAATATACATTTCGTTTCACGTATATTAAAAAAAAACTAGAAGGAGTAGCCTGCTCGTACAAAGTATAATGGATCACTCACGTCGTTCTTTTCTCTCTTATCCTACAATCAAATCGAGATAAATTTTCCTTTTCAAATTTATAGTAGAATACCAAAAATTAAAACCTTATGAAACGTTTATTTCTCAAATTTATAAATTTAAATTATAAGTACTGAATGAATGTCTTCCATTTCACTTCATATTAAATTTAAATTATAAATACTTAATAAATGTGAAAAAATATTTATATTGATAAATATTCATGTTTCTCTCTTTCTCTCTCTCTTTCTCTCTCTCTCTCTCTCTCTCTCTCTCTCTCTCTCTCTCTCCCTCTCTCTCTCTCTCTCTCTCTCTCTCTCTCCCCTCCTCGCCCTCTCTCTTTCCAATATTGTGCAAGATATTTCAAATTCTGTTCTTTCTTTATATATGTGATATAAATTTATTTTCAACTCAATTTTCACTAATAAAGAAATGATCATAATTTTATTAGATATTGTTATTTATTTAGTAAAATATGTATTGACTTGTAATTAAATTGAATCGAGCATATATACGCGAATATTAAAATAGCAATTCTCACTTGACAGGGAATATCCAAAAAAAAGTGGCATGTGTATACATAATAAAAATACTATAAGAGTAGTACTCTAGATGCAGTCAGCAGAATAATTTGGGCCAACATGAGCGAGTGGCAGGAAAACGATTTCGGTAATGCCGCAGACCGCGTAATCGATATTTCATTATATCGCGCCCGACTGACCTTTCTCGTCGAACTGGAAGAAAATTTAACCCGTTCCCAGGCTTAAATTACTTCCGGACATGAACCGTTCCAAGCAATGTTTACGGGAATGGTTAGCATTATAGACAAAATGCATACATTCGTGGTTAGATCTTGATATTTCTTTAAAGATAGAGAAGAGAAATGTTTAATTATCAACAATCAAACAACCAATTCTAAAAGGCAAGGAACTGTATTTTATCAAATAGTACAAATAAAACTTAAAATATTCTTCTTTTTAAAATAGTGTAATTGTTATTTTTTTACATTTATATTAACACATATTTACATTGATTTTTTAATAACGTGTTTCTAAAATTTAATTACATAGTATATTAACGCGTATTTATATTTAATATATAATATGAATTATTATTATTTTCTCTATATTGCAATCTTTAAACTTATAGCCTTAATGAAATTTAATATAGAAATCAATTTATTATATCATCAAATGATTTTGATGAAATAGGTTCTACATTTTTCACGCTTGTAGAAATTAAAACACTTTCTATAAATTTTCTCTAATATTCATATTTCCAATATCAAGTATATTTAGTTGATTCTGTGCAGCATTATTGCGGAATATTATTATCGCGTATTAATAGGTTTTTGTTAATCTTTATTTTATCGAGATTTTGTATTTAGAGATTTGAAACTCTTCAATCACGTTGCGATGTTTCAAATAATAGATAAATTTTTTGCTCAGATATTGTATTCTCTCTTCGTCCACTCCCGTCCTCTCTCTCTCTCTCTCTCCCTCTCTCCCCCTCTCTTCCTCTCCCCCTCCCCTCTCTCTCCCTCTCTCTCCCTCCCCCTCCCCTCTCTCTCTCTCTCTCTCTTTGTATAATATAATGAAATTAGTGACAGTCGAAAGCACTTTTCCTGTTACATTTACGGTGAAAAATTCAATCGCAAAATAGCCAATGGCGGATTAAGTTTTAATCGAATATAATGTAAATATATATATGTATATATGTGATACAATAGCAACGATATGAGTTATACATATACGTATTTTAATATTTTAGTTTAAATAATTTATTAATAAATGTTGGCAAATTATTGGCAAATTATTGGCAAATCCTTAATAATAATATCAAAAAGATATTAGAATTTTAAATAAAAGGCTTTGACAAACAAATAAGGAAATGTTTTATTTTAAATCTTAAAAAATCTTTATTGTAATGAAATTTAAATTTGGATATTATTTATCAATATTCAAGAAACAAAATATTGTGAAAAAATATAATAATTTCGTGAGATGTACTTGTTAAATATTTTAGATTGCTTTAAAAGTTAAATATTATTAGAAAATTTTATTGTGGATAAAACGAAATGTCAAAAAATTTGAAATAGTATATTCTAAAATTATCGATATTTCTTGGAGATTCTACTTTCCTCTCGTGGAAAGTCGATGCTTCACTTAAAATGGAGAAAGTATCTAGAATCTTTGCGACATGACTGACATGTCGCATATAGTATAAAATTGATGGATGCACAATCTGCATGAGTTTGAGAATTTGTTTTTTATATAATAAAATGATGAATAAAAAGTTCTATTTCTAACGTAAGCGAAAATCAATAAAATAAATTACAAGAAAACTATTATTATTATCTGATGCACAAGAATTTAAATGGTGAAATATGTTTATTTTCTTTTTATGTTATTTGAATAACATAAAAGGAAAATAAATCAAAATATATGAGATAAAATAATCATAACTAACCAATTTTTACAAACGTATGTCTTTAATTGTATTACATAAAATTATATAAATAATATTATATTATAGTGCAATATATACATATGTGAATGTCTTTGATATGCACTATGATAATGTATTTAAATGTTGAACATTTTAAATATATCAACAAAGATAACGCGGTTAGTAATGTTCTCCGAGAAATCCTCGACTCTACGGATAATAAATCCTTCAGCACAGTCATATAAAGCTACCCAACATTTTACTTAAAAAATATGAGATTTGTATTTATGAATGTATATGCATGAAATTTGGCATGAAAATTCATGACAAAAGCCCAGAACGTGAGCTGCATACGCACACGTACACACAAATGTACATACACGCAAGTTTCCATTGTAGTATACCGACATCACGTACAACGTAATATTCCGCGTATGAAGGTTGATAATAGTGCTTTCCTTGCTGTAATACGTTGTTAGTAACAGGCGTAGATATTTCTGTGGCATAAAATTTTTACACGATATGCGCTAACGGAAATGTCAGTCTACATGGAAGTGAGTTTTTAATGAGACAGATATATGTACATTAAATACATTTTTAATTACTATTCTTGAATATCTAGAGTTTTACAACAGTTGATTTAAGTTTTCCACATTTTTGCAAAAATGTATTCTAAAACATCTTTATATGTGCGTATATCGGTTTTACCAGATTCGCGAATAGAATGTACAAGCATTGATTGTTAAGATGAAATTTATGGAAACGTATCGCGTCGCACATATACGTATGTATGTTACACATTGAAGATAGTACACACATTAATAATAATGATTTGCACGAGTAACGATTACTGCCAACACAGTAATTACGTCCATTAGCCGTACATCATAGAATGGGCGTAGCTTTATGTGCCGTGATGAACGTCAGTATAGTCGATGCAAGTATGGTTTCTCCCTTTATTCACCGTACGCCGAGTCACGTCAATTATTGTAATACTTATTGTAGCTAGGCGTAACCGGGCTGGCACGTTCACGAACAAAGTGAAATCCCATTATTACTTCCAAGGCTTTTAACACATCCTTTGAAGCGATGCTTTTGAAAGGACTTAGCCGAGTATAAAGTAATGCCCGGTCGTTTCTAAAGGAATATTTGAAATCGCATGGCAAATCGCGTAACCCCGAGTACGAGGTTCAACGAGAGACAGTGCTAGCAGCGAATTTTCCAATTCCACGTGTTCTAATGTAATGACCGTACGTGGACCAGCGCGCTCGCAGTATGGTCGGTCTCTTGGTTGACCGAGTTGCATAACCCGCGGGTCCATGGAGAATAATTTTCTCGTCCACGACTGTAAGTCCCTAGCCCATATGAAAAAAGTTAAAGCCAATTATAATTGGAATATTTCACGAGCATGGATTTACGACGCAGTTAAAAGCATAGGAAGCAAAAGTAGTTCGCGATGACTTGGCGCCATTCAACAATGGCGCGATAATTAGAAGGGCCACAATTGTATCCGTGCATATAATAACGACGTGTGTAACTTTTATGGTAATGTCGCTAACATTATTTCTGTAATGTTTAGATGTAATATTTTTCGAATTGATTTCACTTGCAATTTTTTGAAATTATATGCCGTAATTAACATTCGGCCGAGAACTTTCGTAGAGGTTAATATTAAATTTAATAACGTACAGGTAGTTAGAAATTATGAATTTTTACGAACAGCTGAAATTACATCTGCCCGAGAAGTTAAATTATAAAAAGGAGACCTAAAAAACTTGTAGATCTGAAAACATCATGATTGAGAAGATGTTAATAAAGAACTTGAAACGGGCGCGCGACATGATATGTATATGAGATGTAACGGTAGTCTTTTTAATTCATTATCATGTATGAGAAGAATTGGGACAGAGAAATTGAATACGAAAGATAAAAGCTATGAACTAAAAAAAGCTATGTTTGAGTAAAATGTGAAATTATTTTATAAGATATATTATCTTTATATTAACTTTTAAATGTAAATGAAGTGAATCTTATTAATAAAGAATATCGTATTTTATTCTTTTCCATTAAGTAAGAGTATCACATGATATAATATATGATATGTTGATCGGTTTGCAGGTTAAAAATTAGCTTTTGATATAAAAAATTAAAAAACTATAAAAATGAATATAGAAAGCTGAAATAGTTATAAATAACTATAGACTTTTGATTTGCAAATATAAAATAATTATTAAAGGTTATATATGAATTTTGCAAGATGTTTAAAATAAACTTTATGTTTATATCCTCGAATTTTTTGAATACCTACATGTAAGTAAAAGTCAACTTTTAAATAAATAATGAAATTTTCAATTAATTAGAAAAATATTTTAACAAAATATTGATTAAAAGTTTATTTTCTAAAGCGGCATAACGCTGCATTAATTTAAACTTATCAAAACAAATAATGTTAAATTAAAAGATTGTTCGCTGAAAAGGAAATTTTTTTTTAAATTATTGTATACCTTTTACTACGTTATATGGATGTTAGGATGTTGGCAAATTTTTTTTCTGTGGCGGATTTTGTGCTAGTGACATTAGTAATAATCGTTATTTTTGTTACATCGACTCGTCCCAGTTGGAACACATCGCAGTGTATCCATCACAATGTACGCTGTCGGCCTACTTTGTCACGTGCGTGAAAAGTGCAGCAAATCAGGGGAATAAAGTGCTTGTCGGCACGCTCATGCATGTACAGAGTAGTAAAAAAACTTTCACGATATAAACGTTACCTGTACTATCCCCTTAGGATTTTTCCCGCGAAATATATACATATCTCTAAAATGAATTTCACTGTCGCAATTTGCGCTCAAGAATTTTCGTTGTTCTGACCATTTTTGACCATTTTGCAGTTTCACATGTAAACGAACATATACGCATGCATACATACGTATATGTATAAATATATACATGTATATACATATATAAAGTGTAATTGATAGTACAACCGCAAAGGGGATGATTTTGCATGAAACAATATGTCGAAAACGTAGAGTAAAATTTTTTTATGAAGCTTTGTTTTCATGAAAATCGACTTCAAATATTAATCAGTCTCAACTTTATTACGTCTCAACTTTATAGATTTTACTGTAAACTGCTATCTTTATTCATATTTATATTTATTTTATGAATAATTGAGATTACATAATAAAACAGGATACTCACGTATGATAAATAAAACAGGATATTCACGTATGATAAAAAAAAAAATGATGGTTGCTGCAACAATTTAGATAGTAAAATATAGCATTTTTATATGGCTGTAGCAACCAGTTTTTAGTAATAGCAACAAATTTTTAGTTGCATTAGTCTATTCGCAATATCAGTACATGATTTCGATAAGCTAACGCAACTAAAAATTTATTGTTACAATCAAAAACTGGTTGCTGCAGCCATATAAAAATGCTATGCCATATTTTACTGTCTAAATTATTGTAGCAACCAATCTTTTCTTTCAGTGTACGAAAAAAATATATCAATCTTATACATATATATTCTTTTTTACGGCAATCAACTACTTTCTTGATAAATAATACAGCATCATGATATTTCTTTTAATTATCTTTATAAATTAAGCGTACGGACTATCGCATTCCTTGCCGGTCGCCTCGTAAAATCCGATATCAGGAAAACCTAAACCAATTAAGGTGTTCCTGCACTGAGTCTATGGCAAACCGGTGAGACTCGGGACGACACGTAAATCTATCTCCTTAAATCATCTTCGACGTAACTACGGGGACGCGCACCAACGATACGTCAAGATAAGACGATCGTTCCGAGGAGCACGAAATTCGAGACCAGATTCCCCGGGGTGTCGTGAAACTGTTTGTTTTAGCGTTCATAATTGAAATAGATTGCGATAGATATAAGATGACTGTTTAATATATAATATTTATAGATATTAACTAACGCGTGCTCTCTCATTCTTTCTCTTCTTTTCTCTCTCTCTCTCTCTCTCTCTCTCTCTTTCTATTTATTCATCTATCTATTTATCTACCTTTCTATCTATTTACTTATATCTATAATATTATATTACTCTATAATATTATATATCTCTTTCTTTCTTGTATATGTGCATATTGCTAACGATATATAATCGTTTTGTTGCTATGTAGGAATGAGGTCCATTTAATGATAGAATTAGTGGGTCATCTCTTTGATATTAAACCTCTTTTAATACAACATGTATATTGTTGTAATATATATATATACTGTAGTATAATACATTTTACCAAATATATTTCATGTGCACAATTGGTTTCTAATTTCTATTACATCGAATATATGTACATAGTTATATAAAATTATGAATTGATTTAATTTTGTCTCTAAATATTCTAATAATAGTTTCCGTAAGCAAATATATTTAGAAGATTTAACATTCTTTATCAACAAAAGAATTAAGTATTGAATTTATTATATTATTTGTAATATAATATGTCACATAATGTGATACATTTGTATTGATATATTTTGTGATATAAATAAATAATTTTTTTTTGATAAAGAGATTTGAAGAAGATAAAAGCAAATATTAATATGCTAATTTAAATTATTTTAAATTGTATTGAATTAAAAATGACAAAAATACAAATATTGTTAATTCAATCAGTTATATTATACAAATTACTCTTTGCTTTAGATATGACATTTATAGATATATTGTCATAATTTTATAATTTTGTCAACAATTTAATCTTTTACTAGAATAATTAAAAATATATTTGCATATATTATATATACGCAAATAAATCTAAACACATTCGAATAATCATAAATAAAAACTTCAATGGCATATATGTAACATCTATCAACGATCGCTTGCAAGAAGAGGTAGCATTTTCTACTGTGATGAGCATGTCTCGTCATCCTTTAACACTCCCTGCCTGCGATGTAAAGGCGACGAGATCTGAACTCCGAGGTTCGACTTACGAGGGTAAACCGAGCGCGACAACGAGTATACACGATGCCCTCCGTCGGCAGCAACGCTCGACTTCGTAATTCTTCGTTTACGACTGCCAGCTTTCTACATCTATACTACTTCGACGAAGCGTCGGAAAACAGGGAAAAGGGAAAAATAGAGAAAGAGAATACATAGACAAGAACGGGATGGGAAGAGATGGAAGGTGATATTCGTTCGAAGCAGCGAAGAGAAGATTTGGGGATGGCAAAACCACTGGCATTAATCCAGAATAGGTAAGAGCCGGAATGTAGTTGGTATCAAAGGTGAAAGAGAGGAAGATGCAATGATATCGAGAGAGAAGGTGAAGAGAGAAGAAACATGCACGAAGGAAGGAACGGAAAGAGAAAGGAAGGATAATGCGTCCACGATAAAACTAAGCCGGCTAACACCACGGATAAAAAGACCCCAACGGACGCTTGGCAGTGTCACCAAATTGCTCGAATATTTTGCGCCCCTGAAGTGCAGGAAAATAGAGGGTGGATAGGTGTATGTGTGTGAGTGTAGAGGATAGCGGAATCCGCTTGACCACAGCCGGGATTCCCTGATAAACTTCCGGTTTAAGGAATACGTTTACCGTGTTATTCCTGGCAGAATCGCGAGAACTTTATCTAGATAGGTGCTCGAACGAAGTCGGAGAGACTGAAACTTTACCGAATTTGCTTAAGATTGCAAGTAGAATTGCTATGCATTTTCCGTATCATATTGTTTAATCTCAAAAAAAAAAAGATAATTTACGTTTACGAAACATACAATACATGTTTTCTAAATCATGGCAAATGTAATTCATTTTATTACGTTAAATGGTGTTCTTTATAGAATATCAATAGAAACATTAATTTTTAATTGAAAATTACGCACTTATACATATAAGACAATATAAAACAATTTTATTAAAGTAATTTATATATTTAAAATTATTTAAAAATCAGGACATTTTTATCTATGTATACATCATTAAGATTTATATTATGAGATTGTTTAATTCCGAAGAATTAGAAAGCTGTTAATTAGCTTAGATTTAACGTCGATAATTAAAAAATAAGATGAATATTTCTGTAGACAATTCTGTACATAATTTTGAACTCAGAGGTGTGGAAGGAAGTTAAAACTCACAAGTTTTCCATCCAACTAATGGCGATTCAACTTTCCCCGTAACTCTGCGTTTTCATGCGGGGAATGAAAGCGGGACCGGCAGCATGAGAGTCCCAGCTTTTTCCACTTGATTAAAAATTTACACTTCATGGAGCAAACTTTCTATCGCGTTTTAACGATCGATCGTACTTACCGATTCTCGCTGGAACTCACGGACGTCGCCAATAATTATTTCTGCTAATCCATAACGTAAATCTATCGATGACTTACGCTTGCGATTAGAACAATATTGGATTAGTCAATAGAACTGAAATTACTTCAAATTTGTCAACACGATCTGATTAATGACTGTATTCACGAAATGATGTATTTCAGTTGATTGAACCTCAGATGAATCATATCGTCGAAGGTTCCAGCGAATCATTCGAAATTACTGATAGGGCTCGCTTCCTTCGATCGACCGCCAACGGTGCGGAATATTGCCAATTGGTAGAAATTGCTCTCCACTATTCCTTACGATGAATCGATAGTTGTTCTTGTCTATATCTCGATCTCGTGCTATCGCAAACTGGATCATGAATACGCGACACAATTGTTGCAAGAAGCGCCTGATTTGTCTGATATTGCTGCTCCGACTGGGTAGTAAATTAGTCTGCTCGGTACTGGGATAGGTGGTTTGACACTACCGGATGTATATTCAGGATGTTATAAAGTCGTTGTCGGCTCATGGGTTAAGGGGTTAATTACACTTTACCGCGTGTAAAGTGCCTCGGGCTACGTTAAACTTTAGACATCATTGATTTGTGGTATTAATCCTTCCTATGGGAAATATATATATATATATATATGTAGATATGTAGACATATGCACACATAGCAACAGTTCTATATATTATGTATGGGCATCTACGTGTATATCACAGACCACCTTAAATCGAGATTCCTATCAAGGAAATTCCTTGTTCGCCGGTAACCCAACGAAACTCGAAAACGGATTTGTCCTTACGACTGCGGCTGGCAGTCTCGATGCAAACTTCGCTATGCCAAGCTGCACACGTAGTGCCAAACACTCGTCCCTTCAAGTATCTTGGAATGAGTTTATTCCGTGCCTTAGGGCTACTCTCGTATACAAGGGTCGTAGGACAGTAGCGCGCGTGAGAAGCGTAGCATGTCTCGAAATCAATTGTTGCCAACACAATGATCTGAAGTACGAAACGTCAGTGAGATATCGAAGCACGTACTTTCACTGGTGAGATTTGTGACAAATCTTATATTGATTGTACATATAATATATTATCACGATTTTCGTGCGTAAACGCTACAGATAAAAATGACTGTGTTATGAGTAAAAAGGAAGAAGAAAATAAGAGGAGCGTTATCTTAGGAACGTCTTACGTCATGTTCAAGGAAAATCCTTTATCCGTCGGAACCAGGCTCGGGTACATATTTGTTCTTCCTGCCTCGCTCTACCGCTCGCTCTTCGAAGTCGCGTTTGGCAACCTCGAGTCTGGCAAACTTCGTTTCGACCCGTACGACACACTCGCTCATACTTATCGAACTATATCTCTCGTCTCTCGGCCGCGTCGCTTTCTTTTTGCCTCTCGTCCCCTCTTGCAACACTCGTCTTCGTCCGCAGTTTATGTTTCCCTCTTTCTCACCGCAAGGAAAATCGCAGCTTCGTCTAAAATGCTAGTGGCGAAGTCCCTATTACCAACGCCATCGTCGCGAATTTTTGAAAAGGGAATTCCAATGCATAAGTACATTCTCGCAAAACGCGCTCTGCGTGCAGCTTTCCGTCCTCTAACCAGACCCTTCCGTTTCCTTTCTTTCTTTTATCTCACTCTCTCATTACATTTTTCTGTCTTTTTTCCTTTTTTTCCATTCATCTTTTTTCCTCTCATCGTTGCTGCTATGGCCATTTCTACCTTTTTTCAATTTCCGGAATAAGGAGGCTCTTGCACCTTCTTTCATTCCCTCGACAGTCACCGCGCGCAAGTCCTTTTTTCTTTTCTCTCGTTCTTTCCTCTTTCTATCTTCGTTTCGTCTCATACGAGTTCCGGCGATTTGAAAGAAGTGAAGAGTTTTAATCAACGAAATCGGTGGTGCCGCGTAGATCCCGTAAAACCAAGCTGATATATTCTGAAGTCTTAGTTAAACTGAGTGGGACTTAGGTCAAACTACTGCGCATAAAGGTCGCGACGTTTCTTGTCGAGTGATTTTTATTTGCTGATAGCATCGACTTGCTGCTTCTCAATCTGTAATAAAATTCAGATCTTTACACATATCTTTAGAACTAATTTAATTTCTTTAAAACTACTTTTTGTAGATCGTAATTACATCTTTATTTACAAATTTGAAATATTTTCTACTTTTATTAAAGAAAAAATAAAATGATTGAAGTTAATAGAAGAATTGAAAAAAATTTTATGATTTTGTTTAAACACACACCTATACATACACTAATATGTCGATATACATATATATAACTTTACTAATATATATATGTAACATCAATTTTATAAAAATTTGCATAAATTTAATTCAATTATTATGTTTTTTTGCCATCCTTTATTTAACGTTGTTTTTTATCTTACTTAATTAAACATACTTAATTAAAAATGTTCGATCGAATTAGGCGTGTTTCAAACGAGAATTGTAAAATGAAACAAACGTGTGTGTGGAATTCTACATGTGCATATCACGAAGGAAGAACGAAACACTGTCGACTTTGAGTGAACGAATCTCAAAGTGAAGAGCAGAGAGTTTTAATCAACGGTGCGGCGCATGCCTGTAAAACGGAGCGATATTGCGAAGCGAAGTCCTAAGCGATGGCATCTTCATTCTTTAAACTACACTTCTTTACTCGCAGTGCTCGAAATTTACTTCCTCCATTTGACGGAAGAAATGTGTAGTAATTTCGTTGGGGAAGAAATCACACGTTTTACAGAAAATCGAGCGAGTGTGCGTATCGAGCCACTAGAGAATCAGCTCCGGTGACCCAAGCGGAACAAAGGAAACCGACGAAACGGATTGTGTATGGCTGTTGGATGGAAGAATCGGCTGGTGCATGCAGAGGAGAAAAT
Organism: Atta colombica; assembly: GCF_001594045.1. Taxonomy (NCBI): domain Eukaryota; kingdom Metazoa; phylum Arthropoda; class Insecta; order Hymenoptera; family Formicidae; genus Atta; species Atta colombica. The sequence goes on along the minus strand of NW_017259192.1, from coordinate 3,648,406 downwards.
CGAAACGCGCGGTACACTCCGGGAGGAGTGGGATCGATCAGGGGCGTAGGGAGTGAGAGGCCACGATGAGGGGATAGAAAACAAGTGGGTGCGCGATAGTGCAATCTTCCGGTGGTGTCGCGTTTTCCGGCTGGGCGATTCCACGCTGAGCTCGGCTCTCCGCTTCCACCGATCCTCAATTCCCTCGTCCTCCCTCGATTTTATCCCCCATTCCTCTCCCACCTTGTCCCGCTTCCTCTTCAGTTCCGGCGCGGGGTACCTCTTGTCACTCCCGTCCCTCGTCTCTCCCTCTATGCCCCTTCCGTTCTTCCTGAAAGCTTGGTCCAGCAACTAGGTGCCGGAGCACCTAGGGAAAGCCTCGTCAGCGGGTACGCTCTCCCTTTAACGGCTTCCCACCGCAAACCCATAGAAACCTCGCGTATCTCACCCTTCAGTTGGACATTCGCTGCCTCTTTGTCTCTCACACGACCTATCTCCACTTTACCCACCTTATCCTCCTTCTCTTCCAAAGCTGAGTCTCTGCGGACTGTTTGGACTCTAAATCGAGAGGTTATTGTGAGTCCTTTATAATAAAAACGATATATCTCCTAGCAATTCGTCGTTGATTCTACTGCCGTATATTACGTTATTCCTTCCTCTCAATGACCGACATACTCGAAGGATGAAACAATGCGATTGTCGTTTACTGTACGAAATCCTACGTTACGACTTGAATTGTTTCTTCGTAGATAAAGCATATCGTTAAAAATAACGGTGGATAAAATTTTAATGAAAGGATTACAAACTAATTGTAATAATAAAAAGTAAATATTAAATATAAGAATGCATTATGCTAGCATTATATTATGTATACGTTATTATATTAAAGATAATAAAATTTAAAATAAATTCCATGAAATTTTTTTTCACTGTCTTGTTTAGATTTTGCCCAATAATTTATATATACCTAATAAATTTTTGAGTAATCTACTAATTAAAAAGAAAAATAAAAATAATCTAAAACGAAATATAAAATATTTTAGGTACGCTTAAGTACATTATTAAGTATATTATTAAAACTGTGTCGGCACATAACTGATATAATTCTGTAATTTAACCAAATTTCTGTTATATATTTCTATTTTTAAATCACACATCGAGGGAAATATAACTTTATAAGGCGTGAATTAACGCGTCGTTATTTCTGTGGGATACCACTTCCTCCTCAAATTCTCGCGTTCGTATAACCGGATAAATACTTGGCAGCAAGTGTAAAGCTGAGAGAGAGGAACATTCGTATCGTTTCTTTGCACTTTCACCCATGCGGGTATAACTTGGCGTACGCTGCGGTAAAATTCGTTAGATTTTGCGACGCGAACGATTCTCGCGAGGTCGCATTTAGAACTCGAAGTTCTGATGCGTAACATCATGAAATTTTTCTCTTCCTCTTTTTCATTTTCCTTTTACCTTGTTAGCTATTTTATATGTAACATTTTAAAATCTAAAATTTGCATATTCGTAATTTACCAGCTATTCGAACGACTAAAATTTACATGGTGTACTGATTGATAATTGTGTCTGATTAATCACATTTATTATTCTCCTTAAGCTTTAATTTTCTATGCTATTTATTAACGTGACAAAAGAAATTACAATTGTTTAAGAATTTACAATTGTTTAATTATGTAATGAAACTGTAAATTGGTTTTAACAATATAAAATATTTTAAATAAACATATTAATAGATTTTCAAATATGTTTTAATGAAATTTTGTTTTTTTTCTGTATATAATACAATAATCACGCACTGAAAAAAAAACGAGTTTGTTATTGAAATAAAAGGGATGACAAATATGTAGATAATGGTTTGGTAGGAAAACGGATCGATCAGTTGTTGCGAATAATTTTTCATTATTCATTAATGTAACAAATAATATATGATTTACGGTACAAATTAAAATAATCAATTGCTAAATCTTAACAAATTTTTTTGCTTAAAACAATAATTTGTTATGATTTACAAATCATTTGTTAAAGAAATGGGTTGCTTGTTAAATTAACATAATCCTTTTAGCGCGTATTACATAATGAAGGTATTGTAAAGTTATCTTATATGAAATATTCAGACAATTTATGCATATTTTAAAGCATCAAGAGCATTCTGCAATGTTATAATAATATCAACCTTCTTGGTTCTCTCTTTCTGTCCAATTTCGTTCTCGATTTCATATGCGACTTGAAATACCACATTCATGCTACGAATGTATGTCATCAACATAATAATTTTCAGCACATTTCTCGTCTTCGCGAAAGTTATATCACCCATCTAGTGACATGCGGTCGGAGAAACACGCGAAATTCTGATTATCAATTCTATGAAATTATGACAAATTGAAATCAAGCTTCAGAGTAACCGATTCATCCGCGCAATCGTGCGCTTTCGATGAGCGCGCTGCTCACGCGCGCGCTCCTTTGCACGTACACGTGTATGTCATATGCCAGGATCAATATCCGGGTGATATCACGCTCGTCATATCGAAACGAAATTGTGAACGAGGATGGATTGGCGAATTCGGATTTTACGTTACAATGGATTGATAATGAAACCATCGAACATTTGCCGATCGAAGCGTACGTGCAATTCCGACCGTGACCGGTACAATATCCAAAATTTTTAAGCAAAAAATTTGAATTGAAGTGTTTCGACATTAATTACGACTGGCAAAAATGCGATTAAATTTTACAATGCAATATTCTTTTCAAACGATTGCTATTTGGGATAAAGCTATAATTGGACGGTAATTCAATTGATGCATTATTAAAGCAATACATAATGGGTTACGAAATAATGGCCGTTTAATTAATTACAGGGTTATGAAAAGCAATTTGATAAAGATATAATCTAAAAATTTTTATTTTATTATTGTTCTATTTTAAAGTGCTAATAGAACAATAATAAAATAATTTTAAAAATTTTTTGTATGACGTCATTATGAAACTTAATTAATTTTTATTCAATGTAAATACATATATTTAATTGTAAGTAGAAAATAATGTAAATGGTAATGAAAATGGTTTCTCTTATTTTTTATTAAAAATAAGTGGAATCATTGATAAAATTAATATATTAATGATGTCGATAAAATTAATATATTAATTAAAAATCTGTCTAATAACAGGAAAGGGAGAGGGAGAGGGAGAGAGAGAGAGAGAAAGAGAGAGAGAGAGAGAGAGAGAGAGAGAGATCAATAATAAATTTTTATAGTGAGAAATCTATAATAAATACGATAAGGGAATTAATTAAGAGATAAGGAAATCAATTCCCAATGTGATTTATGCGTCAATACGCAGTGCAGGTGTTCAGTGTTCATTCTTATTCCGCACAGTTATCCTATAAAGTACACATCCTGTCATTTCTTCCTCATCTTATCCTACTTATTTTCCTCTAAACTGACAACGGACTATTACTAATCTCGACTCACTTCACAAAATTGCCCTCTCTCATGCATCCCTCTATGTTAGACCGCGAGCAATGATTTTGATTGAGCGTCTTACCCTTCTTTGTACCCTTCCTCACGCAGAATCGTTGCTGGAGCATTAAATCACTGCGGAAGAAGAACAAGTCCGACGAGTCTTGACGAATTTTGCCTGTCTTCCTTGACATCCCCTCGGTATAATAAAGCAACATTTGCTAATAAAACAAAAATTTCTGTTATCGAAAGCATACTCACGGTTTGAACAAACTAACTTTTGTAAAAGTGGACTGGAATATCATTCGCCGATCAGACGCGATTATTCCAGATTCGATTCATACGTATATATAATACGTGCGTAATATGCATCTGTTTTCGTCGCTGATGTCAAAATGGTTGATTCCGAAATCACAGCTATCTCACGAATGGAATGCGTATATTTGGCGTGCATTTCAGCAGTTGATTTTGCAATTACGAAATCTGTTTGATATCGTTTTCTTATCGTTCGTAGTATCATTGAAATTGATGCAGAACATTTCGATGAAAGGTATATAAGAGGGTCCTTTTAGTCCTTTGTGAAATCGCGACTGACCTGCGGCGTCGGTCTCTGTGTTCATGTGGCTGTTTGGCATAACAAAGTAGAAGCCTACATATCGTTCATGCAATCCGTGTCTTCCCTTTTCTTTCAGCCCGTTTCATCGGACACGACACGACACGACACGATACGACAATACGTTCCACCTTGTTTGCCGCGGGGCAGGAGAGAGAAAACAAAGAGAAACAGACAGGAAAGAATAAGAAAGGCAGCTGGCGGAAATATTTCGACGAATCCCCGGGCGCATACGAGACGTTCTTTTTGTGAAAATTCCAGTCCGCGCGCCGTGTACTTTGTGAAAACTTGAGAGGCGAGATGGAGAAAACGCTTATACGTGGCACAACTCCAGTCCAACCGAACGGGCATGCTATAATACGTGACGCGTGAGCAACACACAGGTCTCCTGATAGTCACCAACAAACGGAACAAAATGTCCTTGCACGATGAGAACTCATTCGGCACAATGGATGCATTTGCGTTTCATAATTCGAAAATGGCCATCAAACAAAAGAGAATATGGGCAATGTGAATACGCGCATTCATTCTTCTTTAAATGTATTTTTATTTCTGCGATATTCTTTATTTCTCATA
>NW_017259192.1:3638616-3643668 GCF_001594045.1 Atta colombica | reverse complement strand
TATATATATATATATATATACATATTGGGTTGGAACAAAATTTCGTAGCGAACTTTAAAATTCAAGCGTCTGTAACTTCGTTAAAAATGAACGAAATTTGAATTTAATAAAAAGATTTTAAAACTTACAATCTCTACTTTTGAAAGGTTACTATGTCTTTTGAGTTTCTGTGAGTCTTATAATTTTTACATACAGAAAACTACGAGCTAGAAAAGGGGAATTTTCTTCTCACTTTATGGGCCTGTCACATGCCTAGAAAAAACTTGCGAAAATTTTCGATTCTCTAACGTGAAAGTTTAAAAGTTTCCCTACGAAATTATTTTTTTTAATGTTCTTAAATTTTTTACTATTGAGTTATGGATTAAATAAAAGGAGCATCTTGATTGCTCATGATTTCGTTAAAAATCATCGCGTAACGCAATTTAAAAAACAGATTCTTAAAGCTGAAACTTTATTCTATCGAATAATTGTCAAATTTTTTTTTTAAGACATGTGGATGACATAATAAAAATAAAAATAAAATTCGTTACGAATTTTTGTTCCAACCTAATAGATATACTTCAGTACTTCAGAAATACCATAAATTTTTCAATTGATTTGTGTTGATTTAAAAATGTAATTTAACGTTCTGATGTTATTTGGCTAGATTTAAGCTATTAATGAGGGAAGGAAAATGATATTTATTTAGTTAAAAGTTATTAACTAAGCTTTAGGATTGTTAGTAAGTAAAAAAAGAAAACCTGTTTTTCAATAATTTTCAAGTAAATTTATCTTAAAATAGATTTTAATTTAGAGATTTTAATAGATTTTAATTTAATCATCGCAATATAGAAAATTTAAGAAGCTATATAAACACATCTCATGTTTTTAGCAAATTAATCCCAAGAATAAAGAATTCACATAAGAGCTTATTTTGATTAAAATGATTTAAGTTTTGAAAAAGCCTTAATTTTTCATTATTTCTGTATAGATTTATGTATATCTGTGCATATTGCAGAATATTTTATGTAGTTGATATACATAATATACCTTCCACAGCTCTCTCAACAAACACAGGAAACTTAATTATTTTTTTATTTAAAAGTTATTAATTCTTTTTCGATTAAATTGGATCATACGATGGGAATTTTTCATGAGTAAACAAACAAAAAAGTCAATCTTTAAATAAAAAAGGAAATAATTGTGTCATTCGGCAATTTATTTTAATTTTTAATACTTTTTATGATCAATAACTGCACTGTACTGTTTTAAATTTACGTTTTTTGGGTTAATTCGTTTAAAGATGTATGAATAATGAGTTTACTGATTTAGAAAACTATGTCACATAAAATTGTGAAATGGAATTTATTGCAATGTAGTGACGTGCACGTTTCAACGATATATTCACTTCATTATTCACTTGATTTGCTTCTTTATATTTTTTTCTTGTGTTATTGTTTATATTTTTTAGATTATTGGATAAAAAATGAATTTTTTAAAAAAATTAACTTATTTGTTTCATTTGATATACTTTATTTGATATGATGTATGTTGTATTTACACTTTCTTTATAAGCAATATAGTTATTATCGCAAAGTATTAGATTAGAACGATATCTTACTTTGGAAATTAATCGATTCATAAACCTGATTGGTCTGAAAAATAATTGAATTCTCCGCGACAATGAGTCGTGTTGTTTGCAACCATGGTAAATCAATATCCGGCGTAAATTTAAAATGCTATCGGGTTACAATTAACTTGCCGTAGTTTTCGAAGGGAGGTCTTAAATCACCGTGTCGAGTATCGACTATCGACATCTTAGACTGACACTAAGAATCGCTGTGTTCGCTGAAGGACCGTTTAAAAAGTTACAAACTCATTAGCCCACGCGCAGTCCAGCTATCTGCGAGATGAAAGGCTCTCGGCTCTTGTGCACCTCGGAAGTTAGTATCGACAAAAGCGACCGAATCCCATCTTAATAGAACGTCATTCCAGATAAATTGCAGGACACGTGGCCTACGAGGTCGCGCTTAAAGGGCCATGGAAATACGTGAGGTGAATTTGGTTACTGGTCTTATATGTGGATGAAGGTACGAGTATGAATCGATGAAGCATCAGCCGTATAAAGAGCCATCGTGATGTAATCTTTTTCTTTCCAACGCTCGAAATGTATTTTCTGAAAGGCAGCTGCGTAAGCTATTTTTGAAGAGCATATCTTATCTAAATTAAAGAGTCTAAAGAAAGATCACTTCGTGTACGTCATCGTAAAGATTGATTCTTCCTCTTGACTAGAATATTGTGCCATTTTTAACCACAGAACGGATATTTGCGTATTATATTCGTATTCTTATCAACATAATAAATATTACTATAACAACAAAGTAATATTGGACGTTATTCCGAACTGAAATAGTTCAATATTAGTAAATCGGGCTATCGAAGAATTATGCGACAGTCAGACGCGTTATTTCGCCGATAAATTCTTATCTATTATTAGCTTTGTCTCCGTCGTCGTATCGATATGTTCTAACGAGGATGAAAATTGTATGAGTATTGTGTCTTCTTGTATATGCATAAAGAGAATTTCGTAATAAAGATAGATCGCTGTGGGAGCCATAAATAATATTCTACTGCTCCCAATCTATAAGGAAGATTACGATTTATAATGTATAATATATAAGTTTATTATTGTTTTAGTATATGGAATATCTTTCATTAATGGAAATAATGGAAATAATAATTGAATAATTTAGAATGTCATTAAGGTATTAATCATTAAAATTTAGAATATTATTCCAAACATTATTGAATATCAATAACGCTAATTCAATACTATTCAGGTTTATTATGTTAATACCCACTACTGAGGTTCATGTCTATATTAATTACCTCAGTATTGATGTAACTAAAACTATTTTATATTACTTTTAACCGAAATAATTTATTCTTCATATTTTAAGTTTATCGTTTTATACTCATTGACGTTTGGTTTCTATATATATTGACATCGCCACTGATGTTATAATTATTTCATATATTCGTTACGTATTATCGCTTTGTAACTGAAGAAAGTTTTGTTTTGGCAAACCGAAACGTTTGAATTTTATTGTATTTTATATTAATTGATTCATTTTCTTTTTCGATTATTATATTGTATTTATGTATCTTATGCTAATTTTAATTTAAAGTCATTCTATTTATAAACTCGAAATAAGCCACGACTCTGTTTAATTTGTTTAGCAATTATACGAGCCTTTTCTCTAATTTTAAAACTATTTTGTTATAATTTTATTTATTATATTATATTTATTATGTATAATTTTCTGTGAAAAAATTTATTTTCTCAAAAATATAATATTGGGTGCTTTCCAATTGTAAAATTACTAAATATTTTCGTGCAATGGCAACACAAGTTGTGTTTCAATTGCCGTAATCGTCGACACAACATTGCACATCCGTACTCAGCCCGAGGGCTACTGTGTAAACTTATGTGTCTAATGACAATTACGTTACTACGTGGCAGCTATAAATGAAGTTGGAGGACGTTGGATAATCGATATTTTTGCTTTTTTTTCATTCAATATAAGTGGAAAAAGCTACATTTAATCTAACTCCATCCGAAACCGTGCACAGCGTACACATTCTGTTCCAATTGAGTCGTGCACAATACTACACTTTATGCATTACTGTGTACATTTGTGTTAAGATGTGTTAAGCAATTGGAAAGCAGTGAAAGCACCATTGTGTATTTTATTCCTGAGCTTGCAGGCATTAGTCATAATGCATTCGTACGTCAGTATAAACAGATTTACTTTTTCCAATCAAATTTGCAATATGCATGCAGATGTGAATAGAGAAAAAAAAATGAATTTCTATCGAATATAATTTGCAGAAAAGGTATCGCGCGCACACAAGAGTTAACGCACTTGTACCATGAGGTACGTGTGCGATGTCGGCATGTCTGTAACGTGAAAACTTAATCGCATTGAATCCTCGTTCAGCATCGTTGCAGGACGCGCTGGGGCGGCGTTATCAGCGCGTCCTCGCGCGTACCATTTCCCGCGCGTTCGCGCGCCGATCCGGCGCCGGAAAAATTCGAGTCCGGTCGTTAAGCCGCGGTCGCAAATGCATTTAAGCATTCACCGTTGTTCAAGATCCCATTGAGCGCCGTGTCAATATAAATGTAAATGTCATTGGGAGTCGTGCGAGCGCATACATTGACGGTCTCTGGAGGACGATTGCTCGCGGAGAATATTGCAGATGCCCGTATGGGACGTCCACCGCAATTGAATTGCCCTTCGGATTGGAACGTATAGAAATGTGTACGGTCGGCACTTTGTTTCGCGTATCGATCGTTCACGACCATCGGGATCCGCAGTGAACGTTCTCTCGCAATGCCGAAGAGTGCGCTCCAATTGATCCGCCGTGCTGCCGAATCGCACGTTGCGCTACGCCGCGTCCATCGGCATCGGCGTCGCGTCGTCGTGCGGCGTTTTACTGCGCGAGAGATTTGCAGATCGCGAATTAGCGTACGTCGACACGTTTTGTTGCGACCTTTCGACAGGCGCAACGGCGTCGATAACTTGATTTACCCGCATCTGCGCCCGTCCATCCCTACGTTTTTCTAGAAAATCGCATGCGTATAGGTACATTACGATAATTAAAAGTCTGCCATGATGCAATCGATGAAAACACATTTGAGTGTTTGTTAAATGCGACCTTTTTATTGACCGTGTTCAAGTTGGCTAAAATTCTAGGGCTACATTCCAAAACATCCTCTCCGAGGAAAATTTTATTCGAAATATATAGTATACGTAACTCGATATTTTACTCGGTATTTTACTCGATATGATATATATATTATATCGAGTAAAATTTTCCTTCGAAAGTACATTTAGAATGTAACCTAGATATATAAAGTAGCGCAAACCATTTTGATTCTAAGATGCAGTCGTTCCTAACTTGTATTTATACATATTTTGTGAGGAAACCTAAAGCTATAAGTAATTATAAGCTATATGTAAATCAGTTTTTTATTTGTAATCAATTTATTTATTAACAAAGAAATATATA
>NW_017259192.1:3623174-3638587 GCF_001594045.1 Atta colombica | reverse complement strand
ATATATATACGAATATTTAATTTATATAGTTTAATATTATTTAGTTTAATATGGATTTATTTGTCATTTGAGCTTTCAGTTTATGAAAGTGCATGAAGATACATGTAAACTCAGAAAATAAATTTTATAAAAGATAAATGTTTTATTTAACAAAAAATGTACAAAAAATTTAGCATAATTAAGATAGCTGCATCTAAATAGATAAAATGATTGCATTATACGTACTATCTGCTATCTAAGAAACTTGGACTTGACTTCAAATATTGAAAAAAAATGGATTTGTCCTTGAAAAAATTGTTGCTGCAATATTTTAATATGTTTTTGCTTCCTAGATTTATATATCTAGTGACTTTACGAGTTGGTAAAGCTAGCCTGTTTACGGCGATTAAACATGATTGATTCTTACTTAGAGATCCAATCAATCATATTCAATCGTTCGGCGAGCAGACTAACTGTTTCAGGGCGCGTTCACAATTTGACAGAAAAGCAGAAAGCGGAAAAGTGGAAGCCAATCAGAACTCGCGCAGGTAATAAGCGGTATTCCGCTTTTCTGTTTCTATTATCAGGAGTTTTGATTGATTCCCGCTTTTCTGCTTTTTGCTTTTCCGTCAAGTTGTAAAAGCGCCCTCATATGACTTGAACACAACCATTGAATTACTTACTCTTTGAATCCAAATATTAGAGCGAATACAAAACATGGAATACAATGAAATTTGCAAGTAATTATAAATAATATTATTGCATATTATTTATCCAACTGTTTCATACGTATTGCATCCAGTGAATGCAATAATAAACTGTGAATTTGTAAAACTTAATTTCGTGGCCCAATGTCGGCTACAAATCTCCGCGATTGCGCGCTCGAGCTGCACTATGCTGTTTTTCCCGCGTTATCAGTAATTAAAAAGGGCGAGAATAGAGTAAAATGAAAAATATGGAACAAGTGGCAGTTGTGAAATATGAAAGCTGCTTGAGCCATGCTTTTTTCCATCCAGGCGGCGCTTATCTACAGCTTTATGAGCGTTATTCGATTTTCGTGCGTGCATTGTTCACCGCGGAGCACCGGAAACAAAGCGTTATCTTTAAGCCGAAACAATGTTCCTCTCTCAATCTGCGCATGAAATAACCGGTTGCAGCGATCCGCTAGAATCGCCATCATCGATCACGTGTGTGATGTATGCAGCGATATCGACAGCGAATCCCTTTTTAACACAGACGAATGGTCCTCGCTATGAAACCAGGGATTTTTTGCAGATTTTTGCGCGTAGTATTTGTCGGTTGATACACGTCACGAAATCGAGCATAACATTCGATTTAAATGTATCGATTTTACTGAGAATCTTCAGAAGTAACGTGATGCTTAGGTCGGAGATATGTGAATATTTCGAATTTGCTGTGTGTGTGTGCGTGTGTGTGTGTGTGTGCGTGCGTGCGTGCGTGCGCGCGCGCGCGCGTGTGTGTGTGTGTGTGTGTGTGTGTGTGTGTCTCGGCTATTTTTACCTTATCCTCGTGGGAACAAAGTTAACCATTGCCTGAATTAGACGTATTACGTATAGATCGTCTTCTTTCAATTATAGGCATATAATTTTACGCTACTGACGAAGTTATTCGTCATGTAATATTGTATAACATTTATTTATGATAATTTTACCTATAAAAATAAAAAAGATGTTATGCGGGCATCATTTATGCGGTTGCAGGACCTTTAATTATGTCGAGGATAATGAATGTTGCACCTTTCATAAATAATGATTATAAATAAAGCCTGAACTCGATATTGGAAAATATGTGACACATATTGCCATTAAAATACATGTATGGGAAAACCACATTTTTCGTATAATCCGTCAAAATATAATCAAATCAACAAAGCTTAAATACTAATTTTAATTATTTCTGATGGTATTAATGAAATCTCATATAGGAAATACAAACAGATTATTAATAGTGGACAGATTATTAATAGTTTACTCTGTAAAATTATTAGTATATGTCCGTGATACATATTAAAAAGCAACCATCATGATATTATTACATTGTTACTCTCTAAATACTCTCTAAATCATAAAGAGTGAAAATATAATCACTCTTATTCAAGAGTGGTAGATTTTCAAAGTGAGTTTTACTCTTTAAGGATGATTCACTTCGAAGAAATAAAATTTCTCAATTTCTTCTTTGGAGTGAGGTTCCAAGTAGATTTCATCTACCCTGATATTACACTCCAAAAAAGAGATTGGAATTTCACTCCTTTGGAGTGAATCTCATTTCAAAGGAGTAAATATCACTCTAAAAAAAGAAAATCTGCCACTCTTGAACAAGAATAGTCGTATTTTCACTTTTTTTTTGAAGACAGGCTAAATTTTCAGTCTCTTCGAGTGAGATTTCACTCCACGAGATTTAGAGAGTAAATTCATATTTAAATTATTTTTTTTGTGTCGTTTTATAATGTTACTTGCAGAAATATAAATGTGAGCAGTTTTTTTAAAACTATATATTATTATATTTAATAATTATGATTATTAATAATTTGTGATATTTTGACAAAGGAATAGAAGACATTGAATTAATCAAGGTCAAATTAATCAATTTAGCATACAAACTGACTATTCAGTATTCACATACACACAGAATATACTACATAAGTTTTAAGAAAGATATTAATTCATAAATCACTCTGTAAAAAGAGACCGAAATTATTCCCTTAAGGAGCAGGCAGTCAAGTTGATTTACGGGTTTCCATGAATCACCCGACGCCCGAGCTTCTCGTTAGCAAAAAAATGAAGAGCGCACACGCTGTTAACGCGGCCGAGGGAGAATTCGAGACACTCCGTTTCATGCGCTCGGAGGAACGCAGAATATATTCGGCGAACCGTGCAAAAAGAATGCGCGGACGATGCCGGGTGTTACGCGAAAAGTTCGCGTTTGCAACTCGCACGCATCTTTTCGTCGCTATTAACATTTCATTTGACGAAGAAACGAGTTTGCGTGCCGGCTATACGCTAGCCTAGATAAGAAGATGCGCGCGTGCTGGGATGAGAGAAGAGCATGCCGCGACCTAAGAAATACCTTCCGCCTCTTCCTCAGAGTTGGCGTGGGCTGAGTCTGTTCATGAGATTCCGCGGATACGCAAGTTGCCGCAAGGGGCTTCCTTCACCATCAAGTTGGAAACTTGTGCTGACTCCGGGCCAAGCGGTCGTGCCGGGCGAAGGGCAAGCGAGAGACGATACTTTGACATATATTTTATTTAGCGCACCAAGACATAGTTTATAAAAAGAAAGTATAAATAGAGTATGAATAGAGTATTGGTCAGACGAAGTAATGAGCATTTTATTGAATCCGAAGGAGCAGCAATTAACGTGTCATTTACACTGTTAACCAATTTCTCTTTTCATAAATTTTATTTTTCTCTCTCTTTTTCCTTTGCGTTAAAGTTTCTATTAATAATATCGGTAATAAGATATCGGTTGAAAAATTAAAATGACTGAAACGAAATAAAATAAGAAACAATAAATAACGGTAATTATAAATACATCAGAAAAGATTTTAAAAAGTTTTTAAAAAGAATTTATTCTTTATAAAATATAAAGTAAAAGAATTTATTCTTTATAATATGTTTCTGTATAATATTTTATTTGTATGAAATGAGTTATATTCAGAATATATGTAATTAGTAACTAATACAAAATTATTAAACTACAGCACTTATGATGCATTATATTTTCATTTTTAATGAAATGTATTAATTGTTGTTAAATGTTGCAGAACAAACATTTTTATGTATGAATCAACAAAAAATTTTGTTTTATAATTTACTATACATATATATTTAATCTAAAAATTATCCTTTTTATATTTTTAAAAATGTAAGTATTCTTCTTTGCAAAAACATAAATATTACTTAATGTTTATCTGCGCTACTTTCTGAATTTATTTGTTTAATATGTTTGTATTTTTATATTACTTACTGTATATATAAAAGAAGTTATTGTACCGGCATAAAAAATCCATATCTTATTTTATAAATTATTCGTTTATGCGTTAAATAAAATATGGATTTCTTTATTAGATCAAAATTCACGGATGCAAGATGAAGTCTCTAATATACTAAGTCGATACCTTGTAAATTCTATAACTACAGGATTGTAGAGAGATTGTGAGAAGCTTCAGAAACTTGCTTCTAGCCCGAAGCGAACTATGCTCCGCTGCGGAGAAAGGCACATTACTTTGATTCATCTATTATTTAATGGTGACGCAAAAAGTTAGAAAAAAGAGAAGGAAGAAAGGGCGGTAAGTTTAGGACAGGACATAACCATTTTCGCTCCTTTACGATGGCTCCGCTTAATTTGCTGCGCGATTGCCACTTCTGCTCTTTCGTGGATGAAGACAGCTCCAAGATCCAATTTTACCCAGTTTTTCAACCTGTCGATACCTCGGAGTTAGTACCTTTTATTCCTGCAGATCTTATCCTTTCCCTTTCCTCTGTACCGTTTTCTTGACCTCGTTGTACCTCTTCACCTTCTCTGCAGCCATCCTTCACTTGATCTTCGCGTTACTCCTGTTCGCACCTCTCTCGCCTAACCTGAGAGGAAGATTCAGGCAGAGTATAAAGAGAAAAGGATTAACATGGTTGAATGTAAAATTAAATTTATTCCTCTGCAGATTTCCGTAATATCCTTAACCTCTCGAGATTCGTATATCTTTGTAACCGTTACGAATCCGTGCGACTTTGACGTATTTTCCAATAACTGAAGAAGATATTAATTAAATTTAAAAGCTGAATACGATGTGCAATTAGCGGAACTTCGAGGCGAATAGAATTATCGAAGGTTATTTTGAGTTTATAATTGTAAGCAAAAGCATCGTTCAAATAAAAGGAATTTCCTTATTTTTTTTTGTTTAGACATTAACTATGATAGAATATTTTTTTTTAAGTTTTATTTCTGCAATTGTTTAATTTATTTGAGTTTTTAACGAAGTAGATGTTCACCGATTTAATATGCGAGCGATACGCGAGTTGAGCATTTTGCCTCTCCGACCTTTGCCTTTTTAATCCTCTGCTGAATTTTATCTCAGTTGTTACGGCCCCGCCGCTTGAATTAGTTAAAGAGCCTATCGGAAAAGTGGCGACAGACCGGAACGAACCAACTTGGGTAAAATACTCCTTTGGGTGTATAAAGCTGTATTAGGCGTCGTATCTTACTTCCTAGCGTCGTGCAACTTCCTAGTGTCGCTTAGAGACTCACAATCCTTCGAGGATTTACATGCGGTCGAGAACCATTGAGCGGAACAAAGTGAATAATCAATGTATAAAATTATATTACACATTATGACATTCATTATTTGTGAAGAATCAGCGTTCTGCAAATGAAAACGGTTCGAGAAAATACACGAGAAACGCGGAAATATTACTGTCATAACATCACTGTCATACGCATTTTGAACAATGAAGTTAATTCAACCGAAAGTGTTGTCTAGTTGAATGTAGCAAGTTAACGCTTATCACATAATAATACTATTAGTTCACAAAGGCATATAATCTATCTTCATTTTTCATTGTTTTATATCTTAATTCGCTTAATTTGATAATCAAAACAATAAGGGACTATTCTCTAGAGGAAAGTGGAGGAACGCGAACATTTAAGAGAAAATCGACAATTATTTATCAATTAATAGAATAGTCTTTATTCAAAAAATACTTCAATTATTTGGTTTTAAACTACAATAATTAACATTCATATATTATCAATATAAACTGTAACTTTAAATAAAAAACAAAAGCTGCACATGGGACAATGTCGAATCAATATTGTTTTTTGTTTAAAATTATAGTTTACATTGATAACATATAAATGTTATTTATTGTGGATTAAAGTTAATATACTTTAAATAAATATTTTTATAATTGATAAATAATCATCGGGTTTATTTAATTTTTCCCTTAGGTAAATAGTAATAGGAAGTATTTATAATATTTCCATTTTCTCCTACATCAAAATTATTGCAAACATATAATAATATTTATCTTGAATTCATATGTTTTATGGACACATGTTATGCGGTACTAATTGTAAGCGTATATATATTGGACTATCATCGGATGCGAGAAATGAGAGGTTATCACTACTCTAATATACTGCAATAGTATTGTTCACGTTTATCTCGCATTCGCAATTTCCCCAATCTCCCTTATATCTAAATGGAGAAATTATTAATTACACAATATCTCTTCTGTAATAAAATATTGCATTTCTAGTAACTCTAATTTTTTTATTTATACGCATATTATGTACATTTGTAAATAAGTTACGGTGAATTAATATATCTTGAGACAATAAATTTACAATAACTTTATATATAAATAGACTTTTTTTATTTATCAATTAGTTCACATTATAGAAGAAATAATAAGGTTATTGACAATAAGTTTAATGTGACAGTTATTATTTTACGAAGGTAAATGACAAATGTTTAGAAATACACAGCGAATAAAACACAACGCGAAGAAAGTAACAATAATTTGGTGAGGTGCCTCGATTTTTCAAGCAGGTTCATTATTCTTTCTTGCGATTTCTTTTCTTTTTTTGTTTAGTGTTCCTTCTGGTATTCCGGTTTCTTGATAAATAGTTTCTGGCAGTTTGACCTTTCGATGTGAATTCACGAGAAAAGACAAATCGATTCCGTTCCCTAGTGACCCGATCGTCTGTAACAAATATTACATCGTTCGATAACCGTCTACAACGTTTTTATGTTTCCATCGTTTTTGAGCGAGATAAAGAGTCATACAATATTAACTGTCTTGAATCCTATGTTTTTCGGTGAACGACTAATTATTGCTTAAAATATCTCATAATATAGAATAACGATGTTATGCCGTATATAAAAATGTCCAACTTATTTGCAACGATAATCTTTTTTCTACTATCTTTACATACAACGCGCTTCTGTGGCTGTTGTTACATTGTAATGTAAAGCGCAGGTTACGTTTCACGAAGTTTACGTGGTGGAACGTAAAGTAAATACCGCTGACTTGAATAGTCTGAACTGCGTAAACCGGGCATAGCATATCGCGAGCCAACATGTATGAATCCACGCTATCACGATGAAAGATTGAAGCTCCGAAAAGCTGTCTCTTGATTGCGCATAACTGTTGGCCGGCGCCAAGATTGGTCCATTAATCTTACCACAGACGCATGCGATATCGCAGTTTCATGAAGAGGCTACGTCCTAAATAAATGCTGCCGCTCGAAACATCGACGCCATAGTGCAGAAAATGCAGTTGCGCAATTGCACAGTGGTGGTTGCACCAGTGCCGAATGAGAAAAAGAGAGAGAAAGAGTGAGAGAAAAAAAAGCGACACGGTAGAATGGCTCGTATGCGAACTCCAACAATGAAACCTTCCTTAGCAGTGCACTGTTAGCGAAGCTCGAATGGAACAGCGGTCGTGGTCAATGGATGGAATTCAGTTATTCAAGTTTGAATGTAACAAAAAAGTTGAAAACTCGATTGAATCGTAAAGAAAAGAGCTGTAACAAAAATACCATAAAGTATAAGTACAAAAGAATACGTTGTTTCTGTGATTTTTCTCGTGCAGCTAATATTAAACTAGGAAAGATTTAACTTATACGAATATTAATAATAACTTTCACATATATCGTAACAAAAATTAGTTGTATAAGACACACATAAATTCGATGGTAAATGTTTACAAAATGTATATAATAATATATTTCGTTTATTGTAAAGTTATCTCCTAGAATTATTATAAATTTTTTGCCAAAATCAAAGATAAATGAAACGAGGCATTTTGACAAATTTATGCTCGCTATTAATTTATTACAACACGCCATACAATTATTCGCAGAGTGCTCGTAATTGTAATTTCAAATTTTCACTTGTGCGCGAAGGACACAAAACATGCGTATATATTGGCTTTTACAAATTTACATTTCCCTCGTGTAATCTACTAGTCTCGTGCTCATAATGCAAGTAATTTTACTCTCTGTCATCTGTGAATGTAATTATCCTCAAGTTGCTCCGTGGCTCGCATTTATGAGACGCACGAAGTTATATAACTATTGGGGAAGCACCGTCACTGAACATCGTTAAACTCGCGACAAACGGTTGTCATAATCTCCAAGTTTAGATAGTTTCGTCACCTCGAATTCGCTGGAAAATATCATAACGTTATCACGCGTTATCATCCACAAAACTCGCGACGATTCGTATGCACTGACCTATATTGCAAGTACATTCACAATGTACGATAGCGTACTTTATATTTTTTTAGTTAAAATAAACTATTTAATTCCGAATAGAATGTGTAATTTTTACTAATGGATCTGGATGGATTTTAAAGAAGGAGACAAAAATACAACAATTGTAGAGAAAATTATTGCATTTATTTATTATATTGACGCCACTTCTACAAGTGTAATATGCAAAAGACTATAAACAGAAACCATTTTAACAAACGTCCATATATCTTTTTCGGTATAAAACACTTTTAAAAAGTGGCGAAAACAAAACAAAACTTTTAATGAAAAAGCTCTATCTTTGCTTGTCAGAGAGATTTTTCTTTTAAAAAAAGAATCATGAAAAACTGTACCGTCACTAATTACTAAATTAAAAAAAAAAAACATTATAAATAGTATAAGAGTAGATACATAATAATTGTCGGATAAAATAACTAAATGTATTTGTATCATCAATATGTTTATAAACTTTATTCGGCCACAGGTTATGACGCATTTGTGTCGCGGTTCGCTTTTGTTATCGATAGATTTAATGGCTGTATGAGCCATAAAGCGTCAGATTTATTTTTCAACCGTATAAAAAAGCCATGAGGTATTTTAAAACAAAATGCTGTAATTTTACACTCGTCAGGATTCGGCCGAGTCGTCATTCAACCTTTGCATAGTGCAAAGGACGATTATAGACAAATGATTGAACGAATGACGAAGTTGCATCGAATTTCGTAATTTGTTTTTGATCAACAAATTTTACATTACGTTACACATTCTTTTTGCTATGCTGATTTTTCGTCATTAGATCAATCAACGCGTTATTAGATATTTTTGACCATGAAAAATCTCTACTTTTATAAATTTTTAATTAATATTATCCTAATGTAATTTTTGAAATTATTATTAAATTTTCCATATATCTATTTTATGCGCCATCATGTACGTGAATTTGAAAAGTTTTCCATATAGATACAACTTTTTGTATATTATAATGATATATTAATCCACTTTTATGATCGTCGTGTTTAATATGATAAGGGAAGATAAATTTCTCATAAGTCTCATAAGTTGTGCTGTCGAAGTGATGCTTGTCACTTGTGAACAATGTAAACGATGTTCCTGGCGATGTATGTTCGTGTTCATCGCATGTCACTTGTCATTTCGATGCACCGTTTCGCACATAAATCTGTGAAACTGTGTCCAGATGACATGTTGTGGACAAAATATTGCTAATATGTGTTGTTACATCTCACCATGGTGATTTGCAGTGATCAAGTGCTATCAATTTTTCTAGGTTATCTACCAATTTTTTGAATATATATTTATCATGTACTGAAAATTGATGGATATTAAGTTATATTTTCGAATATGAAGTTTTTTTTCCAGATATTGAATTGAACTCTTTGATATTTCGAGAATTAACGTTGCATTTAACAATAATAAACAAATTTTTTGAATGTAATTTTTTGAACTTGTATCTTCAAAATACACGCTATTGTAGCAAAATGACACAAATAGAATCTCGTAACTTTTGATATTTTATTTGCGTATGTAGAATGTATAAAAGAAGATTTAATTCTCCCTTCTCGACTTTACAAACAAATATTTTGGAACAGATATAAAGGTCAATACTGTTAGCGTAGAGCAGGTATTCTCTGTATCAGAATATCCGTCCGTTAAACGAGTCCAAGAGTAATATTACTCCGATA
Organism: Atta colombica; assembly: GCF_001594045.1. Lineage (NCBI taxonomy): Eukaryota > Metazoa > Arthropoda > Insecta > Hymenoptera > Formicidae > Atta > Atta colombica. Next base: position 3,628,635 of record NW_017259192.1, on the reverse strand, counting down.
TCGGAGTACTCGAAATCACAGGTTCGATTTAATGGATTTCGATTAAACTGATTCGCTATAACATTTTTGATCTAATCGGATTTTCGATATGTTTCACGTTGGCACGTATGCTCCACGATTTTTGATACTGTTTCGCTGTTGATGTATCGTTGTTATGACAACCTCGTAGTAACAATCGAAACTTGCAGAAATTAATTTACTTCAGTTGATATCTAAAAAATGAATTGAATACACGATTTCTCGATGTTTCAGTAACAATGATACATATATGAAGAGATTCAAATAGGAATTTGATAGATGAAGAAGTAAAATTCTTTATTAACTGCTACTTTAAATTTTAGTCACTTTCTTTATCCTCTAACATTTCCTGTGCTCTTTTGTGTTACAGGACGACAAGCGAGGAATCTGTTACCGGGACAATCGTCGGGTCATCATCACGGTACGCAGGATGCATCATTATCGGACAGTTACAATAACAGTGAGTGACCATACGTTGACGAGCGCAATCCAGCTGGAAATCACTAGCAAAAGCTGCTACATCCCGTGGGGATGTTGCGGGAATGCACTCGATGTCGAAAATCAGACTCGCATGGTTGCATGTTGCGAGTGTCAACCGGGCCGAGCATTATCGTCCTTGTTGTTTGCGTTAAAGGCCAAAATAAACTACGGAATACTAGCGCTTTTACGTTACGTTAACGGTCGCTGCACGTGTACGGGACGCACGTGTGTATGTATATCGTACGTAGAATCGCGGGCACCTCGTGAAAATGGACTATTTCGCGCCTCGGCCGCTTGCTTGTAAAATAACTTTTCCTCTCTTCTCTGCCGCACGATTCGATTCTTTCCCGCACCACCAATCTCGAACTCTTTTCGATATTACACTACAACGATAAACCCATGGTGGGCTTATCGCCGTATCGGGCGCGCAGATTGTTTTATATATATAATCTCTATTGAAAATAATCCCCTCCCTGGAGCACATACGCGCGCGAATGCCGTCGCCTAGCAATGGATTTTTATACCGTCTGTTTTTTGTGCCATGTATCGATCATTACGAAACGGTGAGCGCCAACAAGTTATTTTTTGTCGAATCGCATGGCTGCATAATGCAGGCAACAAGCCATATATTGCTCGATGGATAGCGTACGTCAAACGTTGGTGAAGTAATAAAAAGCGATATGTGCGGTACAGTCGTTTTAATTTTACGAGCAGTTTCGTTACTGCGTATTAAAAAGCGACATATGTATAATTATTTAGAGCAAAGCAATTTTCTGTTATTGTGTGTGTAATGCGACTGAATTACGCTCTTGCATAGAGAAAAAAAGATATTTTGGCTTTTACATGTGTATTATGGTTTAATATATATTATTAAAATGTGATATAATGCAATATTATCTGTTATTTGGCTCCATTTTGACTATTTTTCGGCTCGGAGTTTAATTAAATTTTTACTTTTTATAACAAAAATAGATGAATGTATTTAAATAAAAAGGTTGGTTGCCATATCGATAATTTTATATTTGTGAAAATATAATCCAGTTGAATATTGAAAGAATGGTTTCTGTTGCATAAAATTATTGCATAATATTATCTTTTGTTACTAATTACAAAAATGGAAGTGCATAGTTCATTCTGCAAATATAATTTGAAATCAAATAACTGACAAGATCTGTATATATAAAGATTACTAAATATTATATTTATTTCTCACTTTATCTGGTATGATTTTTTAATATTGCAGCTACAACACATTACCTCTGTGTATTTTATTACGCTCTACATTTAGAACATATGATTATCGTTTTAATAAGTATAAATTCTCAATGGAGAAATCTTTATTTTAGCAGATAAATTTTAGAAATATACTCTATGAATTGAAATGAATTTTTCTCAGCTTTAACTCTTTAGGAATAGCATCATCTTTTAAAAAAAGTTTTTTTACTATTTTTAGTAAAAAAAATCATTTGTAAGCAAAGAATTTATCGATATCTTTAATAATCGATATAGTCTTTCTAGCTTGAAGCTGTATTTTCTAAAAGTAAATCAGTTATCATCATTGATATCATTACTGATCAATGTTATATTTGTTAATAATTATGATCAGCAATGAATATTTACTATTTTTTCAATTATAATACATTGATTCTCTCATTTTTAGAGAATATAATAATGCATTTTAGTACTATTTATATTTCCATCTCCTTAAATATAACTAATTTATACAAATACCAAATTTATTATACGAATTTAATTTTAAAATAAATGTTATAAATTTGGAACACTCGCTTCTAGAGAATTAATAATCATTTACATATTTCTTACCGGTTAATATTAGAGGAATCCGAGGGTAGGGATGGTTCGATGAGCAGTCAAATCCCGATGTCAGATAAAAATATATCAGTTGCACAAAAGTAGGATGAAATCTCGCTCAGCTCCACCACATCTCGCTCATCTGTACCTCCTGCCCACCCTTTTCGCCCACTATCACCCGCTATCGCTCTCCTCTCGTTTCTGCACGTCCTCGTTTTCCTCGTCAGGATTCCCTTGCTTTTTTTTTGTTCGCGAAAATCCGCGATGGAACTTCCGTGCGGAGAGAAGTTTCGGTATGCAACGGTTCTCTAAGTGCCCCTTCCTCGGCCTCTCCGTCGCCATCCTACATCTCCTTCTATTTGCCCGTTTCGTGCCGATCGATATTACCGACACCCGTGATTCCGAAGCCGAGTACCGGCTTTCGTAGCGGAAGGTAGTAGAAACGCGCGGCGAGACGCAATGTCGGTGTTCTATGGAACACGCGCGAATCATTCGTCACAATAGTGACGTGCTACCGCTCGACTTGCTATCCCCTTGCTGTCCCCGCAATTCCTCTCGTTCCTAGAGAGAAGTCTATCGCTACGCGCGCGTTCGATATTTCCTTCCTTCCTTCCTTCCTTCCTTCCTTCCTTCCTTCCTTCCTTCCTTTCTTCCTTCCTTCCTGCTTTCCTTCCTTCCTTTCTTCCTTCCTTCCTGCTTTCCTTCCTTCCTTCCTTCCTTCCTTCCTTCCTTTTCTGCTTCCTGTCTGATTTCCTGTTCCACCTGTTTCCTCGACGAAGAGAATTCCCCTTTTGCTCGAAACGCGATCTTACCGTCGTCGTGTACGCCGAGACTAATCGGTAACATGGGCACTCGGGAAATCTTACGATCTGACCAATTCTCCGGGAAAAGGAACGACAACTCTTACGCTTCAGGCGGAACCGACGTTTCTTTGCGACGTTAATTTGCGATGTTTCGCCTACGTAGATTTCTCGTGAGATTTTTAATATAGATGTTCTTTGCGTTGGAATCACTATTGCAATGGGCGGCAAGAATAGAGACAGCATATCAACTGTAATGCATACATATTTCTTTGCATGAATAAAATTTGTGCATATAAAATCGAATCTGTATAAAATGGAATCTGTATACGTTATATTTATTTAGACTAATTTATTTCTTTTTTGGATATAACATTATAATTAGTTATTAAAATTTTCTCACATTTTGGTTTAACATTTTGTTATGATGATAACAAGGTTGAGATTGAGAATTTCGTGTAACTGCCATTATCGCATTCCAACCGAGGCGAATTCACTTTACATCATACAAACCAAAAAAGTTTTAATCATATCGCATTAATAACGTAAACTAATCAGGTACCAGTTAGACTGTTAATTAACTGTCTCAACTGTAGAGAGGATGATGAATAATTTAATGTTTACGGTTCGTTTGCACCCTAATCAACCGAGTCGCCTGCGTTAAGCGGGCAATGTGGGAAGTTGGGGTTGTTTAGATAAACCAAGGAGATGGCATTATTTGGAGGGAAGTTTACTCGTCGGGAGACAATCACATTCGTAACTAGACCTCGCGCTGTGAATAAGAGCTGAATAAGATCCGATTGTAATTTGCGGAAATGAACCGATTGTCATCTCGCTGATGTGTATGTGAATGACAATGTAAACCGGAGAATAGGTGGATACAATTTCTATCTATCAGAGCAATGTAATTATTAACAATATTGATAATTCTAAATGAAAATGTAAATCAAAACTAATAATTTTATTAATTATTAAAGAGAGTAAGACTAATATTTTTATAAGTATAAATAAGATTAATTGACATTGATATATATTTCAATTCTTGTAATTGAATCATCCAAACATAGATTGATATTAAAGAGAGCTATATAAGCATTCTGTTTCATGCCAATACTGAATATTATGTGAATATTAATTTATGCGTTATATAATTATTTTATATTTACTTTAGAACGCTATCAATATTGAATAATACAATATTGTTATCGGTACATAAACTTTACGTACAAATAATACTTTTAATTAACAAAATTTTCATATATTTTACATTTTTATTAATAAAATATTTATAATCTAAACCTTTATAGACACAAATAATCTAATTATTAATTCAAAAGAAAGAAAATGAATAAAACACTAATCAAATTTAATTTTGAAATATAAAGTATGAAATTCAATGTCACCTCATAACACTTACCAAAATAAAATATTTAATATAAAAGTACTTAAAAATTGAAATTATTTATTACATTTTCTGTTACAATATCGACCATCAGAGAATCTAATCTGACTACACATAACGGACTGAATTTTTAAAAACTCGTTCTGATTCTTTTAGCATGACAGATTGGACCTCCTGATAATCACTGAAAACATAACATTCAATGAATTTGCTTATTTGTATATAAAATTTATGTGTTAAGCGTTGTGTTAGCGTTCCAAGGTTAATGAAGAATGTTACAAATTACCGCAATCGTATTGTAATAATAGAAATGCAAATTGGTACGAACTGTCATTAAATATACAAAACTAGAATATTAATTTACGTTTTAATCTATATCACGATTATGTAATAATACGTTATGTCGTTACATGATTGCGCAAAACTCGAATAATTCCGACACCTCGCAAACCTGGCATACCGTATTGCAAGTAATATTTATTCTCGTTAAGAGACAAAATCAAAGACGATAAGGGAATAAGGGACGGAGTTAGACCGAGTATAAGAAAACCATGCTTGAATCTTAAACTAACCGGCACGACTACCGGCGCATTTCGGAGACGAAGTGCTCAGGCGCGGGCATGAATATGAATGAGTCCACGGGGTGATATTCTGAAGTGCGAAATAAAATAATTTCCTTCGTCGTAGCTCGCGGCTTCGTGTTGCCGCGGAATATGCACGAAGCAAGCACAGCGTCATTGAGTGACTGAAGCCGAGGGAAGAGTGCGGGAATAAAGTACGAGTGACGAACGTAGGAGAGACGTATGAGATCCACGCGAACCCGCTGAGTCCATTTCTTTATCATCATGGCGAACGACGTTTCTCTCGCGTTTCTATGGTGTGATATTCCGTCTGTCGAAATTTCCGACGGGGTGGTCTGGAAAGCAAAGGAGATACACAGAAATGCGAT
>NW_017259192.1:3615221-3623074 GCF_001594045.1 Atta colombica | reverse complement strand
GAGAGAGAGAGAGAGAGAGAGAGAGAGAGAGAGAGAGAGAGAGAGAGAGAAAGAGGGGAGGGGGGAGAGCGACGCTGCGAGTAGTGAATAGTTAGTAAACGTTAAGTAACTGGCGCTGTATCGACCTGCCAAGTGTGTGCATATCGGATTTCGGCGACGGCGGTGGAGGCGGTGGCGGCAGCAGCCTCGAGGCACAATTCAGCGAGATATTACATTTAAACGGGACTTTATTTACTCAGCCGACTGCGTTACTCCTATGCCGCGGTATACTCCCATTCCCTTCGTCTTTTCTCTTACCCACTACGCATTTCCGTACCAGACGACACTTCCTGCGGCTATTATCCAATGTGCTGCCCGTTCCCCGCAGTTATTCCATCTACAAATCGCTACCAGATGGGGAAAATTAAATTAGTCAGGGCCACACTTGTAATTATAACCTGGCCGCCCATCTCGGCCGCTCTTACCACGATCTTACCACTGGTCTTACCACTGTCTCGCTCTTACTACTTTCGCCCGACTTACTACGCACGTAGGCGGCCGTCGGTAATAGCAGTAATTTTTCCTTCCTTAATTTCATGCAAAACTTTCCAGCTTTGGTCGTCTACATCGCGAATGGTCGTTCTCTTCCTTTTTCTCTCTTTTTCTGTATTTTTTTTTTATTCTTTGAGCGTAAAGTGAATCTGCACGCGCGCCAACTAGAGATGTCAGAATCGGGGTGGGAATATTAGAAATATTGGCCGAGTATATTTTTCGCTAGAGTCACCCCGTCCGCAATGCCTCTGAGAGGTGGTTCCGCATATATATGTCACGCGATACCCTTAGTGGTTCCCAGCCGTGCCTCTGGAGTGCTTTTAAAAATAATGAAGATCACTTTCTCTACCCTGTTATTTTCTTTTTATCCGACCTTCCTGCTTCGTCGAGCTTTCCTTTATTGCCTGATTTATCGCTTGACGTTGCAGTGTTAATATATTTTCCGTGGGATTAAATCCTGAAATATGACGACTTCGAAACCGAGACTGCTTATACAGTTCTGCAAGAATGTAGAATTTGCGAGAAAATGACTAATAGTACGTCGTTGAAAGACATGAACAGAGATATCTGAAACTTTCTTGCGTGATAAATAGAGATGAGATAAAGAATCCCTTAATTTATAGAGTATTTTAATATTTCAACGCAAGTCTTCCCGCCCCTCTTTCCTTCATTAGGTTTCATACTAAGAGATATGATGGCAAAATTTAATGACGTTGTTTTTCTTCTTATGTACACCAGTCTCTTTATCTCCTCTTCGTTTACATAATTTTCATCCTCTCTTTTGAAATGTTGTAATTACAGTCGGTACTTTAGCTTACAAATGTCAAAGGAGAGGGAGTTTATTATCCGAGAAAAAGCAAAGAAATCTGAAGAACTTCAAAATTCTTTGATGTAATTCTATATTGATTATTAAATAGTAGTTATTTCCTATCTTAATTTTTCAAGCGTAAGTTTGTTAAAGTAATCTGAGTGTAAGATCTTTAGCGATTTTCGCGTTTAATATAGGAATGTTCACGTCATGTTTACCGCTTGGTACATAATACTTGTCACGGAAAGAGCCGGAAGAACAACAATGCTCGTTCTGAGAGGAAACTCATGACTTTCATAAGTCTTTGTGCGTTTTCCGAGCGAGTTACCCGAGCACGGGCTCGGCAACTTGTTAAAATTCCATCGTGATTTCCACGCGAAGCTGCGAAGGTAGAAGCACGTCGAAAGAAACGATGCCAGCACTCGGATAATCTCGTGGCACAGATTATTGAGCACGTTTCGCACAAGTCCTTTTCCGTTTACTTCAGTAAACCAATAAACTCTAACTTCATTTCAGGTAAATCCTTACGAGTTTCATGTTCGAACTATTCAATCGGCGAAGATTTTCTTATCTGAAAGGCTTGTCGAAGCGCGCAAATTGACTAGCTGTATCGGTGCGAATATTTATACTTGTATTCAAACATTGCTGCAACATAAAAATAATATTTTATGTGCCAATATTTTTTTGTTTTAAATGTAGTTTACTTTATATAATTGAAAACAAGAGAGAGAGAGAGAGAGAGAGAGAGAGAGAGAGAGAGAGAGAGAGAATACGGATGAAAAGGAAGATATCTTTTATATATAATATATGTATATACACATAGATTTATTTTAAAATAATACATGTCCCAATAATATGTTAGTAAATTGTTTGAAACTTTTACTATTACACCATTTCATTGTGATGAGATTGCGACCGAAGTTAGTTATACATACATATAGTTCTGTTCTGTCTCTTGTCGCTTAAAATCTACATTCAGCGTGAATTTCATTGAAATAGTTTGCAGTAAAAGTTTATTATTCCCGATTGAAGAGCTCTCCACCAGGTAGGTTCGTGTGGACGTCATACAGCTTTAACCGTTTCTCGAATGTCGCGCGTTTTCAACAGACGAGAGAACTTCTATCCTTCCCCTTCTCTCTCCCTTCTTTCCTTCTGACAAACGTCTGAAATAGCGCATAGGACAATCGGCAATATTATCTCGCGTAAGATCTTGCTTGATCGAAATATCTAGCGGAAATGGCCGGTCCAACTGTTAACTTCTTTCCGTACGCCTCAACGAAATAGTCTCGCTCGAGTCGCCTGGCGTCCTCACCGCAGTTCGCTGCAAAATGCAGATACAGCCGGCAGCCGAAAAGCGGAGCGCAGTTTGGAAATGAAATTTTGCGGGAATTTATGATAGTTTGCACAATAAAAGTTACCGTAGCTATCCGCGCAATCATATCCCATGATAGAACCGTATATATAACGTATATATAACGTATATATAACAGAATATTCGTTTTACACTCTACATGTCGGGTTTGTACGATATGCCACGGAATAAAAATATACGATGAAATAACAAACGCAAATCAGGACAACATTATATAATGTAAATCGTGTAACTGTGTTTAATTCCGAATCCACCACAAACGCCATCCGCATTTATTAAACTTGTATATATTTTTTGAGACTATATTTGTGTTATAAAGGCGGTTTTTGTTATCGTTTTAATTGTTTTCTGAAATTATTTAAAAATTTTGAAATATTTCAAAATATTAAAAGTTTAAAAAATTCTATTCAGTTATTTAATATTACGAGATAAGAGCACGCTGTTTATTGTAAATCGTTACAATGCAATAATTACGCTTTATTTTAATTATGCTAATCAGAAATTATATTCAGTGTAATGTAAGAAAAATCTGTTTAATATTTTAAATTTATTTTAGGCGGAATGTAGATAATGAAAGAAATCTACAGTCTGCGGTTTCTTCCTAATCGTCGAAAGAAGTAATCATTATTGCATAAGCGGCGGCAATATAGCAACAAAAAGCAAAGAGGTAGACAAAGTGAGGCAGGAACTTAATGAGAAACCATTGAATCACCTTTGGCACCGAAGTCTGCTGCCAAACGCTATTGCGACGCGGTTAAAGGTGATAAAGTGTGCTAAGAAAACACTGAAACGCGCTGGTGAGAACGTGGATAGACAGTCGTAGGGGCTGCTGCCTCTGAGGCAGCAAGAAGCGTGACCCTTAATTTCGTTTCTCGTTAAATCGTTCTTTAACGAGAAAATAAGGCTGTCTTTGAGTCAGAACTCTTGAAATACAAAGACGCGATTTCCCTGGCGGTATGTACGGTAATGTCGAATGAAATGAGACGTAAACGTCACAGATTAAACTGACGTTCTCTTTGTCGCAGTTGTCACTGATAGGATTCCGAATTTTATACAATTTGTCAGTAGTCCATATCTTTATCCTTAAAAACACACGCTTAAAGTATTCGAACTATAAATCTCAATTTTTAATAAATTAAATACGTTTGGCAAATCGCCTTCTTAAATGGTTCGTGTTTCAGGTTTACATGGCGATTAAAGTGACAAGTATTTTAAGATCAGACTGTATAGTAAATAGCTCTTGTACATTTCATGGTTATTGTTACCTCCGTTTAGATAATACGCGACTACCGAGAGCTCGCGTTAAATACCTATTCCAAAACTGTTCGCAGGTACGTGATGATGGCAGAAATTCATATTCATTAACTGCGGACTGTTATGCATGAAATTCACGGTATATCTAGTATGTAATGTATTGTGTCTTTCGAGCAGAGCCGAGTCATGTTATTAAGCACTCCGTGCCATACCGACACATGGGCTTACCTTAATCAAAGCTTGTTAATCAGTTTGATAACGACTTTCCGAGGACGTGCTTGCGAATTCCAACAGTTTCACTCGATTCTGACTCCCATTATCATTAACACGTTGAATACTCTGACGGCCATTATGACAGTGGCATGTCTCGTTGATGTGCGCATAAAATTTAACATACACTGTATTACCGATCAAGTTGAGATAATGGGCGTATTTACCCAGATTGGAATTTCAGGCTTATAAGAAATTTAAAATAAAATTTGAATGCTTAGAAATTTATTGATTTATCGAATTTTTCAATGATTGTACAGGATGTACGAATTTTTTAAGCTACGTTAAAAGTTTCTAGACTCATCTTTTTGATGCATAAAAACTCTCATTCTGACATTTGAAGAAAGTTGCATGTACAAAACCATTTACTCTGACATTTTACCATCGCAATGAATTTTAAGTTGCTTCAAACACGTTATTCGTTTTTTTTTCGTCTCTGCCGTCGTAGGCACGACAATTAACACTGCGAAGTGTTTTATAATAATAATAAAGCACTTGGGGGCATAATTAACACTGTCCTGTATCCGCGCTGTCGCGCTTGAAAGACCTAAAAGTAACTCAAACTTATCTTGAAGCTTGTCTCTCTGTACTTGTCTTTCACTCTCTTTCTTCAACGATATTTTCCACTCCATCCTGCTCCTTTCTTCCATCTTTCTGTTTCCCGTTCTCCACGAGTTCTTTGTCCCTATAAATAATTCAGACTCGGAACGTCGTAAAGACATTAACGAAGGTAAAAGCTTTTAAGGGAGACCGCCTGAATCCTGAACTCACTTACACTGCTTTAACGATAATAACTCTGCAATCAGGTCGGACGATGTATTGTCTAGACATGCGTGCAGGCGTGCCAGCATCAAACGTTTGTAAGTGAATAATAGTCGAAGTGATTAATCAAGTACTTAGCTCGCGACAGGTTTATCTTGATCAGATGCATAGTACGGTGCAGAAAGGAACATTTATTAACATGAGTGATGCCAAAGCGCGAATAATCGTTGATATTATTTCATCCCTTATCTCTTTCATTTGAGAACTTAAATTTTTTTCTTTAGCTTTTCTTATTGAAATTATGCTATGATATAAGTAAAATAATAGGTTAGGCTTAATGAACTGAAAAAAAATTTTACTAAATTTTAATAACTTGTTTAAATAATATTAAATAAACATTTAGCTACAGTAAAGATTTACTCAATAAAAAATGATATTTAAATCAAATTAATGATTCTTGTACTAAATATATGTTTACATTTAGTAAATATTTAATTAGTATTATTGAAATAAATTTTATTACAGTTTAATACATTTTTTAAATATGAATCTCTTCTTATGAAACAAAATTTCGATTTTTTTTTGCATGATGTCGACTACTGACTCATAAAATAACAATAATTATTCTACAAGATAATTTCAATTTTATAAAATTAATAAATTATTTATTTTAATAATATCATCTTTTACTACTGTTATTTTATCTCACATGCAATTATTTAACAATGAATATTAATTGTTTTCCCGCAGAGTAACGCATAAAAATTGTAAATGAATAGATGGAGCTTATTTTTTAATTAATTTACGCTGTTGTCTGTTTTAGAGAAAAATTAAAGCTGGTAATGGCTGAGACAGTAATTGAAGAGATTATGATAAATAGATACCGATTATACTAACCAAGATTACATTGACTCTTCAGGTTACAATATTTTCTATCTCTATCTATACTATGGAATGTAATTTCGAAAAGGAAAATAAATTACTAATCAAACTTACTTAGCTCAGACGGTCGTTGCAACTTAGGGATCTTAAATTAAATTTTCTCTATGGGGAAATCTCCATATTTCTCGCAAATATACTTGAGTGTCTGAATTTATAATTGTGTATGTTTCGTGAAATGTAACGTTAAATATTAGAAAAATAGAAATGAAAATAGAAAAATAAATATTTTGTTTTCATTGTTATATTATATTAATAATTTATTTTATTTTATTGTTCTAAAATATCTACGTTGATGTTGCAGATTCCGAATTACCCCGATTCGCCGAGGAAATTCAAAACGTGACAGTAAGCGTGGGACGTGATGCCTTACTGGCTTGCGTAGTGGATAACCTACGACATTATAAGGTACTTTAAATTAAACTATCTTTATTACTATTGTATATATGTCAAATGTCATATAGAAGATAGTTAGCTACTCGCATTACCTTTGCTTTAAATTTATTGATTAGAATCGTTTGGAATGATTAATGGAACAACCTTTGATATTATAAGATTACACGGTTTCAAATGAAATTTCTTCTCCGTTTCTGTTCCAAGTATGTTGGATTTTATATGAAATACTGTTATCGTATAATTATTCTTCTCGAGGTGAATTCGAGCCATTGATTGACATATTTAGAAAAATTGAGGTCACATATCTATATCTCTTATAGTTGAAAATGTCAGAGCTTTTACAAGCATTTTCTTCTGCATTACTATTTTCTGCTCAATATTGTACAAAATGAGCACAGATAAGAATGAATATAGAACAAGAGAAATAACTGCTGATACAATTAGATAATAGAAGATGAAAATGTTATACTTTAAAAAGACGTAACTGTGCTGTAAAGAAAACGTTACAATTAAGAGAATTAATATATAAATTAATATATAACAACAAATGAGAATTTAATACTATCCAGTACTAATTCTATAGTATATTTGGTTAAAGCTCTCTTTGTATTTCAAACTTGAAACGGTTCTGTTTATTATTTTTTTTTTGTATTTTGATGTATAATATATGTGCACGTGTGTATTTTTATATTTTTTATGTATGTACATATGTATTTTAAATCTCCATTCTGATCTCTCATACGGCATATAAAATTATAAATGGAATGCTATTCAGAATCTTGACGCGAATTATAGATTGTCTAAAGAGCTTAAGAAACGTTTTCAACATGGCAAATTGCTATTAAGCAAGATTCGAACTTTTCTTGCCTCCGCGCAAGAAACGCTTGCACAAATTAAATGAAGATAGTATCTACTGAAATCCCTACGGCGTTTATGGTCCGTAGACTGCGAATTGGACGGTCCTAGTTTACGTACCGTTATCAAAGACTTCGCATAATTGCTTCATTTTCCTTCAGTTAATTGAGATGACGTAACAATAGAATACAATTCATTTTACCGAGTAGCGACAATACTTACCAGAAATAACGCAGCTCGACATAAGCTAATAATACGTTTCTTCTTTCCCGAAATGATCAGAACCAAATAGAACTTTATAAATTATTCTGTATTTATCGCAAGCTAACTCGTCATGGATTTTAGTGCATCTTATTAAGCGAGTAAATTAAATTCATACGTTTCCTTTAAGCGCATTTCAGGAATGTGCTTTGGTACATGTAATATAATTTGCAAGATATTCGCCACCCGTCTTTTGAAAATTTAATGAGAGATGAAAGATTTATGTACTCATCGTTCGACGAGCTTTCGTACACTCGGTATTCACTGCACATTCCGAGGAGAAAACATATTTCTCATTCAAAAATTTTCTTTCAACAGCATTTCGATTCTACTATCCATTTATCTTTTTAATCAAAAAGCTTTTATATGAAAAGCGTCAAATGCTTTTCTATTAAAGCTGAGAAA
>NW_017259192.1:3607576-3615121 GCF_001594045.1 Atta colombica | reverse complement strand
ATTAATATAAAAACTCTAATAAAATTATAAATTTTTTTAATAATATATATTTATGAATTCTTAATAAAATTTTTTATGTGTTCTTCCTTTATATTGCTTCACAAGAGGAAGCATTTTACTTCGTTTATAAAACATTCTCATTTCAGGATATGAAAATTTCTAAAATATTTCAAATTAGTCAGATTTAATTTTAAACTTACTTAGATTACTTACTTTTTTAAATACAAAGTTCAATTTCTCACATTTCCGTTGTTAACGATTGTAACAATGTCAAGTTTAGGATAAACTTTCATCCGTTACGTCGATGAGGATGTGTCAGGAGTTGTGTCAAGATGAGTTATTAAAGCAATATTGTAACGAATACTATGAAATATCGTTCGGTATGAGTATGCACACGTGTCTACGCATGTATCACATAGCGTAACCTCACGCCTACATGTATAAATATACAGTCGAGTATATATAGTAGATGGGAGCTAAAATATTCGCGAGTGAGCTGATCTTTTCTACAAATGATACTCTCCAGTCGTACTACTAGAAACACGAAACATACTTGAGTTGCGCTTGCGGTGGAAATTATACTGCTGTAGAATTTGCGAGACTTTGGGCATGTTTTGCATGCTCAAGAAACCTCTTGCCCGTATCGAAAATTCAACGACGAAAATGTGTGAGAGACAGGTGGTAGTAGGAAGAAGAGTGAGTAGTTCTGAACCTCCGTCAGTTTCTCGAGATCTATGTAAAGAGGATGGAGAATACTATCTTACCCGATTATTGGTTTAAAAAAGAGAAAGAAACAAATACGATATTTTTTAGTAAAATATATAAACTTCCTAGAATATATATATTTGAATTTTCACAAACAAGATAGATAGATACATCATATATGTTATGTTCAAGATCTATACAAAGGATACACTTTAACTAAATCTAACGTACATCTAACATAATTTTTAGAAAGAGAGACAATATTATACAAAAATAAATATGCTTTCTATTTAATTATAATTAAAAATATAATTTGTTTAATTTGTAATTAACTGTTTGATACCACTCTCGGATGTGACATATCTGAGGTTTCTTTTACTTTACTGCTATGCTACAACTTTTTAATTAATGAAAGTACACATGTCTGTCTATTATAATACTCCTTGATGTCTAATGTTCGAATTTAAAAAAAATTTTTATATGTTCATTTTTATAAGATATTTTTTAGTACTCAGTGGATAGATGTGATACAACGAATGACACTTATGAATTAAATAATTGTTTTTAACTATTTATTATTTAATATTACTACGATTAATTTTATGTTTTATATATTTTATAATTAAGTAAAATAGGGATGGAAAAAGTTGAAGAAATATATATCGAAAGATTTCATAATTAAGCAAGCAAAGTGGAGATATGTATAAAGTTAAAGAGTTTAAGAGAGATATATATTCTACCGTTTGTTTTAGGTGGCATGGGTACGCGTCGACACGCAAACTATACTGTCGATTCATCAGAACGTAATTACCCAGAATCCTCGAATCACATTATCGTATAATGATCACCGTTCATGGTATCTTCATATAAAGGAAGTTCAAGAAGTTGATCGTGGATGGTACATGTGCCAGGTGAATACGGATCCAATGAAGAGTCGTCAAGGTTACGTACAAGTTGTAGGTAAGCAGTGTTTTATATACAAAATGCATATGTTTCTTATTTATATTTAAAATTATTTATAAATTATAAGTCTTCCAAAAAATTATTTATCAACATACTTTTTTCTATCAACATGTTATTTAATAAAACTCGAATAAATGTGTGTGTGTGTGTGCGCGCGCGTGTGTGTGCGTGCGTGCGTGCGTGCATGCGTGTTTGTGTGTGGATGTGATCGCAAGTCTGTAAAGAATTCAAATTCGTGTAAATGTGATTAGCATGAAAGTAAAATTTTTTTAACGTTTGTGTTACAGTACCTCCGTCAATTATTACCAAAGAGACCAGCACTGACATGGTGGTCCGCGAAGCTTCCAATGTGACATTGACGTGCAAAGCAACCGGATATCCGGAGCCTTACGTCATGTGGCGACGGGAGGATGGTCAGAACATAAATTATAATGGTGAGAGTGGTAAGTCATAATTAATTCGTCATGATTATCAGGAATAGACAATTGAATAGAGACGATGGATTCAGAGCTTAATGCCAAATAATTATTTTATCTTTAATGCTGTCGAGAGATGCCAATCGATAATCATCATTGCAAATGCTAATTTTACTTTTAGATTAATCAATCTTAGTATGATATTTTTGTTTAAATTTATATTTTTATCATCATACTTATGAATTAATTACAAAATTACATCTGCAATCACTAATGACATATTTGAAGTGTTTACCGAGTGCTAAATTTGAAATGTTTAAAAAGTATTTTTAATTTTAAGTCACTTTTAAATAGCACAATCTCAATATTCTGCTATTTAATTCAAATTTTAAGGAAGATGGAATTTTAATACTTCCTAAATGTAATATTTACTTAAAGTTTACAAATTTCAATCTGATCACTTAAATATGATTAATATTAATTTTAAAATTATACTTTATATTTTTGTAGATATAATTAGATAAAACAAATATATATGTATATGTATAAACATAATGAAACTCTCGAAAGTAAAACAACACGTTCGCCATTATATAATATCACGATAATTAAATGTATCATATGCATAATGTGGAATATTTTATAAATTTTCCGATATCGAATTGTATTATATGTTTACATCAGCGATTATCACTAATTAAATCCGTTTTTAAACATAATCACTCTTTATGCGTTTTTTCTCATTATATGAGTAATACAATTTTGTGAGCAAATATAATACAAGGATGCATACAGCTACGTTTCTAAGTTAGTATCATCTATCCCGCTAACGGATGCTGTGTTTTAACAATTAATTATTCCTCTCCTAGTCCAACATCAAAATTCGGTTGAGCCATGGCCAGAACGCAATTATTCAGGTGCGCGCGGTATAACCACTGTATCGCCAAACTGTACTGTAATGTGTCCAAAAGTGCAGTTGCAGTTCACAGCTAGTTCGGAGTTGGGGGTCGATAACATTGAGATATGGATATGCTATTCGGTAAAATTTCTTCAATTTCTGCGTGAAAAGTTACCTTGCTAAACTTTTTTATTTCGTATTGAGTTGCTCAGAATGTCATTTTGTTCTTACTCTACATTTTAGTAAACCGAATAGGATGTAAGTTTGTAGCGATAGTAAAATGATATTTTACATATTTTACGATAGTTCTTTAAAAATATAATTTTAGATGTTACAAAAAATTGTTTGTAATTCAAATTACAATTGTACTTACAATTAGTACAAATAACTAAATTGCGTATTTATTCATTGAATTATTTGCTATAGAAGATTAACAATTATTAAACTTCAATATAAATAACGGATCGATGAGCGCAGCTGTGACGTCATTCCATTATAATGAAAATAACCATACGATATAAGAACACGTCTACTTCCTTGAATCCGTCTCGATCGATGCTAATTACCCTCTTAATTACTAATTATGACTAGACTAAAAAGTACAAGTCAGTCGATTGGGGTGGATATTCACGGAAAGGCGAGACGTCAAACCGTCTGTAGATTCCAGAGGGTTTCCTCAATAAAGGATAAAGGTCGGATTTAATTTCTGCGCGCTAATTTAAATTTTCATTGCCTTCCAAGCATACGCCGAGTGCCGACGCTCAGAGGATCGTCAGATCGTAAACCACTACTCCATACTAAGCCGGCCGTATAAACTGATACTGATAAATATGGATGTCGCGCGTTCTGATATGGAAAAATAGTCGATTACGTAGCATGATTTACTGATTATCCGCTGTCGAAGTGATGCCCGATTTATTGTATGTTAATAAGATAAATAAATTGAAAAGTTCTTATATTAAAATAAAAATAAGATAAAGTTATTAATAAATGTTTTTATTTGTATGTTATTTTATCTTCATTTTTATTCACAGCTGTTTATATACATGACATTTTATTTTGCGTTATTTTCACAATTGTTTTGTAAAAAGAACGATAATTGAAATAATAACTTTAAAAATTCTTATGACACAAAGCAACATATATATAAAAATTCTTTTGAAACATTTTTCCGTCATAATTGCACCCAATTTAATTGTTATTTGAAAATTCCTTAATATATTACAATTATATTCTTTTCCATTGTAATCTTATCTATTAAAGTGTGATTCGAAAAATAACGTTAAAACAAATTAATAAATTAATCTGATAATTAGAAAATAAAGATGAAGAAAATATAAGCTATATGTTTTGAATCGTGTCTTTATTAGTATAATAATTAATTTGTATTTTTTTAATTATAGAGAAGGTACAATATAATTGTATAAATATAGCATTGTTTCAATGTTATTAATGAATTTATCAGTTTCTAAAATAGCAGTTTTTAATAAAAACTCGTGTATCTAAATATTATTTATTAATACGCAAATGCATCGCGATGCATCACATCGAAAAAAATTCCATCTCATCTCACGTTATTTGGACGTTATTATATAATACATTTGAAAATGCAACCTAATTTTATTGTAAATGAAAGGTAATCAGTGAAGATGAACGTATTAGAAAAATCCGATAATATAAAGAAAAAAAATATTGTTGACCATGTAAGTGTTGCTTTAATTATACGTATTATACTATATTTATATATATATATATATATTATACTTTGTCCGTATTATTATTATTATTGTCCGTATTATATTATTTTAAAATGGGGTAACGCGCACTCGTAACAAATATTTATTGCTTTGAAAATATACGTTGAGAAGAACTTAAAATGATAGCTGAAGTTATAAGATGACATTTCATAACATTACTACGTAAAGAGGAAATAAACTTTTATGTTCGCGCACATGGGCGTTAAGGGTTAACACATTTTAGAAGCTATGAATATATTATTTCGAATTATATTATCGAACCATTATCCGTACTTCATCTATTTACATAAACTGTTTCTTTTCTAAAAACGTCTATTTATATTATTTTTAATTCTTTTACTTTCTCTTAAAAAATTCAGTATTTGAATCCTGCAGAGAATAGAGAAGCAATATATTATAAGTGTTCTAAGCTCTCGTTAAAAACTTTTCAATGTTTGTTAAATTTTTAATGATAATTTTATTTTACAATTCCTTAAATAATTTTCTGAGATTACAGATTCAAGCAGTTCTTAATAAAATGTAAAATTTTTTAATCAATTATGACGTACTTGATATTATCATAAAATTAAATGTTATAAAAGTATAAAGTTTTTCTAATTTAAAAAATGAAATTATCTTTTAATTCCTTTAATATCCTTTAGATAGAGATCCGTTATTATTGCATCTCTAATTAAGGATTTGTGAAGTTGCCATGCATCGATAGGTGATCGATATTAGTCGACGCACAGAGATGCTTTCCAGCAAACCGACGATTCATCATTCGAGATGAGCGTCAGATTATCCGTGTAATTGGACGAAATATCGCGCTGGTGAATATGGTTCGCGTTCGAGCCGTACGACCATGTTACTAACTGATGTGTTGGCCTCTGGGGCACGAGGGATGGGCTAACGCCATTACTTCCCGCCTGATAGCCTCCAGACACCCACCAACCCTCCGAGAAAGTATAGATGGTTGCCGGCTTTTCTTGCTTCTTCTTGAGTCGAAGGTATACCCTATCCGCGCGCAGTCTACCCTTTCGCCCACCTCGGGGCGAGTAACCGAAAAAGAATGGCTGAGAGAGATGAGAAAGCAAATCGAATTTAGCAAAACTATCGCGCGTCGAGGTGCTGCCGTCGTTGAACGTGATGGTAGTAGTGGTGCGAGGCACCTGCAGGTACAAGGGAGATTTACCTCCGGCGGACAGGTACCGGAACTGATCGTGCGGAAGGGCGATGGCGAGAACACGAGGGAAAAGATAAAAGAAAGAGACGCGGGTGGGAAATTAGAGCACAGACGAGTGCGGGGGTAGTCATGAGGAACAAAATAAACGACGAAGACGACGGAAACGAATCGTCGCGCCGCTCGTGCCTTTAATACGATCGTTCATAAGAGCGATAACGTGCCGCAATTCAGTGACGTTCTACGGATGTCGTGGCCGGGGCTGAGGGGTGAATTGGAATCGGATGCAATGGCCGAGTCGGAGGAATAAGGGGGCTATATTCCGACAAACCCGATACTAGAGGTTTCACCTGCGCGCACGAAAATTCACCTTGCCTCCATAGTTATGGAAACGCGTATACGTCGACATTCGTCGATCCGTATCGCGCGCTTCGTGCTCGGGAAACGCGATTGGCTTCTTCCACCTTTTCGAGATGTACCGCCTGGTCACTATACGTTCATCGTGTGTCCGTGTGCGCTACTCCATTCCCATCAGCGCTAATCGGGTGGACAGACCCAGTCTTTTCTCTCTCTATCTTTCTTGAAACGAGAACGACTCTAAACTCATTCGGACGCGTATGTGTAACAGACGTGTACATACCGCGCGAACCATCCACTCGACTGTACACATCTACACGATTATCGTGGATCAATGTAGCTGCGCGCCTGTGATTATGTGTGTACTCACGAATCCTTGCACATATGTACTGTTCACCGACCGTTAAATGTACATACATGTGAAGTCATGGACGTGCGACGCGTACGCGCCTCCTCCTCGCTCACCTGTTTATATCTACCGCAAGAAGCGAAGGTAGATAGCGAGAAAGCGAGAGACACATATACCACGAATATTTCCGTCACCGATACTCTCACGAGTCCTGGCAAGATCTCCCCGTTAATGCGACCACGGCTTGTCGACGCGAGGCCGACATAACGCGATGCGACTGGAAAATCGAAACCGACAACGAGCTGAGTTTCCCGCTGCGCCGGTGTACCGGAGAGACGAACGTACAGGAGAATAAGAGCCGATGTGCATCGGGTATAAAGCACGGCGCAAAGTCGGCTATACCTCGCACTCATTTTACGCTTACACACCCAACGCTCGCCCAGTTCTGCGCTAGGGAGAACACACGTACACATAACCAGCTCGAACCGGTATCGAACGCCCTGACGTCTGTGGTGCGCCAATGCTTGCGGTGAAGAGGCACGTTACGTTTTCTCGTTACCGTTTGAGGTTCCTTTGTGCCTTCCAAACCACTGGTAAAGTCAGCGTTCAGCACGGAGTCAATATTATCTGAGAAATTTCTCGCTGGAAACTGGAATATAATAGTCCCGTCTTTCATCCGCTTTACGCAATGCTGCATTGCAAACGTAATTTGTCTTTCAAACCTCGTGACGTCAAGCGTCCATGACAATCGATCGTTGATGCTCCCTGAATTCGTACTATCGTAACGAGCGATTTTATTTCATTTCATTTCTCATTGTCCACATTTGTCGCAAGTATTTACACAATTTGTTTGGAATCTGTGGACATTTTTATGTTTTTTCATGCATAAAGCTTATACAAATAGCTACTGGAAAATGTGATCAAATGTTTTTAATTCTTAC
>NW_017259192.1:3592254-3607476 GCF_001594045.1 Atta colombica | reverse complement strand
GTAGATACACATACATATATATATATATATATATGTATGTTAGCTATTCAAGTATTCCGTATTTGTGTATTGAAAATTTCAGGTTATTTAAATGGAATGGGCTTTTCTTTTTCCTTTTTTACATCAAAATAGCGAATCAAATAGAATAAAACTATATTTTATTTTAATTATTTTACAGAATAGAAAACGCGAGTGACGTAGATTTGAAAGATAAAAATATTGAATGCCATGTTTGCTTTTTCAATATTTTATATAACTTATATAATTGCGCTATTTGTCATAGTCATCATTATTAATGTGTCTATGAAAATATTTTCACTACCAGTGCAATAAATACATAAGAATCACTTACGTACTGGTCTAACATTCGCGGATACATTAGCAGCAATAATCGTTGGCCGAGGATTTCGTTTGAAAATGAATGTACCTGGGTTATCTCACGGTTATAACGCGAAAAAGAGCACTTAAGGCTACGAGAAAGGGGGATGGGATGAAATATCTGCGACCCATTCTTCGCTTATGGGGTGGAATACATCACGTACTAATTCCCAAATAGGTGGCCAACCCTCCACTTCGTCTTCGAGTAAGCTGTTCACTTATTTTTACACCGCCGAGAATACATCGCGGAAAACGTTATGCAAAGTACGGCCCGGCATCGATGTGAATGAACGCTAATTTATTCAGGATACTTCTACGCGCGCACCGCTTCTCTTTACGCACATTTGCCGCTTAAATCCGACGACGGATGAGCCACGAAAGATTTCACGTCATTCGCAGACGCGCAATGTCCCGTGAAAATTTTGAAACATTTTCACCGGTACGAGCGCAACGCGAAACTTTATCAAGTCCGACGATTGGGAGCCAATTTTGCCGAAGTTTAATAACGTTATAGCTCGAGCACTGATCTTTCTAGGTCGACGTAGGCAATATCATGTCGTATTATAGACACGTACATCAAGTACATGTCTATAACTTTAATATATGAACGTAATATTCACGTAATATGTACATATCTGGGCGCGGCAGATGTCTCTCTCATGCATTGCATTCTGTATTATATGAACGTTAGACAAATATTTTATTTCTCTTACATAGCGATGAAGAATTTAATTTATTCTGTTTTATTTTCCTGGCAATCCTCACATTTTACAACATTTTAAACGTATTATTCTCTTTATATTATTTCGACAAATAGACAAAGTGGAAGTGTAAATTAAAAACACACAGATGCATACACAGTGAAGAACATGGAAAAACTCCACAAATAGAAAATATGAAAAGAATTAGAAGAAAATTACAAGTTAATGATAACTTTATTAATGGCGTTATTCATAATGTAATATGACATGACAATGCGTGAGTTCACGCAATATGATAATAGCGTATAGTTTAATCTTAACTGGCATCGACCGTCGTCCTACCGTGAAATAATCAGATCGCTGACAATTAAATTCAGTTATCCCGATCGGGGAGGAATGATAAAATTTAGACGTGCCCGAAAATAATAATTGTTCACATTCTCTTTTGTTTGTGCCTGCCGCGGCACGTCCGCTGTGAAATTTCGCTCTACCGGACCATATTGCGGTTTCCCATTAAGCCGAAAGTTTTAAAGGTTTCCGCTAAACCGGTAAGCGAGTAGTTCCGACACAAGACCTGCGGGACTACTTGATTAAAACCCCCTGAAAGTGCGACCCGCCGGGCAGAATCTCCCCGGCACTCTGCATTGTTTATGGAACAATAGATAGGTTTGCCGCGCAGCTTGTAGCACGGGGTTGGCTACCAAGGATTCAGCACTCTCTCGCATCCTACTGCTAGCCGGGTAACAACTTTATCCCTTTCACCGCTTTCATTGCTGCACGTGTATATATGTTGCGTTCCCTTGCAACAGCAAAATCTTCAGCTGTGATGTGCGGCGTAATTTAATGGAATTTTTATTTCATCCAACGTGAGTTTTATTGTTGAAACACATGAAAATGCGTAAACATGTAAAGATGGTAACTATATACGCGATAATATAAGTGCGTGTATTTTATGTTGCAAATATTACTGTATTTACTAATTTAAAAACATTATCGATTTTTGTATTACAATGCCTTATATTAATCCCTTCAAACTTCTCTGTAATGTGCATCAAATTTAAAGACATTGAAATTATTTAGTTTTATCAACATTGTCTGAAATTAGATGTACGTAATAATATAATATTGGAAAAATAGTCCAAGTTTTGAAAAAAAATCCAAATTTTGAAAAAAAAAATTAATTTCTTAATATGAATTATTTATTTATTAAAGTGTCCCTAAATTGAATTGAAAAAGAAATTAACATGTGTTCATTAAAATCAGGTTTAAAGGGGTTAAATCATAATGAAATTATGTAAGGATAAAAAATTATATAAAAATAAAGTTTTCTTAGACATGAATCAAAGTGCGTGATACCTTTAAGAGCATCACACATAACTTGTAACACCTTGTATATTTTTACAACGCTTTATTGCTTCTACGCAATTCGGTCAAATGGACGTAAAGTTTCTCGCGTCTCACGATGCTTTCAACTTTATTGCAGGAAAAAGTTTAAATAGGTTTCCCATCGCGCGATATATATTCCTTTTGCATTTTCTTGAAATGTCACTTTAAACTAAATAGCAACGAGAAAAAGCACACCAACTTGTTTTCGCGTAAATTATTTCATTTTAAATATAAGCACTGAAAAAAATGATTGGTTGCTGCAACAATTTAGATAGTAAAATATGGCATAACATTTTTATATGACTGCAGCAATAAGTTTTTAGTTGTAGCAATAAATTTTTAGTTGCGTTAGCTTATCCACAATGTCAGTACATGATTTTGATAGACTAACGCAACATAGACTAAAAATGTTGCTGCAGCCATATAAAAATGCCATATTTTATTATCTAAATTGTTGCAGCAATCAATCTTTTCTTTCAGTGAGCGATATACTAACAAAGACACGTAATAAATAATAGCAGTTCGAAAAAATTTTTTTGTAAAATAATTAAATTGAAATTTTATTACACTACAAATTAATAAATTCCACATTTGTCCCAATTCTTTTGACTAATTATTATATATTGATTATGTGAATCATCTACATTTAAATTGTATGGTATAACGTGTAGTATAATATTACTTATATAATATATATGATAGGAAATGAGATTCAATCGATGCGATCAAAATATGCTAAACATTTGTTGAATATATAATTTCTATATCCAGATAAAATTCGCATGCCATATGCAATCTATTAAGTGACGACAGCGAGGTAACACATAGATCATTCCATCAAATATAGCAGTTTCTCCGTTAATATGACGATTTGCTTTATACCTTTCTGATTTGATGTGCACACAAGTAATGCGTTATCAGTGTAATCGCTCTTAAAATGAGGATAAATTATATAGAATCCAAATTTATAATGTGCATACGGTAAGAAGGTACTTTACAAATATTCTGAAGATTTATTATCCAATAACATTTAATTATGTATCTGCTTCGTTTTCGCGCGTCAGGAATTATTATTACTGAGATCTGTAATCGAATAGAATTGACGGCAATAATGCGATTATCGGCATGCGATTGTCTTTAATGCTAAGCAGCTTTCTTGACGGAATACAGACATAATTCCTTTATAGAGTTTAATCTATCTCCTTTGTTTCATGTCATCTGCGCCAGTCATATCAACCAACATGCCAGAAATGAATGCAGCGTAGATGCAAATAGCTCTCTAGCAAGGCGCAAAGTGCTCTTTGTCACACAACATGCAATAAAAGTTTCGACGCATATGCGCATCGCGTGCTTTCAGCGGCCTGCGCTCCGATAAATGTTGCCTTCTTTGTCGACATTATCAATATCAATACGTTTCGGAATAATACTGATATTATTATGATACCATTCCGCTTATTAATTCGTGAGAAAAATTACAACCACGGCGAGCTGCACTTGCCAAATTGTATTACACGTTATACAATAATTATTTTGGGCGGAATATGATACGAGAGGATTTTTCAGCGATTTGCTATCTACAAATGCAAACACGTTTTAATTAAAAAGTATCGTTTAATTAAAAATTCGATTATTAATTAATTGCTTATAGGTTTTATATTATAGTTTACAACAATTGTATTTTTTAATTTTTATGTTACAATAAACATTGAAAATACCAGAAGAGTATATTAAATGCGTTTTCCTAAAGCTTTTGCAATTTACATATTAATATATATGAACATTTTATGTTCCAGTGAATGTCGTGGATGGCGAAGTGCTGCATATCGTGAAGATAAGCCGTCTTCACATGGGAGCTTATTTATGCATAGCTTCAAACGGCGTTCCGCCATCGGTGAGCAAGCGCGTCTCGCTACGTGTGCAATGTAAGTTACTAATTTTCTCACAAAGAATTTCATGGGCATAAACATTTCTTGAAATTTATGAATTTACTGTACATAAACGTAATATGAACAATGGATGCAATTCTTAATAAAGGAATTGTATCGCGTGCAGCGATACAATTTAAAAAAAAAAGGAAAAAAAAGGGAAAAAAAGAAAATAATATCGAACAATTTTCCGTACAATTTAATATTTATTTATAAATACCGGTAGGAGAAACATTTCAAAATATTCGTAAAGCTATAGATCCGTGCCCATCCATGCCCATTAACGTAACGAATTCAGATAAAACCAATAGTTCGCAAAGGCAGCGATTTTAATATTGATTTCTCTGATTGAAAAAGTTTGTAGGAATTATTTTCCACAGCGTGAGTATCTCGAAACTGAACCAATCGAAACTTCGCGAGATCGTGTCGAATCGGACATAAATTAAAATGTCTATGTATGAATGAATATATACTTTCAATGTTTTATATTTTTGTTTTTTTTATATTAAATTATTAATAAATTATATATATATGTTTAATTAAATATTTAAATAATTAAATATTAAAAAATTAGAATTAGAATAATATATTTTTTCTTAATTTATATTTTTTATAGCTCTTTAAAATTAATTAATCTATCTATGAAAAACAATTTTGTAATAACTTTTGTAAATATTTCTACACACACACACACACACACACGCACACACACACACATTTATATACAATTTTCACATGATTCTATTCATTTCGCTATATTATTTCGCTATAGTATTAGTGTCAATATCAGATATACATATTTTTAGGGATTTATTTAGTATAGATTATATTGATTTTGCATCAATATCATACTATTGAGTATTGGATTTGGCGCATATACTATTGATTTCTCCGTGTATCTATATGCCATTAGCGAAAACTACGATGTCATCGTAATATCTGTGCATTTTGGTATTATGATAAGAGCAGGATAAAACTTGGGAAGGAGCGACTATTGTCGCATAAGGATACTGGCGTATTTTTCTGTACAAGAAAAGATGATAAGAAAGGATGATGGAGAGAATCCAGTTTTTATCATACCTCCCCGATTGCGAGGCGCGCGTAACTTGGTAAATGCTGGTCGCTGGAAGCAGTAAAGCACGATGTCGGATATATTATACTTTTAATGAACTCGACGTGGTTCATAAACGTTAGAAATGAAATAAAGCCACTACTTTTCTTTGATATATGAACTACGCTAATATCGCTGCTTGCGAACTAGTTTTTATTAATCTCTCGACGTTACACCAACTGCATGCTGTATATAATTTCAAACAAGTCTTGCAGCATTATAAATACCTTGTAATATTTTATATTCTCTATCGTGCATATAGATTTGGCATAACATTGACGGTATAATTTATGACGTATTATTTCACATGGAAGTAATATTTTTGAAAATAACTTTCTTGCTAAAAATACAAATTTTTAATATTGATTAAAAATGTTTGTTGTATAAAACAATAGATATATATACGAAAAATTTGTAATTTGAGTCTTTTATTAATACATCGTATAATTTATGAATAATAGTGTTATTGTAATGCGTTATAAATTGGAGAGAAAATATTTTCGATATCTATAAAATTATCGATAAAGATAAATATAAAAGATGAATACATTTTATTAATATAGGAACGGAGATGATAGGACCAATCTTATTTGATGAATATAGCTATTCGTTGAAGAATAGCTGTTCTTCATCCGTAGAAGCATTCTCGCGCGATGCGCTATGCATTAGGTCGGTTTTCAACGTTTCATTTAGCCACCAATTTATGGGTGACTACTTGACCTAGATATGGTCGATATACATCCGTTCTTCCTGGTGAACCTATTTCAACCGTCGCCTATCTACTAACATTTCTTGGATTCTTGGATTTAGTTTAGGATGCGAAACGCGTCCCTGCGTCATCTTTTCTGGCACATTAGTTCCTCACTTCTACGCTTTCTTTCCATAGACGAACACAAATATTAATAATCGTCCAAGAAATTCAAGCCTCAAACGGCGATTTCGTACGAGGATCACGAATTGTATCAATTACTTTAGCCACTTACACGTGACAGGCGCGGTATAGTATTTTTTTTCGGATTTCTCGGAAATATTATATGGCATATTGTAGTATATTCTCTCAGATGTTGATTTGCTGAGGGTGCGTAAGGCATGATAAACGCATAAGTATTATTCTCTCATAGCGTGAATTAATAACAGCCGTATATCACAGAAATATATCGTCTAACAACTTTTTCAGTGACTTTATCTTTAGTAGAGATGTTTTTTTTTTACAGTAGATTGTGTGCAATTACGACACAATTTATACGAAGATTTATAAAGATTGAACTCGTTCCAGCGATAATTAATTTTAAAAGAAAATAATGTTTTAAGATTTTATATCGGGAAAAATTGAAATCTGAAGCTAATGTAAATTATTCGGATATATAGAGATATTAAGATAATATGTATTTTATCTTTACTGGATGAGTGTTCTTGATTCAATATTTATAAATGTTAAATGTTACACTCACGGATTAAATTTTTAAACACTTCAGTGCCACTGAAAGATTTAGTAAACAAAAAATATATTTTTAAATTATGTTGAATAATATATATGAAATTGTAGTTTCGTTTCTATCAACGGATTTATTGATAGCTCAGCAGGATAGTTTGAAAGGGAAATGGTGGAAAAACTCTGCAGCTATGTTGAAAGTATACCCTCTACTAGTAAATTGCGATTTATGTCCGTCCGTAAAAGATGAAACTATGACACAATCCTATCCCTATCGAGATATCGATCGAAAAAGAACAGTCGCATTTATGATACTCCAGATACACCAATATTAAATATCAATTGAATTTTATATAAAATACTATATTTTCTTTAAAATTGTTAAAATACTACAAATATTTAATTATAATAATCTACAATAAACATGAATCTTGACTGGCAGTATAAACTGAATGATGAAATTTAATAAAAATGTATGAATTCCTTGCAAGAGAATTTCATAATAAACAATTTTATTAGCTTGTGTAAAAGAGATTTCTTTTATAAGAAATTTGTAAAATGTAATTTGCGTATTTCAAAATGAATAGTTGGTAATATTTATAAATTTGCAGTTAAAATAAATCGATAGAAACATTTTCCTGGAATCCGTCTCATTAAAAGACTGAATAAAATTGAAATAAATATGTAGAAGAACTTTTTTATGTCATAAATTTTTTGTTTCTTCAGTAGAAAATTTCTTGATGAAGCCAACATGCAGTCTGCATTGCATGCAACGGCATGCAATCGTTTTATTTTTGGACAGTGCTTTTACATCGTGACAACCTCCAAAGCAAAGATGAGCATATGTGCAATTGCATGCAATACTGCGCGCGTTGCCGTGTTTTTTGCAAGGTTCAACTGAATTTTCGGACGTTAAAAACGGCTTGTAACTTAGAAAGGAAAAGAGAATTCTGAATACATATTTGTACAAGTTACTACATTGTTTTTAATGAGGTCTCCGATTAGCATTTAACAAACATCAGACTGCTAGGATTGGTCTGATTTCAAGCAAGATAATTATTTCCGCTGGCTACTTGTAGTATTGTGCTGTATTTGTACTTTACAAAAATATACATACTAAATATAAAATTATATAGAACATACAACACACACACACACACACACACACACACACACACACGACAAGCTTCATGAATATCGTTAGTTAATTCAGTTGTTATAATCAATTTAAACTCTGAAATATTTTCACATTTCCCATAATTACTTTTGTCTTACATATTAATGCAAATTTATTCATTGCGTCCCATCGTTCCTAGCAACTGGAAAGTATATATACATAATTCATGATGAATATCATTTCTGTGTTACAGTTCCACCCATGCTCTCTATACCAAATCAGTTGGAAGGAGCGTATATTGGACAAGACGTTACCCTCGAGTGTCATACTGAAGCTTACCCAAACTCGATAAATTATTGGACAACCGAACGCGGCGACATGATAGTCTCTGGTAATTTTAAGAATCCGAATGCACACATTTTCTACAATCATTGCATATCTGATAAGTTTGAAATATCTATTTAGAATTCCAGCGAAAAGAAATAACATTTCAATTTTTTAAAAATATTACTGTTGTTTGATTGCATATTTGTTACAAAAATCAATTTTTATGCAATTTGAAGGAAGAATATCAAAACTGATAAGAACATTATTGAATATTCTAGTCTTCGTTTACTTATTTAAGATTGTATAAATAAATAAAATAAAATTGCACATAAATAAAAGTAGATACTAATTACAACAGTCTAATAAAATGAAAATCAAATATCAATTTTATTTTAAAAATGACTCAAAAATTTAAAAATTTAGTTTGATATTTTAAAATTTTGTTTACGTATTGAACAAGCATGAAAATTATAAATGCATAAACAAATTTGTTGATTGTTAGAAATTTTCAACGTATATAAATGAACAATTCCATATAGATTGTATGATATTTAAAATCATTCTCTTATCTCTCACGATTTCACAATTCTATTTTTAAATGGAAGCCGGAGAACCTGATTTTATTTGCACAGGCAATTCTGTTTCAGGCGACAAGTACGATGCGGTAGCCACCGACAGTGGTTACAACAGGTACATGATACTGAAGATAAGGAACGTTGGTCCGAAAGATTTTGGTTCGTATAAATGCATCGCACAAAATTCTCTTGGCGGGACGGATGGTGTCATCAAGTTAGATGGTAAGTCGTATAACGATGATAATAAGAATATCAACACATATCTAATGCGGTATAAAAAAATGCGATAAAGGTATATCCTCACACAGAATAAAAAACGTTTAACATCGTGCATTGAAAAGTATCGAGCAAAGTGATATCAAGTTGTGGTCTATTTAAGATCGATTATTTGAAATCGACGTCTGCGCGCTAATGGTGAAATAATTGGTTTCCAATAGTAAGTTACTTAAAGATATTTGAGTCTTCGCCGTTAACGAGCAATAGACGAGATTAAGTACACTTCTCTTACGAGCATTAATCATAATAATTGCTCATTAAATTTGTATTTAACATAATTATCAGATATAATGCAATCATCAAAAAAGAGAGAGTCTTCTTAAAAATTTTATATTACTAAATACAAACTTATACATCAACTTGTGCGAATTGTAAAGATTTCAATTTCGAATAATACATAAAAGCAAAGTGGAGCATGATAGGACGCGGAAGTTCGTGAGGTTTCATAGTGAAACTCCTCGAAATGTGTTGTTTTCTTGACAACGTTAATAGTAGACTAGAAAGGGAAGTTTTGTTTAGTTTAACCGACGACCCACGCGAAAACAATTGTAGACCGCTTCAACGTGTCTTAGCATCATGGACTTGTGAAGAGTAATCGTAAAATCTAACAAACTTCTCGTAATGATACTTGATTTATTTGTGTACATCTTCAGTATCATCTATTATTCTGAATGCAATCTATACATTCTTGAGCGCTCGAATTTAATATTAAAGTACATCACTTAATTAATTACTTTAACGCAGAAATCCCAGCTCCGTCAACAACAACTACAACACAACAGCCATACGATGCAACGTCAGCGCACAAGAATGGTAACTAAATTTATTTAAATATTGATATCGTTCCTCAGTTTATGTCTGTATCAGTTATATCTGTCTCAGTTATAGTACATTTGTTATACATACGATAAGTATGTAGGACAGCTGTAGAAAAGATACGTCGTGATCTAAATTGAGCGGTAAGGTAATACAATATTACCTTAAATCGCCGGAAGCGTTTAATATGGATCTCGAAATAGGTAGAAATAATATTTTAACTTAGGATCGAGCGAAGCCTCTGAGAGAGAAATCCAACATTCATTTATTTCTCGATTCTTAAGTAAAACCATCCGTTTCAACTCCTCGTTCGCAGCAGCCTACCGTAGAGCACCAATGTAAAACCGCCTTTGTGTAATGCATTTTAGGTAGAAACAGTAACAAGAAATCACGACAAAATCAACGACCTTTCGACTACGAGGTCGAGGAATGGCGAAATCCAGGTCAGTAAATATCTATTTTAACACGCTCCGCGTAGAGCCTAGGCATTTCCCATGACGATACACGTTCCGTCCGAACCGCCATGTCGTTCGAGTAATTAGTGTAATTAAAACCTCGTCAACGATCTACGATCGAGGGGAAGGGAGGGAAGGGAGAAGGGAGAGCCTAAGAGAGAAAATCCACTAAATTGGCAATGCTCTGTGATCCACTTTATCCACGAGCGAATTACTTCGTCGTTACTCGGCCCCCTTTATTGACTGGGAAGGATTCTGCGGTCATTCCTTCGCTGTCGTAAAATCTAACATGAGAATATACGAGTATGTTAACTGGCTGTTTGCTTGCTCATTGAGCAAAGATCAATAATTGTGTGATATTTTTTTGCGTACTAAAATGACTGAAAGTTAAAAAGTTTTAATTAAACTTTTTTTCAATATTCATTAGGAAAAAACACAATATTTCCTATTTCACTGAGTCCAGTTAATATTTAATATATTTATTGAAAAATATCAAATAATTATTATTCTTTTTTTTTATAAAGTGTTCTTTAAAATAACATTATACTTGTATCATTATAACTTTATACATACAAAATTGTTGCATATATTGTGCTCCACTACCAAATCTCTTGTATTGATCAAGTTAAGTTATAAGGGATTACAAGATGTCTGTTGAAACATTTTCACGTAAATCCTTTGTACAAGTTTACTATCCCCAGATTTCGAAATTCGACCACAGTATAATAGTTAATGTGTTCTATGAGGCATTCAAGTATATTTCATGCATCGACAAACGCAAAAAAGGATCGAGAATTACTCTTCTTTTTGAGAATCTGTATTTTTCAAATAATGATCACGTATAAGTTTCAGCGTCTAAATCTGTTTACACGGATCGTTTTCCACAGTATTTTCATCGATTCCGATTTCTATTGCAAAAGGTAGACTTCGCGTTAACGACTTCAAGCACTTTACAGATTCTTATATTATACAAGCCAGCTGACGGAGATTGGCGGCAGAATGCAAGTTCAAAACTCACTTGGAATGACTTTGTTCAAAGATTCCCCCAAGCGTCAGCTAGCTCTCCCTTCCTGAAGTTTACTTTCAATTAATGAAAAACGAGTTGCGTTGACCCGCGGCCGTCTACTACCTCTGATATCAGGAAGTGAAAAGAAAGAAATGGAGAGAAGCAAACTCTTCCATTATTTTTTTCTCGCTTTATGTTTTTTCTTTTCGTTCTCTAAAAATCAATTGACTTTGAGAATCTTGTCTCGTGTGCATACAATTGTAATTTGTATTCTTTTCGACCATTTCTTACAATTAATACTTCTTATCTAATGTTATAAAAACAATTAGTACGTATACACATCCACTTTATAACTTACGAATTTAAATTATAAATTACATAGAATGATGAAAAAAGGCCATTTATTTTAATTTTCGATAACATGCACTTGATTGAGGATAATTATTAAGGAGATTTGTGATGCGGTTTTTTCTAAAAATTAATTTTAAAGAGAAAATTTATGTTGTTTTATTGTGCATGTAGAATATGCCAGTGAAACAATTTCTTAAATATCTATTATATCTGATATGATTGAAATTGAACTAGCAAATTATTTTACGTTATAAATCACTCGGTAAAAGTTGTTGACGTATTTTCGATAAGTGACCAAACGATTTTAAGGTTCATTGTAATTAATTAGAAGTTCGACTACCTTCAAGCGATTTTCAAGCCACTGAAATATAATCAATGGTAAGAGAATGTACCATGACTAAAATGCCAGTAAAGATGTTGTTAAAGTGTTGGAAAATGGCTCGTCTGTCGCCGACCATGCGGAAAGTCACGTACAGTGGATTTTACTGGTAGGTGGGAATAACTTTTTCCGAACGGACGTGCGGTTTCGACGTCCGTTTCTGGCGGGCAAGCCAAGGGGCACGATGAACTATTCTCGAGTAACGCCTTGCATTTGGACGACTATCTGCCAATACTAGGAAAAAACCAAAAAAAAAAGTATATTTTTCTCAAGTCGTTACATTCTGGTTTTTTGCAGAAAAACAAATTTTGATAATATCATTCGTCCTAAATGTTTACTTGCTAAGAAATAGTTTCTAGAAAATGATTGATTTAGGTTTAAACTTTATTGGAATATTTGAGACAAATAATAATAATTTCTTTAGAAATTATGTATTTATTAATGAAATATTAATAAATTATATATAAAATTTCTAATGATTATATATATAATATATCTTTTAGAAATATATTGTTTAACATTTGTTAAATAGATGTCACAATAATAATTTTGTCAATATGACCTAGTTTAAAAATTTTGATAGAACGATTTGAAAGTGAAACTAATGAAACGAGTAAAAGTTTTGTTTCATCCAGATAGCAATGCTGTTAATAAATGCAACTTGTTACAAGAGAGTAGATCCTAGATTATTTGATAATGCCGTGGGTGGAAGTCATTAAGGTAATCGGGGTCATGAAGTTTTATCACTGCAATAATCGTACATTCTGATGTATGGTCTACCGTCATTGATATATTCGTTTCTATAACATTACTGACTATACATTAGTGCCACAGGTGGCGATGTTGATTCGACTTCAATTCATTTATCAAAGTTCGGACAATCAATAAAAGTTACCGTTGGTAGATGTGAGTTTAATCGGATAAAATAGAGCTTTTTCTAAAGTTTCTGATGCCTGCGTACTATTCAATCTACTTTGTATAGTAGGTATTTATAGAATTTACCGATAATTATTTATATGCTATTTAACTAACGCATAAATTATTTCTTTTATTAATAATATTATCATGAAATTTATTCAAGGATTAATTTACGCCTAATAGTTCTACGTATATCAGAACCTTATACTTTTTTAATTTTTACTTGTTATACTGAACAATATTATGAGAAGCCATAATCGTTTTGTTTGTAAACTCACTGTTGAAGATTATTTCTTTCGCGCACTAAAGCGTAAAAATTTGTTTAAACAACCTTATTAAAGTTTAAGGACTTTCAAGTGTGTAGCTCAGCACCGGAAGCACAATATATCATGACGCGCTTCGCGTAGCAGCTCTTAGCTACGTATCTCACTACGTGTCTCATCGCTCTTCTCGCCACATAACAAATGAAAAAGCTCGCAAGACACATCTGCGAATTACTGCGGCACCGCAATTAATCCAGTAACATTTCATCCGGCGTTTCTTTGATGGTAACGGTTGATAAGGGCCGATTTAACAGACGTCGGATGTATTTAATCTCAAATGAATTTACCCTTCCTGCGTTCTCGGGGGTCCGGCCGCTCCTCATCGCCGAGGGTTTTATCTCGTTAAAAAGGGATTTACGCGAGTTGAACATCGCAGAAATTCCGGTAGAACCGAGAGTTCGCTCGAATTTAATTCCCGGACGCGCACGAGAGGGGGCGGCGGCTCATGGCTCTCCTCCTGACTCCCCTTTCTCTTTGTCGCTCTTCCCCCTTCCCCCTTCTCGTTTCACATTATCCGCAACAACTCCTCGTATTTATCTTCCGTATCCGCTCGTTACCGTACGTGTATGTATTCGGTCGCGTCGAGAATGAGGCCACTGAGGAAATGAGCCGCCGAGCTTGACGATTTTCGCGTATTCTCAAGCGCTACCAACTATTTGTTCCGGACGCCGCGCAGCTGGCAAACGGCGGTGCTGCTGGCCACGTTACGTGAAAATACAGCCAAGAAGTTTGTCCAAAACGTGTCGACGGTGGTAGGACGGTGGTTCGCGGTCGATGATACAAAGTGTGAACAGTATTCCGATGGTCGTCTGCCCTGCGGCTAACCCCATTGACTGGAGCAAAAGAATATTACTTCTCGGGCGATGAATAAATTGCCTCTTTTACTATCAGCAGCGCTTGACTTTTATTTATTACATAAAACTATATTTTTATCATAGATATGAAATATCATATACGGAAAGAATGGTTTGCTGAAGTATCTAAAAATTTCAGTACAGATCTGAAAATTATTTTGTGTTGAATCATCAAAATAATTATGTAAAATGCTTAAGTGCTGGTTATCGAAGCATTGCTCAATTACTCATTATAATTGAAATTCGTAATTATTTTGATGGTTCAATAAAATTATTTTAAAATCTGTATTCAGTTAAATTTTTTAATACTTTAACTAAAGCGTTCTTTTTGTGTAATTAATACTAGATAAAATAAATGACAAATTATTTGCTCAAAATTCACGCTTATAAGAAAAACGAAATTTATTTTTCAAATGTTATACTTATTAGTTAAATTTTATACTTATTAGTAAGAAATCAAGTAAAATTTGTATTTCGAATATATAAATAACATGTTTGTTATAAATATATAATTTAGGTTTTTGTTACAACTTATGACAATTTTATTAATAATCTAAACGGTTTTCTTTCCATAAATATAAAATTGAAAAATGACACGTAATCTATGTTACTTAAAAAAAATTGATGGACAGATTTAAAATCGTTCTAATTATCATATTGATTAAATGTCCATTTTTTCATCATATAGCTATAGCAAAATACATTGAAGAATTTCTTGTGACGAATATACTAAAATGGTGTGTAATTGATTATACATTGAATTAATCGATCAAATTTCTCCAAATTTGTAATTCTAATTCATAAAAATAATCTGCAGTTTGAATTACATGAGCTATCTGACTAGATGACTTGTGAACAATTATTTCATTCGCGTTTCTCTCTTGCTCGATCT
>NW_017259192.1:3575946-3592154 GCF_001594045.1 Atta colombica | reverse complement strand
ATACTCATATATATGTGTATATTTATATTACAAATATAATACCATTATGATCAACATGCAAATAAACTTTATGACATATACATGTATAAGTGGAAGCAATTACGTTTAAATTCATTATACATGTGCTTCGTTAAAAATCTTTTACCAGTTCTTCAATTTTACAAGTTTTATATCGCGTTTTACAGAGATACATAATCATTAGAGACATTTTAGGTGTTTTTATACACTTATCTCTATTGAATTATTGACGTTATCATGATTAATAAATTACAATTTGGTAGAAGAAAATATAGAAATATGAAATAAAAATGGAATTAAATCAATCAAAGTATAATATATTTTTTTAATTTCCGGAATGTATACTAGATATATTATATAATCTTTTAAACTATTATGTAAAACAGTCCATCATTTACATTTATATTTCTTGTAAGATTATTTATAATTTATGTTTGAATTTATAATGTAACATCTCCACATCTGAAGATCTATGATCGCGTATACTCTAATCGTTTTCGATCTAATCTATATTCCAGAAGACTGATAAACACAGCATAAGATTTTAGGTTTCATATTTCAATGTTTCTTTCTACTTTTTTTTATCTTATAACTGTTCTTTTTGCGAATAAATTATTAATTATATTCAAAAAAGAATAATATTTTATTATATTCACATAATAGTTCTATTTTGCTAGAACAACCGCAGCGTAGTTTCGTCTGTTTCCAGACTATGATAGGGATTTCGGCCCAGCATCGATGAGGCCACCAGGTGAGCTGCCGGACATCCAGAGCTCGGGTATGTCTCATCGTGTGCCGCTCATCCTTCTCATTTCAAGTCTCCTGTCATTGCTGGTACAGGCCATCCGAAGGTGATTCTTACGTCGCAGGAACGGGGCTTCCAGTTCTAGTGTTTATTGGTCGGCATCCGGGCCGGCGACAGCTGGTGCGCGCGTGGTTCCGGTGTGCCATCAGGCAAATGACGGACGAATATTAACTGCGTCGCGCTTGAAATTATTTTCGTACTAAAAGTAAACTTATACAGAGAGAAAAAGAGCGCAAAGGAAATATATATATATAATATATATATATATGAATATATAAATATATAAATATATATATAATATGTCGTGTAAGTATATATGCGATGAGTACGAAGTTACATTTAGGCTTTCTCGACTGAAAATAGCGCGACTCGACTCTCCTATGTACGGGACAAGCTTCCCATTCCGCGATCGTCTCGACGAACTCTCTTGAACAGAAACGTCAAGGAGAAATGCTGCAGCGCATACATTGAGAGAGACCCGTCACCCGCGATGTCCTTCTATCAGGTGATCCCGCGTTGAATAGCTTCGGGGATTGGGAATACACTTAGTCCATGATGAGGAAACCGAGACTTCTCCCTAGAAATTCGGGACATTTCGAGGACTGAGAATCCCCGGCCAGCGCAACGATCGTGTCCGCCTCTTCTTTTTATTTATGAATCGAAGTGGAGTGTTAGATTAGCGAAACTTGATAATTCGGACAATGATGAATCTGCTTGAATTTTTTCTACTATGATCTCCATAATATCTTCCCATAACATGTAACTCTCGAAAAAATATTTGGATTCACCATATTAATATATTTGAAAAACGTTCTTCAAAAGTAACGTTTTTCAAATGCTGCTTGACCGTAACTATTATCCCCGATACATTTTTCACATATTATCAGCTTCCGATACTCCGTGTGAAACGAAACATATACATTTGCCATAATTTTCATTAAACCATTCAATAATCATTAGACGATAATTAATTTTCTTCTTTCGAAAAAATTAAGAGACATTAATGCATTTTAATTGACGTTTTTATATTATGTAGGCGTTTTTGCCATATCACGAGAAAGACAAAGAAACTGTATTCAGTAAATATACATATACGTATGCATAAAATGATAAAAAGATATAAATAAACAAATATATATATATATATAGATATATATATATACATATACGTACGGATCGTAGTTGTGTCGAGACGCATCGCTCGGTAACCTCGTAATTAGTTGTTGGATTGATAAGGAGTGCAAGTATAATTTGAGCACATGGTCCTACACCTGCGTTTTGTGTGATGCGATTGCTAACAGAGTTCAATGAAAATCTGTAAGCTCGCATCCGAGTATGTGTGTTTTGGGGAAAGAATTAACGCTAGACATCAAGTAGCCTCGAATCATCGACGACGGTGACGCAGAGAGCTTCGTGGCTTCTTTTTGCGCGATTATGACATTTCGATGGAGTGAAATATATCGGTTTCTATCACGGTTATGCGACCGCGATTATCAGAAACGGTAATCTGGAAAGGTGCAACGCGTACTCTTGTTACGATTAATGTTGAATATATAGAGCGTACATATATATATATAAATATCTCTCTCTCAAATCGCTGTTCTCTTGAAAAATTGATGATTGGCATCTCCGAAAGCGATTATCATATTCGCGCAAATTCCTATTTTTCACTTCTCGTTTTGTCCATCGCGTGAGTGTGCGGCTATTATGGGCATATATGTACGTAGAGAATGCTCTGCGACGCTTCAACCACTTTGAATCTCCTCTTACGTTGTACCTGATCATATCATAAATTGCCATCATGCCGTTCGATTTTAGATGATACGGATGTGACATGTTATGCGCCTTTCCCTGTTAATTCTGTAAATATTGTAGATACGTTGTGCTGTGATCAGTCTGGATCGTCGTCTTTGAAAGGATGACTCGAGGCTGCGCTTGTTAAACCGAGTGTAGAAGGCGAGTGTTGTGAATATTATATACTGTTTGAGATGATACGGCGGTATTTGTACGATAACGTCGTTCAATAGAATACCAATGAGGCTGCAGCGATCGTAGCTATATCTCAAATTAAATTATAATAATGTTATTAATGTATCATGTCCGACGATTTCACTATGTCAAATGATTTTTATGTACCGGGTGCATCGCCTCGGATGACACACGAACCGATAATTAGATATAGATAGTGAAACTGTCGGCCTGTATATCTTAATAAATTGAGTAAATGACTGCCATTATGCACGCATCGTTTATTAACAAATAACCTTACACAATAAAGAGCCAGATCTTCATTTATTTCTTTATTTATAATATATTTTTATTCGTAACAAATTTTGCTAAATTTTTATTAATATGTTTTTATTTACGTTACAGATTTGATTTTTTGTTATATGTTATATGTCCTGTATTTTCTTGAAATGAAAACAGATTGAAAGGAAATTTTCTGCAAAAGTAAGAGAAAGGTAAGCATCATTAATTATTTATGCATGTGTGAGTTAATACATATATAGCTACTTTTTAATTATTTAAAGTAATTTTAAGAGAAAATAATATAATTTGATTTATAAATAACTTTTTGCAATTTTGAAGAGAACAATTTGAATATTTCACGAAAATGATTAACATAGATAATTGTTTAAAGTACTTATCAAATAGATAGAGACTTACTAAAATTATTTAGCCGCACATCTTGAAATTCAGTTAACAGTTAGATGATTAATAAATTATTTTGTGCTGAATATTTTATTTAATTACTGAAAGATAATATTTATAATGAATTATACATATTTAATTTTAATTAGATTATAATTAATATGAAAACGAGTAACGACATAATAAATTTCTGTTGAAAATATATTGTATTTATCAATTTTCATTTTTAACAATTTTGTTAATTTTGCTTACTGATGTATCATAAATTAGCGTGTCATAAGAACATATTATAATAAACATGTTTCACGTATTACGGCAGCAAATAATATCTGTTTATTTTATCTGTGTATTTTAGCTGAGAGTAATATGGTATGCGACATATTTCATGAAATCAAATGAAATATGTTTCATACTTTCTTCGAAAGAATATTTGCAAACTCCACTGCATATTGTAATATTAGTCATTATAGATAATTTTAATGAGCATGAATTTTTTTAATATATAGATCTTCGTATATACATATATATACTTCATATTTTTTCTTATCAATTTTTATCGATTAAATAATACAAGTTCAAAAGCTATCGAGTATCTTTTTATGAATAAAATATTAATTAATTTGGACATGATGTCCAAATTAATTAATATTTTATTCATAAAATGATACTCGAAAGCTTTGAAATAATTTTTGAATATATCTAAGTAGACAATTATGTATACATTTGCATGTGTAAAATTTCAAAATTTTAGTT
Source organism: Atta colombica (assembly GCF_001594045.1). NCBI lineage: Eukaryota > Metazoa > Arthropoda > Insecta > Hymenoptera > Formicidae > Atta > Atta colombica. Next base: position 3,587,926 of record NW_017259192.1, on the reverse strand, counting down.
ACAATGGTTAATACATTAATGATGTTAGAACTAATTTTGTGTATATATTTCGATCATTTCATTAAAAGGTATAATTAATTAACTACATGAATACTGTGTACAACATATGATGTATGTAAATTAAATTAAATTATTATTAAATGTGTAACTCATGCTTTGCATTGATTCATGGATGTAGACAATGTATTGAATTAAAAAATTATCCATTGTTAAATATAAAAGGACTATATTGTGGACTACATTGATATCAGATAATGTTGCGCGAAATTGAAGAGAAAATAATCCCAGCATTTCTCTTTGAAGTCATCATCAGTGTGACATATTAAGTTTTATATTACATAATTAATATGGATACATTAAATATTTATTATAAATATATAACTGTTACATATGCACAAATATGTTAAATATTTAATGTTATATATATATTTCTTAAATAATTGTATGGTATATATAACAACTTTTAGTCTGTATCTAATTTTAATTGAAGAGATAAATATTACTGCAGTAATTAGAAATGGTAACTTTATTGGTAACTTTAATCATTACATTTCGTTAAATACAAACATATTTACTGGGATTTTAATTAAAATTATTGCACTTGTTTATATAAGTAGATATGCTACGATTTTCATGCAATCTGTAATAAGTTAATGTTGTATTGCAACGATCGATTAAAAATATTTTATATCATGACTGGTTTAATTTTATTGTTTTATTAATAATTAATTTTATCCATTGATATAATGTTCTTACTACTAAATATTCTTTGAAGTAATTTGAAATGAACAGTTAGAAATTAAATATTATAATGGTAGTTTCTTTTTCAGTTTCCGACCTCTTTTTGTTCTGAAACAGCAATCGATCTTCTTACCAAACTTAAAAGACAAATGTTACACGGTTTCTTGTTCACAAACTTTTTTCTATAGTGACATGAAAAAGGATACAACAACATCCGCCTTGACGATATTTCTTCGAAACCTTTTCTTTCACTTATGCTGCTCTTTTTGTAAATAGTCTTTGTTATATAATGATTATTCACATTAAATAAAGAGGATTGATGAATTTTAAGTTTGACAGAAACGAATAGCTTATTAAAGATTAGATTTTGATTAATTTTAGATGCATAATGAAACATTGTAACGAAATTACGCTGAATTCAACTCGGATTCTGTTATGCTTAGTTGATAAAGACAATGATACCCTTGCTTTGAACAAAGGTACGCCCACTGTTGGGCACACGTGATAAGCAAACCGAATGAATGCGAAATGGTCACGAGCTGTTGCATACCGTGCTATAGCTGTATTAAAGCATAGGTATTAACAAATAAAACTAAGAGTTAAGAGTATCATACATATTAGTATATCTATATGTGAAATATATTAATAAATATATAGAATATGTGAGAAACGTAGAATGTGTCCGAAATTATCGTAATATTTTTTTAGTAATAATCAATAAATCTTGTAATTAACTTACATTGTTTCTTGATAAAAATTCGTGCTAATGATATATTCTTTTATATTAAATATCGTGAGAAAGTTAATTAAAAAATTAAATTATGCTTTAGTAAAAATGAAATTTCAGCATTTTAAATTCACACTACGAGAAAAGTACGTTTCGTAGTTTAGAGTTTTGCTCTTCCTGAGTGACGCGCGTTACAAAAAACAAAGTGCATCGATCCCAGCGGAGGATTCCGGCAAACAGGTTCTCTGCGTTTCATTTCGCGGTTATTTACGCCCATGCGATTTCGCAAATCCGGCATTTGGCCCGCTGTGTATTTCAACTGAGGATTGCCGCTGCGGGCAAGCGTGGTTACACACGCGTACATATCGATGCAGTCGGTGAGAAAATGACTGGCGATTAAAAAAGATGGTTGAAAAAGAGGGAGATCAGCGAATCGAGACGGACGCGATGGTGAACGATCAATCAGCTTCTATACTTCCATTAATTTTTTTCTTTCCTTGACTTAGATGAGCATAGTAGATGAAATGAGCAAGAAATGATTCAGAGGACGATCATCTGATTCGAAGTTAGATAATTATGACGTGTTTACAGTACGATAAGATTTACACTGTACTACTAAACTGATGAAACATTAAGAGACTTTAATGTTTATTGCAGTTGTTTCATTCATGATGGTGATGATAATAATAAATAATTCGATGGCGTGTATGACGATGATTGCCTTCTCAATATACGACGATCCCTCGATGGCTCCAACTCTATATATATCCCTCCTCGACATTTTGGTAGTTACTAATTATGGGACATTATCGTCTCGCGGAAGTTAGTACAGTCTCCTATTCTCCACCTCTGAGCGGCCATTACCGGTCGTACGAACGTGTTCGGAACACTCCTTGACAGCCCGAATATCAAAATTGATGTTCTATCCGGCTTTAATTGAATTAGTAAATCGAGTGCCTCGAACTATTCTTGTAATATGCCTAAGTATGGAAAATTGCTTGTAAAAATTGAATTAAACGAAAAATTAATTCTTATTAAAATCATTATCTTAGGCTTTTCGATCATAAATATTATTAATAAAAATATTATTTTCGCTTTATGTCCATAAATGTTGTTATTTATTAAATCTGAATGAAGCAATTAATCATGAAATATAAACTAAGATAAAGAAACCGAGGTGAAAATTTATTAATATTTTTGATACGGATTAAAAGTCAAGTAGTTGAAGATATTATAATCATAATTAGGAAGATTGCTCGGAAAGCATTTTGTAAAAATGATTAAGTGTGTATATGTATACATATATGTATATTTCTTGTCAAAATTTATTATATGCATACATGTGTGTGTGTGTGTGTGTGTGTGTGTGTGTGTGTGTGTGTGTGTGTAATTTAATTTAATTTAATAATAATAAGAAGTGTCTCTTAAAAATTATGTACATCTTGTTGAAAGAACGAAATATGTCGTTTTTCTAGGAATTTTTTTAGTTATTGAATATATTATGTTAAAAATAACTGGCATTTGCTCAAATATCGAAGATTGATATGTACAGACTAACAGAATCAATTTTTTAAATTATATAAAGCAATTTTTCATCGGCTCTCACTACGATTGGATATTCGGCGAAAATAATGCAACAGACAAGAAGTGCCGTATGGTTTTTGGATCAATTCGCTTCGGACAGGTAGAAAAGTAATCTTGAAAGTGTCTCCCGTAGCCCTGTGGGAAAGACTTCGATTCGGATCTTATACGAGAATGTATACGTGAGTATGAGAACATCTTATTCTATCGCTCAGTTTCTACTTATTTTCTTCTCTTCTGAAAAATTATGTCAAAATTCGATTTGGCTTACAATCGGAATAATCTTTATTTACATGTATTTGTTGTGATTGAATGATTATTCGCCAAAATTACACATTATTATGATAAAATTAGTCAATGTTCCCCATGCTAATATATTTGTATATCGATAAATAATAGGTTAATCAATATTCAAATGATTTGTATTTCTCATTATTAGCAATCCAGTCGCTAACTAAATGAATTAAGTTGTTATATTGAATTTATCTTCTGATATAATAAAAAATAACATAATTCGATCAAATGGTAATAAAAGAAGATTTCACATTGCAATAATTAGATATCATCATGTTATTCATATTGCTAAAATACACAAAGTAAAATTTATTTCTGTTTAAACGTGCAAGAATTAAAATGGAAATATATGTAATATGCTTTAAGCACATATGCAGACGCACATATGCATATTTGTTATAATAAATACTATTTAATTAAACTTGATCGATGTATCAGTTTCGTTATATTCATATAATATGCATATGCAGTTATAAAGATTGAATAAGCATCTTCCATGTTGTTTATTTAACATTTTATATAATTATTACCTGAAAATCTTGTAGAGTTCTATTACCCTAAAATTTAATTAACTATAAAGACTTATTGAGAATTTCTCATTAATTGTTACAAATTGTTGTTATTACAAATTGTGACAATATTTTGTTCCATAATGTTTGGATTTATTTATACATTACTAATTACTTTTTAAATAAAAACATATACGATGTATTTTTCTGCTAATATATTTATTGAAAAAAACAGCACATATAAAAAAACATTAAAATGAGATAAGCGTGTGCAACAACAAATATGAGCTAATGAAAACCAAAAATAGGAAGTGAAGCGAAGCAGCTGACGTTACCAGAGCTCATGTCACATTATTCTTGCACGCAATGATGCGTAAGTCGTTTTCGTCGAATAGTCAGCAATAAGCACGATTTTTTCCCTAGGCCCATCCAGTGGAACCGAATAGTCTCTCGCATGTCAAAAAATCCTATTATCCAGCGTTGATCCTCTCTCGTCGAGATGGAAGAGATCGGCAGGCGAGCTCGTCTAGTTTTGTTCGCTCTTCTCCTCGACGTCGCTCATCGCCTGGAATCGAATCGATCTGACGAGGTCACTTCACACGGAGGACTCTGTGTGCCGTCCTTGTACAATCTTTACGATGAGATCATTTCCGCGTGCGATATTCTGAATTGGTGCTAAGTTTTAGATAGATGTGAACATTATGGTAGAAGTTACGAAAAAAAGGTATTGATCGCGCTGTAATCTGAATTTGAAAAAATTAAACCTTTATTGTACTTTCTTTACATGACGTAAAATATTGAATATATACAAATTATTGATCTATAAATAAAATATTTAATCTGAGATAAATATATTAATTTCTGACTTAACTTCTGTAATTATTTCGTACATAACATATTGAATAAAGATAAATACATTTTTAAATATTTAATGTAATGCGATCGGAATATCGATCAAGTTCACAAATACTTATATAAAATATATATATATTTCTATTATTGTTCGTAATGAAATTTAGTTTTAAATATGTAAATATAAATCGAACAAACACAGATGTGAACTATTCTATACATATATCACACGTGTTATTATCACTTTTTTTTGTAATTAGCGAATGTAAGTTTGCATTAGTAATTCGTATGAGTAACGATTCGCAAGCGGGTTAGTCATTAAAACAAATATACCTATATAGGCATAATATATTTCTTCGAAATAAAAATTAAAGTGATAGGAAATAAAAATTATGAACTCAATATATATGAAAGACGTGACATATTAAGAAGATGATTTTTTTTTTTATATGTGCATATGTATATTACAAATATATAGTATATAGTACATATATTTTGAATACTATTCTTAAATATTCAAACAAAAGCAAACTTATACTTTTTTATAATATTATTTAGATTATAAATATTGTATTATTTAGATTATAAAGATTTGTTATGTAAATTGATTACTCCAAAATTTTGCATAAACTTTATCAGATTTACGTTATTTAAAAAGATATATTACTCTTGATAGTCGATAACTCCAAAATAAAGAAAAAAGAGAAATAAAAGATTCTAATTAATTCCGGCGTCAAACCGCAATGCATTATGCAAACCACTCGAACATCGATGAGTTTTTCACTGTAATAAAGAACAATGGCTCAATTTCAGTCTCGTTTGTTAAGACTTTTATCACTCATGCCGAGGTATCATAAATAAATTATATATCTTCGATGTCTCTACGTATTCCATTCTTTATTCATCCGTATTGCAATCTTATTTAGCTTGCTGTTAACCATATTTACTTTTAAAAATTTTATCACAACAGGAATTAAATAGTTTCATTAAATTGCTAGTACAATTTGAATTCTATTCAAAGTTATTTATTGAATCCTTTGTTAATAAAGGCTAAACAATTAATATAAAGCATATTTATGCGCTTTGATTTATACATTATTCTAAAACTATATAAATTACACAAGAATTAAAATTTGTACATCATCACTTTGTATATCATCAAAACGTAACTTTTGTATTATTTCAAATTATAGTGTTTAAGACAATCGCATATTGAAATATACTTATTATCATTCATATCTATACATAAGAGTATAATATAGAGGAAGATCTGACTAGATGACGACTGGATCTACTTAGTGATTGGTAATCCCACTTTCTCAAACGAGAATTAATAGCTCGTCCCGAGTTGTGCAATTAGATGCGATTAATCGGCCTCGTTTAATCTGAATCGTCGGCAACTACGAAGAAGGATTCTCCCCCTTATTTCTCCCTTTCCCTTAGTTCTTGGATATGTACTAGATCCAAGATTCTTTCCACTTCGTATAATTTCGTACTTAGTTCGCTAAGAACTCAGAAAGTTGCGTACTTTCAATAGTTTCAATACTGTGATTTTACGAACGAATCGTAAAATATAATCAATTTATTTTTGTGATTAGACATATTCAAGTTTTCCCCTTTATTTCTATGATAAAACTATTGACAAACTATCTGCGAGAAAAATATCCTACAGATGAACGATTTATGCGCAACGAAATTATGCGCATATTGTAAGATAGTAAATTCTTTGTTGCGTACTCGCACAACTTTAGACATTGAAGGAGAATTTTTTTTTTACATATAATGTCTACTGTGCAAATTTAAGTATAATTATATTATGTTATCGCAAATATGTGTATCTCTCTATAAGAGATTTTTATAGATCTCGAAAGTTAAACGTCGCTCACGCGCAAGGACTAGATCCCATCTTAAGTGCAACTCGAAGGAACCACGTGACCCTGATTTGTGCCGATCCTTCAAGAGGTTTATCCTTCAGTAGCGCGCTCGGCAATTGCATATTAAATGCACCAGTATTCTCACCCGTTATTCCTGTCTGCTACCCTCATCTCCGTTGCTCGTGTTCTCGCCTCTCTAGAATAGGGTCATGAAATATGACCGCGCCATAAGAGAACCGCCGGCACGAAAATACTATCGCTTTCCAATAATATGTTAGAGAAACGGAGGAAAAAGGGGGAAGGATTGCATAAGGGAGAAACTGTTGCGAAAGAAGAGCGATGAAAGAGAGGAAGTGGGAATGAACGCAAGCAAACGCGGAAGAAAGAGGGTAGGTTGCAGAACGAGAGAAGGTGGAAATAAGCGCTATTCGAAGAAACTGAAAATATCGTCCGTTTTGCGGCACTCTCTCGGCCATATGGTGACCGGTATATATCATATTAGAAGCCAATTTTTAACTCGGTGGGGGCACATTTCACGCGATAGTGGTGGTTATAACCCTTCGCTGCTAAAAATCCAATGAATTGATGGGAGAGATGGAGGAACGCAAGGGGGATAGGAGGCTCGATCGTTCATGGGGGCAAAAAGGAATCGGACGAACGGTGCGCCCACACTGACTTTCTCGGCTTGCCTGACCAAAGGGAAACGACCGCAATATCTTAGGGTCGTAAGTACACACGGAGTCCACAGCAAAGACCTCGTCGGTCCTCATAAATCTTACGAGGCCGAGCCCCTCCGCGATTTCCCTTTCTTCTTCTATTTTTTTTCCTCACGTTTTTTTGCACGTTCCATTCTTTCGCAGTGTGAATACTCTAAATATTGTTTCTGAGAAGTATGAGAGCGTATACAAATAAAGAAATTTAAGAAGAATTAAATTGGCAAACATATGATCCCGATCTATATCATCGTAATTAGAGAATTACAATGTAGTAATGTCCAATAGCAACTCAACTCCTATATACTAACAATAAGTTCAATAAGTTTGTGCAGCACTTCTCTAAATCTATTATAAACAATTGAGATATATTATTATTATATGTATATATACATTTGACAAGGATTGAAACTCTGGTCTACTGAATTACAGCAATTATAGATAGCATCTAAAGAAAAGTACGTATAACTTAAGTAACTATTATGCGGATGTCAGTATTATTCCTTACTTAGATCATCATCAACATTAATATTGTATCACACTGCACCATGTTATAAGATATATTTCAATGAAAGAAATTAATATTTTAAAGTTAAATGTCTATATTTAATTTTTAATATTTTGTAATTTGTCATGTTTAATAAAATTTATCTCATAAATTTTTATATTTTTCGATGACTATAATTTCTTTAAATGCTATTTTGTATTGCGTAAAAAAAGTATATTGATAAAAAAATAATTGGTACTATTATTAGATAAAGTTAATACAACAAAATAATTGTTATAATTTAATACGAGATATTTTATTTCTGTCTAAATAAACTTTTTTTAATAAATAAATAGCTAGAAATCTAAATTTGTAGCAAAAATGAGACAATAGATTGAAAGCTAATAACTTGCGAAACAAAACGTATTTTGTCCCATCGAATGCTGTCTAATCTAATTTAGCAACCAATACGTTGGATTTTCGCGAAAAATACAAGCGATTCAATATAAAAGCTACGTGAAGCAAACAAGATTCCGTGCAGGAACACGACTTGATCAGCCAATCCTCCAAGCCAATATTGGCATTGCGTCGACAACCCTATCTTTTTCCAGCTAAATTCGTCCAATCATGGAGATTCGATATTGATGCTAACGTATGAATTCTTATTTATATTTTACTTATATACTTTGTGCAATATTATATAAACACGGAAATAGTTTCATATCTTGATATTTGTCTCTATATCATTATTGCTTCTGCATCTTTATATATTTTGTGATACATAAGTCACAATATATAATAATAACTCATAATAAAAATTAATCATAAATTATTATTCCATTTAATGTCATATACATTGCAATTTTTATATACAAACGTAAAGTTATACATTAACTTTACTTACCTATTTATTCACAGGCGCGCAAAAAATAACGAAATGACAGTGGATCGATAATCCTGGCAACTTCCATTTTTCTTTCTATCTTTACAAAATTAATGCATAATAATTTACGGTCTGAAGAAGATTCTCTCCTATCTTTCTTTTATATTATTAGAAATTTTAAGAAATTTTAGTTTTCTTCTAGATAATTTTTTAAATTAAAGAAATGTAGATAAGAAATGTATTTAAATCAAAACGTTAAATAAGCTACTCTTATTATATTTTTAAAAATCTGCATAATAAAATTAGAGAAAAAAATTAGTTTACGATGCTTCTTTATCTACTTATGCAAATAAAAAATATTTATGGATGATACATTATCGGTATATTGACAATAGTGTTTCCTGCGTTGGTTCCTCCTTCCTCAATAAAGACTGAATATCTAAAAAGCATTCCGTCATATCACCACATGAATGCGTTAGAAATAAACATAAATAAATATTATATTTGGCACATGGTGCACACATGATATTGTGCAGTAAAGAGCTCGTTAATCTTCACTAGATGCGTCCCTCTAATGACGGGAATCCCTCTGTTATCTCGTTGGCCTCCCCATGAGCGCACTCAGTCTCAAATTAACCATAATGAAATAACGATCTCACGTTCCCGACGTCAAGAGGATCCTGACAAAACGGTCTCGACGCCCTGTTATCTTAGACGAGAATGGTACCGTGATTTCGTGCTATTACAAGAGAAATGAGAACGCAACTCTACATTTCGGAGATTTCTTCTCTATTAATTAACCCCTTTTATTATTATCGCTCGGTACTATAGCACAGTAAACGTGTGAAATGTCTTGAAGTGTCGATCAGATATAATATTTACGAAAATATCTCTACTCGAAGCATAATCGAGATACAATGCGTTTATCGTTCGCGATGCATTTACAGAGATCGATGCGCGAGATGCCAGGAAGAAGGCAGGAAAAAGCGTTGCTGCTATGCATCTACCTACATAACACGGGCAAGAACAGCTGCACATAAATTTCGCGCTGGCCCTAGGCGCCGTTGAATCTTCTCCCTTGTAATCTCAGATTTACTACCGAAATCTGGTTGAAGTCTAACGTGTGTATCCACTTGTGCATCGGCGAGTCGGGTTCTCGATGAACACGCGAATACGTAGCGGACGTAGGCGCTGTTATGACTTATTATTAATAGAAGCTTCGAGTTTTTTAGTTAAACGATTACCTTGTTACGCCTGGCTACCTTGTTAGTCTATGCTGCATATTTCTTGCATATATATTCATTACGCGGATAACATGGTGCTATGAGCTCAACGGCTAAGTTTTAATTTTTAAGCCCGCTTTATCTCCCACATTTAGCACGACGAAGTAAGAAAATTTGCTCTATCGTGACCATTTAACGACTTATTTATCTTCTGCAAAACGTGCATTCTGCGAACGTGCATTTTAAGAAAGATTAATGTAAACTTTTATCATTTAACATGAAGAACTTGTGGATGTGCATTGAATCTAAAATGATCGATGAATATATGATGTGTACTGTATATTATTAATTACATGTATGATTAAAATAGATACGAAATTTTATTATAATTTATAATTCAATTTGAATTAAATTAAATTAATTTAAAAATTTTATTTTACTTAAATTTTTTAAATGTTTTGTTTAATGTAATACAAAAGTTATAATATATTGAATTATAATATTTAATATTCAAAAATACAAAAAACGGCTTTTAATGTATATTGATAAAATATAAATTTATTCTTTTACATTAAAATAATCTCATAATATATTTAATTGTTTAATTCGTTAATTGCACATGAAATATAAAATTATTTGTAATTTATATTTATATTTGTACACATTAAAAGACGCAGAAACAAAATATAATGTAATTAAGGTTTAACGTATGGAGTACTGTAAACATAGAATTATTTTTGACTTAATATAATAATAATCTTTTTTCAATTTTTTTATTTTATATATATAATTCCAATTGAAACATTTTTAAACTAAATTATAAGTAATAGTAAACAAAGGGCACTTACTTTATGGTAATTGGAGCTAACGTGCACGTGTCAGAGAGAATTAATCAGGTCGAAGCGTACTCAATAGTTCGTCAAGTTCGTGTCTTTGATCGTTCAGCATTGCCGGACAGGACTTGTTCCACCATTTACTTTCATCGAGAAGCTATAAACTCATGATTGCACTCTCCTTGACACGACCCCGATTGATTTAAACTTTAGTTTCTATGACGTTAGTTATATATATATATATATATAAAACTAATGATGTAGATATATATATATATATGTTTATATATCTATGTCTCATATGATCATTCGATAAACATTCTAACATAAATGGAATTAAACTGATATTCAGACTGCAATGCAATTGAAAATGCATAAATAATATGCAAACAATGAAGTAATTTCAATACTGCAATTTATTTCTTACGCTTTTAAATAATTTATACTGATTATATATTCTTACTTATTTGTAATGAAAGTAATATAAACGCTATTTTTAATATATATATATATATACATATATATATATACATACACATACATATATATATATAAGATCAAATTTAATCTAATTTATATAAGTCATTACTGCTTTTACTCAATATATCATTTTATATTAAAACTGGTTAAATTTAACATTATATACTTTTAAATTTAACCATTGTTTTAGTAGAAAATAACGATACATTGAGCAGTGGTGACTTAAATTAGGTAAAATTTGATACTGTACGTTTAACAGTGTAATATAATACAATTATCACAATAATTAAGATAAGTTGCGAAAGCAATATAAGTTAAATTTGAAAAGATAAATTTTAATTAGATATAAACTGGTCGATTGATCAGTTTTAATAGGTTGAATGCTTTCACAATCGATATCCATTGCTATTATATATGTATATACATAGTTGCAGACATACCTAATTGACATATATGTAACATGCAATCGACTGTAATTAGCGAATTACATGTACCGTTAATGGAAGTCGAAATAAACGGGAGTCTATATTTGACAAAATCCTCATTTATTTGACGTAATAATTGACATATAAATTTTAATTAGTTGGTAGCAGTATTTATAAAATTTGAGCAAACAAAATATTTTCAAAACTAAATTTACAAATAAGAAATATAAAAGGAAAAAAGAAATAATTTTACATCAATGTAATTCATTTCTAATATTAGAATTTGTGACATTTACTGATTCATTTTTCTGACATTGATATTGTTTTTAGAATATATATATATATATATATATATATA
>NW_017259192.1:3570166-3575846 GCF_001594045.1 Atta colombica | reverse complement strand
GTTTTCAATTTAAAAGAAATATATACTTTTATATAAAATTTGAAATAAAAAATGAAAAATGTTCAATAATTAAATACAAGCAAATGTATCAATTTAAAAATAAAAAATATTCTTTTTTAGTTTACGCTTTCATAAATTTTACGTATAAATAGAATTTGTCAAAAGTACTTTCTGATAAATAGTACCAAGCTTTCAATCCATTCGACTATTTTTATACAATTAAAATATTTTTATTTAAATAGCAATTAAAAAATATTTAAAATACAATTAATATTATATTAAATAATATAGCAAAATATACATATTGCAGTATTTCATACATTTATTCATTTTAAACTGACATTTTACATCGCAAAGTGCAGGAAATTCAATCAACTTTGATATACAGTAAACAATTATACTCTTACAGTAGGACAGTCGAGCAATTATTCTCTTCTGCGTACAATCGCCATTTATGACGTGGCATAATTCTTTTTTCGAACTCGTGAAATCGCGCTCCGCGGGGCACAACGGGCCCGTCACAGTACTGCCTTCTATTTTTTGTGAAATCCAATGCCACGCTCGAATGCATCAGGAAAGCGCTGAACATGCTCTCTCAGCTTGTTCAGCGTGGGTAGTTACGATTTCCCGCGTCGCATAATTCGCGACTATTTATTTGCCCTGAATATCAGACCGTGATTTAATGTATAATCACGCTGGGCTCGAGCCACATTAATGGTTATTTAATTGCGTGAGCGAACAGCGCGATATAGGATTACAATCATATTCGTTTACATGTAAAATGTAGCCGCCCAGCTTCAATAATCATCCATTGACATCTTGCGCATCGATCGCGCGATCCCTTCGACTGTCTCCTTTACTAACAAAACCACCAGTCTTGCGAAACCCTCGGAATAGCGCTGTCTGAGAGAACCAGAGCGATCGTCTTTCCGATAGTCGGATGACTCTACGAGATCACGTATACCAGGAGAAAACTTAGCGACCGTGTGGGAGATCAGTTACGAGAGAGGGTGATCGGCGACGATCAAGGCGGAGGCGGGGTGGTGCGCACGTGAGAGAGGAGGAACGAGAAAAGCATTCGGGATTTAAAAGAACTCTCAGCACCCGGTAACTCCGTTGTCGGATGCGATGCGAAAAGAATGACCGGGCCGCTCTTTCCTACCAAAGATGGAAGGACAGAGGTGAGAGGAAACTGGAAGGGGTTTCTGAAGCGGTTCGGTTCGGGGTACGACACCAAAGCCACCTGCTCCCAGAGTTTCCAACTATCTGTTAAGGTCCAGGCGTTCGGGGTCAGGAAACCACCAGCCAATTTCTTTGAGTGCCCGGAGTCGGGTAGTCATCGTCCCCGGTGTCCATTGTGCTCCTATTGTGATCGGATATCAGCGTTATTTTTGCCTGAATTGCAGAACGCTCGAACATTTTCGTTTATCAATGGAGGGCAACGTCCGTATCGCTAACTCTGAAGATGTCCTATGAATAATAAAAGACCACAAATTCAGTCGAGCGATCAAACGATCAAAACATTAGCCTTCACGATGACCATCGTGATATATCTAGACTTTGATGTTTACATAAAAACGCTGCAAACGTTGCATCTTATTATTTATTAGATGTGACTTAACATTATATAAAACAATTTGTGCAAAATTAAATAATCAGAATTTGTCTTATTATAATAAGTTTTTACACGTGAATAAAAAAGGAATTCATTTAATTATTTTGTTAGTCTGAGAGTTTATAAAATGATTTATTATTATTCGTAATAATGTAAAAAGATAAATACATATAGCGGAGAATTTCATATAAATACAAAGTTATATAAAAGGTAATATGAAGCTTTCAAGTTTCGGCTTGATTGTTATAATATATCTTTCTTTAAATTGCTTTTAAGCAAGTTAAAAGGAGTAAATATAAGTTATGAAATTCACGCTGTTGTTATTTTATGTGATTCTGCGTGTACGACGGAAAGAGGCGCTTTTAAGATCGCCGAGAGTATCATTAGAAATATTTACTTCACTCTCTCGAGAACGTTAAGATTTTTAGAAATATTATTTGCGTTGTCATTATTTTTAGTGAAAATGTTATTTAGGTTTACACTATTACTTATTTTAGACACATACTAATTCTTGAATAAAGAATTTTTACAAAAACTTATAAGAGTTGCTTATAAAGTTATATAATAATTGCTAAAAGATTTATAAAAATAGATATGTACATTTTTAGACGTAAAAGTATTTTGTTTATTTAAATGAAGAAGTATGTATCACAACGAGTTATTAACTTTGGATAAAACCATAGTCCACACATCAAACCCAAAAAAATATGGAACATCTGAGAATAAGATTACGATGGTACAAGTGATGTCCAACTAACGAGACGTTACAAGTTGCGGAGATGTACAAAAGACAAGACAGACGTGTACCAAATTGGCTCAGGTAGAAAGTTTAAGAAGCACAAGAAAATTTTCTAAAGCGTTAAGAAGCTTGAGTGGTAATGGGAAGGGGATGGGTAAAGGTTCGTAGAGATGAGTTGGGAGACCCGAGATGAGAAACACAACTTACGTTAGATGCAGAAACAGAGAATACCACTAGAAATATTATTCACGAAGAAATATTATTTACGAAAGTTTGGTAATGCAAATAAATGAAATGTTGGAGATTGAGATAGATGAGAAGAGCATAATCCGACTATGACGATATCAGAATTAATGGGAAAACTGATATATTTTGGAATACAATAATACAATATTTTGTATTATTATAGATATATTTATAATTTTTATACAATTTAAGAAAATGTAATATCATATTAATGTTTAGGATTATATTAGAAAAGCAGTATAGTAAAAGCATATTGTCATGTTAAAAAAGTTTAAATGTACAAATCTTTTTCTGTGTGCAAATAATAAAACGTCACAGTAATATTACTTGTTTCATGTGCGCGCGCAAGTGTTTCTATATAAAGAAATCATTACTTCAGCAATTAGCCTTTAACGGTTACCTAACATTCATATCTCGCACATAATATTTTTCTCTCACCTCGGCAGCGACAAATGCAGAGAAAATTTACCTCTACATTTTCCATCTTTCGACTCTCTCATTCTTTATCTCACTTATTTCCACTTCTCTCTCTATTACTCCCGCCTTCTTGCTCCAACCACCTTCTCCCTCCCTCTCTTCCTCCCTCCGAATCTCATTATGTTCCCTTCTTAATTATTTTTTTTTTTTGAACGCTATTAGCAACTTTCCGCCTGACTTCGTTGTCGCGCGGCTTAAACTTTCATTTATTCCACCTTTAATTCCGCTCTTAGTAATAATACAGCTTCGGATGTAAGTATATCGATTGTAATACCGACCATTTTAATCCTCGGCTAATTTTCACTGCCAAAAGATTTCAGATAATTAAAGATTTAACATTAAAAGAAGGCAATCCGGAATGATTGATTTTCTCTCTTTCTGCCATGCTAGGTTGGTGAATTACGGCGCAAACCACGCTGTTATAAATAGGTTTCTTTCACGAAAAATATTCCTTCTCTTGGGAATTAAACTTGCATTTCATCATACAGAAAACTCGGTCAGATTCTAATTAACATGACATTTTTGTATATTTTATTTAAAATATCTTTATTTAAACATATTTATTTAAACAATTTTTTATTTTTTATAATACATCTCTTATTAAATTTTTCTATATTATTAAATTTAGATTCATTTTAAAAAGAATTTATTATTCTTCATGTATATATTAGCAATATATCTTATGCAATTAATTTATTTTATGCTCATTTGATAGGTTTTGCTCAAGTAAATTTAATTACATAACTAGTAACTAGAGAACAGCTACTTCTAATTTATATATTTATTTAATATATCATATTTATTATTTTTATGATATGACCAAAATTTCAAATTATCAAATTCTTGTTATAAGCTTATAATTTTCATTTTTATAATATTAAATTGTCATTATAACTTTTTGTACATTCAAACATGCATTAGAATTTAATATTATTATATTATTATTATTTATAAACATCTACGTATATAAATTATCTATAAATTATACAAATAATAAATGTTACTTTATACAACACAAGATATTCTTTGATTGAGCACAATTTTTACTTAATCTATTACTTGCCACTAATTCAACGAAAATTTCCAAAAAGAAGAAAAGAAAAAACTAGAGAGTATGCAATATCCGTTGGAAGGAATAGTTCAATACGAATTACTAATCGATCTATGCCGGTAAGGTCTCAGGTATAGATGCCCTCGAAGTACGGTTCTCCTTTTTCTTCGTAGACGGGTGGTGGGTAGCATTAGCGTTAAGAGCAATAGAACAACGTGGCTACAGAGCGTGGCTTAAGGCGAGTCACCCCATACTACCTTTGCCACAGCACTAGCAACGGTAGAAGCGACAAAAGCGGGGGAGGGTTGATTAATGGAAGGAGTAAAGTCGTCACCGAACAACCCTGGCAGGCAGGCGATCCTTCTCTCCTCCCTTACGCTTCAACCTCCTCTTTCCCATCCCCTTCTCCACATCTCTTACATTTCCGTCACTCCTATTGTTTCTCTTCTTTCCCTTTCTGTATCTTTCCTGACGGCGCAACTCGCCCTCGCAGCATTCCTACCGATCGACGTGAAATCACGGCGGTCTGACTTTTATTGTCAGCGATAATCTTCTGACAGAAAAAGCAAGCGGCACCCTTCGTAGAATACGCGACCACCTCTCACTTAGTTTTTGGGAGGTAAGGGGATGATAGTCGAAGACAGCCACCTTCTGATGGTAAAAGCTCCCTCGCGTCGAGCTGAGAGAAAGAATTGGCGCGAACCAACGACACCGCGTAAAAGTTTGTTTCTTATCTGAGATGAGGATATCGGAAGATGGAGGTGTGAATGCGAACGAAAAGTCTCGTTCCCTTTCACGAATCACAGGAAACCTTCAGGCAACCGATCGAACACGTAAGCGTCGTTATTCGTACACAGATTCTATGTTGCTGGCGTATATACGCCGAATTTCGGAAAAACTTTTCGACACGATTTCGACAGCGCTTCGTTTCACTTTTCGCCTAGAGCAACGACGAGGTGGCGAACTAACATGGAAGTCTATTGCGTGACCTAGGTACACCATCGTCGCAGTCACTACCACCAGCACCGCCAACCACCACAACCTTTGGCCATCTCATAGAAACCGACGAGCCCAATCAATTCAACGTCAAACTTAACCCCGCAGGAAACTGTTCGAAGCGCGTCCCACCTCCAGCAAGTCACGCCATGACACGCCGATTTCCCGCTAAATTTATTTTCAATGCCCTATCGGATAAGCGTACCGCGAAGGTTTTCTGAGAAGGTATTGGCCGTAAACATACTGCACTGGAGAGAAAGTATATGAAATAATATGTTGTGAGTCCATTTGCTAGACGAAATATTTATTTGATGTCGCGTGTAAAATGTTGACTTACATACAACACTAGCATTGATCGATATACGTAATTTAAGTGTACAATAATAATAATAATAAAAACAGTAATAATAACTTTGTTGTATACTCTTATAAATTGGATTTAAACAATGTTAAAATTATAAAAAAAAAAGAAAGAAGAGAAGAAAAGAAAAAATATAAAGTGTTAACAAAAGACGAGGCGAGAGCGCTATATAATAAATATGTCTAGACATGATAG
>NW_017259192.1:3556791-3570066 GCF_001594045.1 Atta colombica | reverse complement strand
ATATATATATAAAATTTAATATTAACTATATTTAACCTGTTAATAAGTAATGCAGCCTATGATCCTAAAAAGTTAATTATAAAGTTATTTTTACGCTAACAGTATGTTTCTCGTAAATTGTTTATTTCTTTTTCTGCGCAATCGTGATTTTTTAACGATACTTCATTGATGAGGAGTCCTTTAAAAGAATCATCTCATTAATTCAGCACGTCATACTTGTGCTTGGAGAAGGGTGGAAACATTGAAAACGAATGGTAGAAATGGTACGGTAGAAAGGGGGCAGAAGAGGGATGAAGAGTAAGTAATCGAGTGGCTCGCTATGCTTTTAATGAGATCCTCGATGACACGAAGACAACTACGTCAGCGACTCCGACGGCTTCGGCGATGTCGGCGACGGCGTCAACGATAGTCGTCGTCGTTGGAAACAGCTCGCTTTGACTTAAAAGTGCGACCGGGCATCGAACGGAAAAACCCCCGGGATAATACTTTCCCAGAAGTTCCCGGACCCTCCCGATCCCCGGCGCACTCTTTCTCGGTCTCGACGACCCCCTGGCTCTACGATTTTTCCGTTCGGTCATGAATAGCAACGAGTGGAAAAACAGGAAAGTTCCGGCAGAGGCGACCAAGTTTCTCACCTAAGTTTCTTCTTAGCTGTTGGAACCGCTTCTACGTACTGACTAACGTCCCGCACCTAGCGAAACGTAATGGGCGTGCAAGAACTAACGTTTCATAATTAGCCGCATCATTAATGAGAAAGTATTGGTAAATGTATTGGGTGGTAGAAAAGAGCAACAATTCTCTCAGGAAATATAGCACAATTTTTAATTGCAAATTAATGAATTGTACAATGTTTTATGTAACAAATATGCGATGAAACTGATATTATATAGTTTTATCTCGTTACTGTTTTCTCTATTATTCATGCATTAATTGATTTTCTGCGGTTTAAATTTACATCGCATTAAAATTTTAACAAACAAATGCAGTCCGAATTTATTTTCAAAATACAGCTAATATAGAGTATACTATTTGTGGAAGATAGTTGTGGCATCACAACAAAGGATTTTGGTCTACGGTAGCATAGCAGCCAAATTATCTCATCGCGACTAGGAAAGCTCGTTATAGAACTAGGGCAATTGTCGGTCTGTCAGAATCTATGTATTCAGGAAAGTTTTAGTAAAGTGCTTCGCGTAGTTTACCGCCGTTTTAGTGATGATATCTATATGAATTCTTCCTTTTATATGTGAAATCAACATTGTAGATATTCTTGGTACGAAGAACTGGGTTTCGGTAGACAAACATCAGTAATCTAATTTTTAGTAATCAATTCTCCATAATAGAATGGTTTAGACGTAGATTTTGAAAGCGTGAAATCGTATTATGTCATTGCGTTTGCTATTTTCCTCAAATAGATACAAGAAAAACAAGTCCTAATAATATCAATACAATAATATAAATAACATTAAAATGAATCGTTACGAATTAAAAAATAATTTTTAGTATTCATTTTGGAGGTTCACTTAATACGGTTTACTTAACGCTACAATTTGAAGCATTTGATTGACTAATTAAAAAAGAAGAATTTTATTAATTGACTAATCAGAGATAGCTTTAAAGCATTTAGTGCAGCATTAAATGGACCGTAGCTTGGGAGTTATTTCAACGTCATTTTGATGTCATGATAAGTTGTATTCTTTTTAGATATTACACTAGTTTGTTTTTGTAGTAAAAATTTGTGAATCAATTTTACATTAATATTTATTTTATTAATATATAATATTTAAGAGAACAAAGACATCAAAATTTTTGTTATTTAAAATTTACAAATATCATTCTTCTTTTGTGTATTACAGGCTCTTCGAACCGCGCACAACAATCGAAGTTTTTCGTCCGCTCGGTATTTTCGCGTACGACGAGTAATCGGTTTCGCCGTGTCGTCGTGTATAATCGACGAGACGCGAAACGTTTTTATCGTCCGCTTTATCCCGCAATACGACGAATAATCGCTTCCATCGTGTCGCCGTTTTAAAAACAGGACATGGGATGCAACGAGAGCGACGCTCGGTTTTGTTGCGGTAAACTCGGTCGACGCTTTGGCGTCGTTGGACGACAAAACTGCCCCCGCCGCGACAGGTACGAGTCCGTCCTTGTCCCGATGGCGTGTACAGTCGGGGGAGGTTGACTTTTTAAAACGGCGCACGCGGAGGAAATTCCCAGCAGTTCAAATAGCCGTCGGCTACGGCGCGGATCCCGTTACCACCAACACCGGTAACATACCACCGCCATCACTATCATCGTCACCTCCTATTTGAAGCGTCCGACCGCACACACGCACGCAGGATAACGCGGTGGCACGCGGGAACGCGCTCATTCGATTCGGATTCAGCGATTTAAATCAAGTTGATTTAAGCTTTCCCCCGGACCGACGGGAATCCGCTTGACCATGTTTCCACTTTCGTCTACCCTGCGCTCCCTTCGTCCCACCGTTATACCCAATTCTATCTCCCGACCCTTCTACCCTTCTTCGCGCCTGCCGATGGGACGCTCTTCGCGCGCGCGCCTCCCTCTTTTTCGATGCTGCCGTTTCCATTTATACCAACGCGACCCGATTCAGCGCGATCGACACCAAACGCGCGCAACGAAATCGATCTACGAAATGCAGTTACCGTGACCGACGTGCATTGTAGCAGCCGGAGTAGAGGGAGGCTCACTTGTTCTGTTCGCCTGTTCCGTCGTTTCCGCACGACACGAAAAGCGCGAAATCGATTTGGTTTGATCTGCTGACCGTTCGTTTCTTTAAATTTTAATCCGTGCCGTACAGATTTCTGTTTGCGTGTTTAGCATTTTTTTAAACCGTGAAAATGAAATCTTTAACATGACTCAGCACAAGTGAAATGAAGAAGACCTTTAGAGCATACTTTATTCAGAGACATCCTAGGAACGTTCTTAGAATGTTCAAAGGACATAGGGATGTCTCTGCATATCTTTAGGATGTCTGTTAACCTTCTTTGGAAATCCTCTGCTGTATAGAAATCAAGGTGGCTCTTAGTGTCTAATAATATTTTGTGAATTTTATATAAATAGCTTCAGCCTAGAATATAGCTCCAGATCATAGAAAAGTCAATCATAGAATGTTCTTATTTAAAACCGTATTAAGTAATGCAAATAATCTTAAAGTGCAAATATGACTTTGTGATAGACTTATGACATTTCAATAGTGTATTAAAGATTGTCTTAAATATAAAAACTGACTATGAATACCGGTCTTAGGTTGTGTTTCAGAACTGACAAATAATTGATTTGTTTGAACTCATTAAAATTTACACAAAATATTATTATTAGGCACCAAGATATGCCTTGACTGAATATAATCTTCTTCACTTATTTTTGTATTGAATTTATTTAGCTTGTATACAAATGGAGCAAAGTGCGCAAATATATCATAAGCTACGAAATTAATTTCAAAATTGTTTTCCAAAAAAAAATAAGAATTTAAATTTTGAAGCGTTTCTAAATATTCAACTTTATATTAGTTTCAAGTGAAATTTCTTTGAAATATTGCTTAATTAAATAATAACATAGTTAAGCAACGTTACGACATTAAATCTCGTCGGAAAGATCATTTACGGTTGCCATTCTGCCTGCTTATGCTTCAGAGATCGTTACAGCGACTATTATTAACGTTGCCTAGTGGAAAGCTTGTCATTTAATTGGCATCAATTTTCAGGAATATGATCGAGATATTCCTGTGGTGATTTCGTATGATATCGATTCTGTGGAATATGCCTAATTCTGGACACCGTGGGCGCCGTGTACCGACAGGGGTATTGCGTGTCGACTAATTGATGCCGGTTTATTAGCTGCCTCTTTCGGCTGCGGAGGCGTGAACTGTCGGAGTATTATTCGACGTCCGACTGCGCGCCAGGAGCAGCCCGATGCATAATTAATTTGAAATTGCATTGTGCGATCGAGCGAGAACTTGCGCACCACACGGAAAGGCCATGCCATGGGGGTTGTGAAACGTATGTATGAAGGTAATGGTGCGATGGCGATACAGGGGAAACACTGCAGGTGCAACACTGAGGCTCATACCGTTTCCGGACTTGACGTGCGGTATTGTTCCGCGAATGGTTTTAAGGTCGTATTCGCCTTGTCTCCCTTCGCACCACCACCGACCCAAGCTCGACTCCTTTGACTGATGTATTTCGCTTGAGCCCTCGGCCCATTTGTATGCACCACGCACATAAGTCAGGTACAAAGTTAAATTGCCGCTACATTGTGCCCCAAGACGTTGGACCAGGTGATACCAACAAGTCGCCCTGAAAGTCTCGCCGTCGCAACCGGCGCACGTTCGCCGAGAGGTTAAACGTCTCGAATCGGCGCGTGTCCTCGTCTTCTTCTCTTTATCCTTTGTGCGCTTTATCCATTCCGTCTCTCAGACTTTTCCGCAGTTCGAATTCGTGTCCGGAGTATAAACCGTTCGGCGCTCAGTTTAAGCGTGCATCGACAGTGACTCTTGCATAATTTTTCTTCTTACGGATTCTATAAAAGTTACGTCTCCGTATTATGATTAATGTGATGAAAGATGCATTTATATTCCATAACGCGATGCTATATAGTCTAGATTGTCTAGAATATATCGATTATTGGGATATTGGCTTCATTTCTTAAATTATAGTAAGATTTAGAACTGTTAATAATGTATATATTGCACAATCGTTACTGATCTAATGACAGTAATTTGTCAGCTATGTTCAATAAATTATTAAGCTTCGAATTATTTCATTTACTTTGCTAAATTATTAGAATAATATAAGTTATAATAATATAAATTTTTCATAGTTTTTAATAATTTGTAAAATGTAAATGATATAATGTTTACGATATATTCCATTAACATGTTCAATCTACGAGAAAAACCTTTGGAAGAACTAAACTATATATATTTTTTAATGAATGTTTTGTTAACTAGAATAAACTATTTTTACATTTGTTTGCACGTTTACACGAAATATCAATGTAAAAAGTATACTAAATGAAATATTTGTACTAAACGAAATATCGAAACTTGAATTAAATTTTCTGTAATTGCGTAGCGAAGCATGATTCAGTTTTCGGCTTTTAAGCAAAGACCAATGAAATTTACGATCCAATTCAGTATTGGAACGGATATGTATTAATCTGTACAAAGACGGTTATCATTTTTAAGCAGATTATATTGATGAAAATATGATGTGTTCAACTTTTCGGGCCAAGTGACTAAAATTACGAGATATTGCAAAAGCAACGGAAATTACAATAAATTGTATCAAGGCAAACTCGCTATGCACGAGAAATAGAATTGACAATATACATATAACAATAGAGATAATTTATTATTCTATGACATAACAATTATTACATCGAAATTAATTCATTATTATGTCCAATGTTATATTTATCGATCGCAAATGATGGGCACTGTGATATTTAACATATCCATATTAATATCCATATTAAATGTGTTTGGTAAAAAGTTACGTGCATAGCTGTGTATAAAGGAGCTGGATAAGATGAGGAATATTTGCAAAATTTCATTTATTTAATATCATATCGCGAATGAAAGCAAAATACCCTATACAAAGTTAATTAAAATTTGTGCAATATTAATTGCATTAAAAATATGACACTCAAATGATATATATATATATATATATATTTTTTTTTTTATTCTAAAACATTTCTATTCTAAAACATTATAATACACATTACATTATATATAATTTGTATGTAATGTGTATTATAATGTTTTAGAATAGAAATGTTAAATTTTTACATTAATTCAGTGCATTATGTACAATTGTGCGCAAAAGATGAGCAAATGTGATAATGTATTCGCATTGATGGTATTTTCTGGGCAATAAGTTCTAACACATACGTCAGAAATTTTGACAGCTGATAGTAATGCAGCACGTGTTTCAAGAAAAGACAGCGGCACATTCTGTGGGTGGGAAACGCCCGTAACTAATGGGGAACGCTTCGCACGTGCTGTGACGTCTACAATTTATCAAAACTTGTTCAGAGTTATTTTACGAGTTAGGTGGCACGATACGCTTCCATACGTGGCTGCACGGAGCCAAAACGACCGCACTTGCATTTGGATCAAGATAACCAATGATTTTGACGAATTATGCGACTGCACGCTGCGATTCGGTTCACATAACAAATGGTTTACAAATTATTTCGATAGCAATAAATTTATCTCTTGCCTGTTACAATATTTACATTACTTTATCATGCAATGTATAAGCTGCTATCATCTGTGTTATGTATCAACCATGATATATTTATTCTGTAATAATTGTACATGTTGATCTTTAATATCAAAGAAAATATTATGCAATATTAAATTACAAAAATTAATATTACTAATTATTTAAATTTTTTTGAATTTATTAAAATAATGTGTAGTAATAAAAATTCTTAAATACAATAGTTATTAATTTAACAAATATTCTTATATATATTTTTGAAATTTAAATCATATTTAATAACATATATTATATTTAAATAATATTAAAATAATATTAAAATTTAATTAATTACTTCTGTTGCTCACTGCAATTGTAAGTTGAACATTTCAATTTTTGCGAAAAGCCATTTATTTAGTTATCTGCTATTTATTGACATGAAAATATATCTGCTTCCCATTCACAATTAAAGATAAAACTTACATTTTATTTTACGTTGTTTATTTTCATTAAACTTAGTGATAGAATAAAAACTGGAAAGTCCATTGAGAAAAGTTTGTACCATACATATTACAAATTTACATCTTTTCTATTCTACTTAAATATGTCATACAAATGACGTGTTAATTTACGATCTATTTTCTTCTTCAAGGCTTATATATATAAATATTTTATTCACATATACATAAATGTATATTGCATATTTCATTTTAGATTACCTTTTGCGAAAGCTATATGAAACAACGTACATAAATGCGTACAAGTGCGTACTCTGTGTGCACTTTTTCTAAAGATACATTTCAGTTTCCTTTGTTGTATTCTTATCCATATTTTCCATTTTATCTTTTCTGCGTTTCTCTAGCTGGTATCTGGATTTTCATTACCTGTGGAGGCGGATCCAGAATGAAATATATGATGTACTTCTCACTAATCCTTCACGCGAAGTAGCGTGGAGAAAGATCGTTTATCTATGAATGCATACCCGTTCTATTGGCCGACAAAACAAAAATAAAATATATTTTGCAAAGGTGTGATAAATTTAGAAGCTCGTTTGTTTCATTAATATTATAACGATAAATTTTTGCGTAAATTTCCTTGTCAACAATGCACTATGTATTACTTACCAAGTAATTTGTCAACGTACATGGCATAGAAACGTCTAAGCTGATGAAAAGAGAATAATTTGTCTAACTATCCAGAAAATGATTTTCTTAGAGGACAGCATTCTGCTTAAAAAGTTTTTTTATTATTTAAGTAAAAGAAGGTATTATAAAATGTAATATTATCATTTTAATGAGAGAAAACTGCATTACCTCTTTTTATTTGTAAAAATAATTTTACAAAAATTTCCACGAAGGGAAACTTTTTGTAATATTTTTATGTTACTCATGCAGTCATATAATTTATTGATAGAAGACCCCATCCATTTGTGTTATTAAAATATTTTTACTGATTTACCTGTTTTATATCAGATTTACAAGCGTGCTCCATTTCGAGTGCTAACACATGAGATTGTGCACATGTCTTTGACATGATATATGAAAATGGAATATGAAAATTAGTTTCGTTATTAGAATGGTTCACCGTTTCTCAAGGTGTTCTCTTGCATCAAAGCAACTGTTGAGAGTTGGAGAGATACACGTTTCAGGGAAGTACCGTGTGCGATTTACTGTACGATTAGATTTGCAAAGTTGAGATTTACTTATTCATATCACTCTATTACATCTATGCAAATTTTTGTAGCGATTCAATATAATGAAATAATTATTTAAATTTTTAAAAACAAGGAATAAAATTGTAAATTTTTGGTAAATTCTGTTTTATATAAATCAAAGAAGTTGATATAGATATAAAAGTATAATCATTTTATGAAAAATTTTATTCATAAAAATAAATTTTAAAAAATAAATTACAACATTTAATATAAAATATCTTAGATATGAAATATTTTTGAAACATTTAAAGTAGCAAGTTTGTTTCATGTGTACTTACAATGTTAAATTGCAGTTAAAAGTAAGTACGTGTAAAATATATAACTTAAAAATTACATATTTACGTATTAAATTTTGCAACCGTTATATTCTTATATCTTTTTCTTTATATTTTGCAATAAAATATTTTTTGCTTGTACATGTCAACATTAATTTTTCAAAATGGTGCTCTTTTCACAAAAACACGAAATGTTTTGTTTTCTTGTTTGTCACGGGCTTTCATTGTCGCATAATTTATGCTCACAAATGAAATATGTTTTTCGTCATAAATATATGTGAGACAATAAAAGAAAGGTTGGCTCTCTACATCCGGTTAAGCTTAACATAAATGAGTGGGCATGAATTAGCAAACACTTTTCACACTCCTGCATAGAAAATAAACTTTTGTAAACACCATGCCATCAAGTACTAAATAGTACATAAAATTTATCATTTAACTTTTATTATTAATGTATGATGTGTTTTAAATTTGTGTTTCAAATTTCCTTCCTTGAATATATTTTTAAAAATACAAAGTTTTAAGTATTACATGATTTTGTGCAATAAGTAGTTCGAGTACATGGAGTATTATAGCTATGAAAAAAATGCATGTGTTTTTATCAGAAATATTTGTCATTTTTATTATATAGAAAAAAAGAGAAGGAATTGTTTGGAATGGGATTTTCATGGAAACAAGAGAAAATTAATTATAAGCCTTAGAAGAAAAATTTCTATTTATTTGACGCTTTAAATTAATTACATTTTGATATAACTGTATATTTTCTTGTTACAAATCTCTTTGCGTAATAGATATTATAAATTTAATGTATTATTTA
The DNA here is from genome assembly GCF_001594045.1 of Atta colombica. Taxonomy (NCBI): domain Eukaryota; kingdom Metazoa; phylum Arthropoda; class Insecta; order Hymenoptera; family Formicidae; genus Atta; species Atta colombica. The sequence goes on along the minus strand of NW_017259192.1, from coordinate 3,561,030 downwards.
ATCAATTATATTGTGTACGAACGTAATAATGAATCATATTTTGCGTCATTTAATATTACTTGACAAAAAATAATGTATGGAATGGTCCGCGATTCATTAGACGAACGTTCACTTATTGTTCTCGCATTGTAAAACTGAATTAATTCCTGACATTTATAATACATACATATATACAATGAGATATCGAGAATCGTGTAATTTTCACTCTCCATATAACTACAGCACCACATACTGGTAGAATTCGGGAAATTATCTCTCGCCGCTTCGACCGAAACAGGTGGTAAAGTGATAAATTCCTCTGATGTTTAATCGCTCGATATTGATCGTTGACCGAGCAATTTGTTATATGTATACATATATGTATATATATTTTATATACATGTATATGTGATATAAACTCAAGAATAGTTTTAATTTTTCCTGAATTCTAGAAATTCTTTACAGAGAAGTGGAAAATAACTGTAAAACATTACCACTATCCACTATCGCGTCGGCTTATAAACGCGAACATTGAGCTGGCAAATAAGCGTAAAGCATACACTTTCTCGTTAGCATCAGATCAACATGGAGGTTCCCGGTTTATGCACCTATAAAGCTTCGCTCGCCCTCATCGCCGTTCGCGTCGCTGACGATGTGAATGGCGGCGGAGGGTGACGGTCATGGTGGGAACGCGATGTATCCTCTGGTCATCGGCGTGTAGTTCCATGAACACGGAGAAGATTAACTGCGGTACCACTATACGCGGAAAGGGGTTAAGAAGGGTTGCATGGACGAACGATGAAACGCGCGATAGAGAGATGGGAGACCATAACGCAATCGATTTGATGGAGTTGCTGTTACTGCGATCGCATTGAAACTGAAAAATACGGCCGATTTCCGTGTCCGAGTACGAAGGAGAGTACAGAGTAAGCTAGAAAGGAATAGATCAGCGGAGGCATCCGTATAGAGAGAAAGCAGTTGTAGCAGAGAATTGAGCCGCGTGGGACAAGAGTGCTGTTCGCTGTTGTTCTCCTGTCCACACTTGTGCGCTGAAACTCTAACCATCATAGACTCTGCGTCGGATCCTTTATGCTATCTCCTCCACTCGAATTATCCTTCCCTGTCTTGCTCGTGTTCCTTCTCCTCTCTCCCTCTTTCCTTCTCTCTTGCTCACCCTGACGGAATTCCACTTTCCTCTAACACTGGCCCACCCTCTGTTTCCATCTCTTTCTTCTCCGTCGTTTGGCTAGCCGTCCTTGGTCTCTGGTCCTCTTTCTCTGATATGCAGGGTCGTTCACTGGAGCACTTCAATTTGCATTACGCTCGACCGCGCATAGCCGAAGGATCAATTAAATTTCTATTAAGCGAAGCAGCCTTTTCCGTCCTCCGTCCCGACCAGGCTTAGCGCGCCGCAGGCGCACGCGCCATTTATCGAAGAGATTATTTGCATTGTCTCGTGTCGAATTTATAAATTACTTATTATTTTATATTATTGCTTGCTAGTATTTCTGTCTTTCTATCAATTAGTAAATTTTACGGATGAAAAATAGAAGAAATGTAAGACTAATTATATATAATCTACTACTTTAAAATATGAATTAAATTGCAAACATCATATTATAAATTAATAAAATTTGTAGTTATTTGAAGAAGTATATAATTCAGATTTTCCGGCTTGCAGCAAAAAATCATATTTATGAGATATTAATATTTAGAAATTAAATATATTAGATAACGAATTTATTTTTGCATAAATTATACGTATTAAAATACGTACAATTTTTGTAGAATAAATTACACTTGAAATTATTTTATATGAATAACTTAAATTCTAAATGTTACTTCGCAAATATGTTCTTTTTATATTAAATTATACATATAATGCGTGTATAATTTAATATTTGTAATTATTATATACACAAATTTTATTATTTATATATATGTAATATATTTTCATAATCTGTTTTAATATCATGGATAAAAATTACTGTTACCGAATTGGACTTACATATATAAATATAGATTCTTCAATAAAGAGACAAAATAAAATAAATAAAATAAAGGCCACTAAAGAGAACCGGAAATTACACAACAAATCGATATCAGAAAAAGTAAGTTTCACTCAGCATTAAAATACTTTTTTATTTGGTAAAAATTGATTTTATTATCCAAATTTCAGACGCTAGAAGTCCGAAACCGTCTTTTCGTTCGTTGGACTATGAAATGGTCTTTTTTGGAACGACAGAGCTTACTTTGGACACTCATCTTCGTGTCGGTGGCATGGCTATATCGCTTTTTATGGATGACACCATATGGTGCCAGTTTTTCCAGAATATGGATGATAATAAGAAATAGGGATAAGTTATGTACATATGGTAGCTAGAATAAGATTATATATATCAAAAAGTTTGTAATATTCTTCTTACACAATATCCAGGACTATAGCAAAGAGTAATTTATCATGTTGTAAACATATAATAGTTTACTTAGTATTATTTGTTTTATTAATAAAGATATAAAAGAAACAAATTTTCAACCGAGATTGAATTTTATCGTCGAACTGAGTTTTATCGTTGAAAAAAGTGATTTGGGAGGATGTAATTCTCTTTTATAGAATTGATTTAATCGGCGAAGCTACTAATTCCGACCCCTGGAAGACGCTTTTTCCGGATCAGTCTTGAAATCGCTTTTTCTACTCTTTGCTCAGCTTACTGCGGAATCCTTATATTCGCGTCGGCGGTATACCGCTTTTTATCACCAACCCCATAACGGTTGCATCATTCTCTTTCTCTTCTCGCTACGATCGGCGACTAAGACAGGCAAGCTTGGCCGCTGCCAAAGGGGATTGCAAAAAGGTTATTTGCCGGCCTGATCCGTCATGAAGTCGGATGGGTGACGGGTGTTTTTATGTTTCTATGCTATGCTGGGATGAGGATATGCTCGACCTTGCTATACTGCACTACCTTTCGCGAGGTAATCCTTGATTATCATGATCGAATTACCGTCGCACTGATAGAGGAACATGCTCTTGTATATGTATAGCAGCTTACCTCTTTGGCGGTAAACAGCAAAGTTGTGAGATACTTCGCTATATATAGTTCCTTTTTATAATATTTCTTAGGAATACTTAGGAAAGGAAAGGAAAAAGTATATATAGTTCCTTTTTATAATATTTCTTAGGAATACTTAGGAAAGGAAAGGAAAAAGATAGGTGAAATCTATAGGGAAATTTTAGATTATTTATGACTTTGTCGATCTTGTGTTTTTTGTGCCTCGTCAATATAAAAAGGAATGCTAATTAACTCTTTGATGCACATATTTCAAATCTTATGCAAGTTATTAAAAAGCAATGTAAACAATTTTTTTTATTTTTTGCATATATTATTTTTTTTTAATGTAAAAATGAAGATATTATCTTTTACATTAAAATTTTTATATATATGTCAAATTTTAATATTGCAGGGAATAATTAAGGTAGATACCTGATAAAATGAGTTCTATTATGTTAAGATAATTTTTCAAAGTATAAAAGAGAACAGTCCGGAAGCCTAAAAAGCTATACCTTCATATGAGCACTATCCGAGGATTAAAGCGAGATTTCCGATATCGTGTAATCCAATATATTTATTTCTAATGTTTTAATTACATTTTTCATTGCATACAAATTTTGTACTATAAGCACGCATACATATAATTGTTTAATACATATAATTGTGAGATATTTTTATGATTTTTGTAGAAAAGACTATATAAAGTTCTTTATATATAAAGTGTGCATGTAAAAATAATGTGTCATGTAATATATAATATGCTTTTTATTTTTCTGCCTTAAGCAAGGAAATACTAAACATCATTTTAAATAATTATGCTATAATGTAAAAATATCAAACACAAGATAAAAATAGAAAATAGAAAAAAGCAGGGTATTAGAACAAAATTGCAATTTCTGTCTCATTTTGCGCGTTGTACAGACTAACAAGTTCAATTCAATGAATTGTTATGTACGCCGAAACCTAATTGACTCTGATCCCGTCAAACAAGCGTGTGCCGTGTTGCCTCGCACGCAGCGATTACCAGCATGTATCCCGCTTGAATACTGTCATTCGATGAGATCAGGTAAGCCATGGTTGCAGATGTTGCAGGAAATGTTTCGTACATAATGTGATTATATATAGTAACATTGTACAACGTAAACAATATAATACATATGTGTGTCCAAATAAATCATACAAAAATTTATATATATATATATATACATAC
>NW_017259192.1:3555042-3556691 GCF_001594045.1 Atta colombica | reverse complement strand
TATATATATATATTATTTATATATACGTGTGTATTAATTTTTATTGTCCCTTTGCTGCCGATAATTCTTCATTGTTCCTGCACTGTAAATATAATCCAACTCAGCAAATTTTAATGGCGCAATAAAATTACTATTCGATTGGGATAACACGTCGAATAATTAAGTCGTACGATAAATAGAACTGAGATAGATAAAAAGAGAGAGAGACAGAAAAATAGCATTATGTTTTTATAAAAAAAGAAACGTATCTATATTTGTTACTATTGTAAATAAAACTCATTATTCATAATTTGAAGCAATAATATGAAATAATTTATCTGTCAATTTGATAATTTTACATTCAATAAAATTAAAAAATAAGTGAAATACAAACATTATACGATTAATAAAATGCATCTTAATCAAATTTAAGATAAATTTAAAGCATATTTAATTTGAAGCTAATTTATTAAGAATAACTGAAATTCAACGAGAGACACATATACATATATTATTAAAAATAAAATCTTAATTTTAACTTAAAAACATATAATAAATTTTCTGAGACATGCTAAAATATTAAAATTAATATTTTTGTACAAAACTGTCGCTCGATCATTCCTTGTTCATTTCTCGTTTAATCAGTCACAATACAATGAAATATTTATACGCATATACCTCAAATAAGTTCAAAAATGCTGTAACTTCATATATTAAAGTATTCATAATACCAAGTACGTATTGGACCAAGTTAAAAATGCACGATGTCAATGCTCCCTCAATCACATAACTTTGTAGTAATCGATCTTTGATTCAAAATCTTTCCTCGCTGCGAAACGTGCACCGTCATACGGACAAATTCTTCCGTTCTTCATCCTCCGTTCGGTTCCTTCCGCACCCGTTTCTTCACTATCTGTCCTCCTCTCTCGCATTCACCTTCTCCATCCCTTTTTCTTCCTTCCGCGAGCGTCCCAGCCACCCGACAGATAAAACTTCATCCTTCGCTCCGTTTCTCACACCGTCACCCATACCATGCCATTTATATACGATTTTTCTCGTAATCGCGAACATCCATTTACGACGGGCTCCTTCAATTTCTCGTTACCCCAACCCGCGGGCCCACCCGTGCACCCTACACCCCCCCGTCGTGCTAGCATCGTGCACCCTTCTTCGGCTTATATCCCCTCTACCGAAGCCAGACGTCCTTTGCTATTGATTTACGACGGCTATTTGCAAGATCACGCCGAGCGCGTTAAAACTTTCTACAACTGCGCCACGCCTTGTGTCGTATTGCTTCTTCTAGCGATTACGCCGAGTCATTTTGAAATGTTTCTGAAAGTTTCGTCGGGAATCGGACGCTGGCCAGAGGAAGCCGCCGCGAATCGCCCGAGGCTGTTGCTGAAAACGTGCCGCCCCGTAATAATTCGTTCTGCTTTCACGCCACTTTCCTATTACGTACCGTAGTGTATGAATCCGCGAGATATTATGTTTGGACAACATTATTATTTTTATGAAATCTTCTTTTTAGAATGAGATCAAAATGCTTTCTTCTTACTCTGAAATTTTGGTTTCTGCATAAATACAGAACTTAATTGTAATAAGTATCTACTATGATGTATTTTGAAGTATAAATAAAGAAATAATAAAAATGTTAACAGTTATATATATAT
>NW_017259192.1:3553231-3554916 GCF_001594045.1 Atta colombica | reverse complement strand
TATATATATATATATATATATTTCTGTGTATGAGTATATTTGTCCTCGGTACCTATCTAACAGTCAATCGGTCAAAACAATCTCTACGTTAAAACATCTGGTATCAGATCGAGTTGCGCTGCCAACAATTGAGATGGTTATCATTTCCGTTTTCAAATTGGAATCGTGTCAACCTTTCAAAAATTCAAACAATCGAAAACCGATTCAACAACAGTCAAAGTTTGTGTAAGTGCTTAAGATAATTCAGAAAATCTTTTTGTTATTGAAACAATTCTTTTTTTTAAGTATAAAATTGCTGTTATTTAAATCTTAAAAAAATTTGAGCTATTATATTGAAAAATTATATATACTTAGCTATAAAAAATATTTATGAAAAGGGACGAAGAAAGAATTAAGATAAATTACATTTATAAGGAAATTGATTGTTATGTAATTCTTTTCTGTATAGAAATCTCCAAAAGAGGAACTATTGAAAATAAAATATTGTTACAATTTTTTATTAAATTGTAATTAAAAGGCATAATACAGAATAGTTATTTAAAGTTGATACAAATAATTTAATTTCCTACAATTCTTTAATAAAAATGTATGTAAAAATTTATTTGAATCCATTTAGTCATTCAAAAGTTATTTATCTAAAACTGCAGCAAAATATGGATAATTTCACTGCATAAAGCCATTACAAGCCAAATTATTTATTGTTTTATTTTTTTGTAGTTAGTTTCAGAATATATATGTAAAATTGGATGATATTAACGTATTTTAGCTAATACGTTTAACTGATATTATACAACCAAAATATCTTTAAATAGATAACGTTAATAAAATAATGCATAAAATCCGAAATTTTCACAATACGTTTAATAATAAATTACCACTTATCACTTAACTAACATATGACATTGTATAACGTCATAAATTGTATAATGCCACTGTTGTTAACCAAAATAATATAAAATACAATTGCAAAACAATTTTGAATAGCATATAAGCCATTGAATCGGAACGTTCACGTAAAATGTTTATGCTAAAACATGCAACCGCCGAATGAAAAGCTTAACGCAATACGGTTACATGCAATCGCGCGTGCTTTAAAATAATTGAAACTTCAATAATTAATGCAAATGAAAGTGTAAAATGTACATCCATTAACGACGACGCTTCAATACGTTCTCGCCATCAATGATGTAAAATCACCGAACGGATCGAACCATATGCGAAATCATGGAACGTATTGCAAGGGGTTGGCGGATGCGGAAACCTGGTTTAACGTGTCGAGGTATGTACCATGGCCATTTACGTCGCTAGCATATGAAAAGCTAGTCTACAACCGCAGCTCGAGCACTCTTGATTCACCTCTGTCGACTCGTAAATGAAATCCACTCACTTGATAGGCAGTTAAAGCGCCTGTTGCTTTAAGGATCGCATGTGAACTCATTGGTAACGTAATAGTTACAGGACTTCTAACTGTTTTTATAGGCTTTCATCGCGAATGATCAAATTAATTCTCTCATTATCATTTATTCAGTTATAAATGTATAAAGATTTTAATATTATTCATGAATCTATTTCGGATCCTACTTTTATTACAGCTAAAGCTTTAATTATAAATTATGTAATTATAAATTGATTGCAAACTATAAATTTTTATTTTCTATTATTTAAAATTTTGTATTACAAATCTA
>NW_017259192.1:3547407-3553131 GCF_001594045.1 Atta colombica | reverse complement strand
TTATTATTATATTTTTAGTCTTTTTTATATCTATCCGTGTAAATTGCACCCATATAATTTTAAATATCTACTAATTTTTTTATTATTAACCCATTTTCATAAAATAAATAGAATTTTATACACAATAATTTTAACTTTGAAAATTTTATAATGCTAGAATACTAAATTTTTTAAAGTCAATAAAAATAGTACATATATTTGTTTTAAATTTAACCGTATAAATATTGTTTATTAAATTAAATTAACATATTAATTTTTAACTGGTTTTATTCTAGAAAAATTAATTATAAACATATCTTATGACAAAATTATATTGTAATTTTATTGAAACCTCTATCTAAGCTTGCGTCTGTATAATAAATTCTTAAAATGTTCTTTAATTTGTGAATATATAAATAGCCTGTTGCTTGATAAATATAATGTCACTTATAATTTTTTAATTCCATTGCCGAAAAATCACACATCCAACGTGTGGAGATTCTTCCGATATGAAATTCTGTTCACGTTTACGCCGGTGCTTTCGACACCTTTTTTCACGTCCTTCGACAGTTGGCAACAGCTGTTGTGAAAAGCTGCCCAAAACGAAGACATAGTTCTTCAACGAAATACGAGACCGTTCCGAGAGTTTATTTTTCTTTTTACACGTCTGAGAAAAACAAGGCATATCAATTTTCCGCTATCGCCGTCCCATCTCTTTTCCCCTGTCTTTCTTCTAGTACAAAATAGATTGTCTAGAGCAAAAATCATAATTGAAATAACTCCTTCCTAACTATTATTATATAATTTTGTATTTACAAAAGTGATTGTATTATTAACTTATTATAATGGGAAATTGTAAGTACTCTTTTATTTTTTGTTAACATAATATAATATGAATTATTATGTTAAATATTATTTATTGTAATATTTAAAGTCATATTAAAATATTTAAAAAATGAAAATTTCTATTAATTAATAAATAATTATTGATTTTATTTAACTTTTTCTTTAGATGTTATTCTACTCTTTTTACTTGATTTAAAATATGTACATAATCCATAAATATATGAATTTATTATTTTATTAAGAAAATTGTTACTAAAACATCTTTCGTATTAATGTAATAATTAGATAAAGATTACCGCAAAACATTAACAGGGAGGCAAAATGATAATATGTGGCATGTGTCCTCATATTGCTTATATGGTATTACGCCCAACAGATTCCGGCATGCTTTCGCGCCCGCGTTACTGCGCCCGAAAATATACCGGCTCATAAACTGGAACACTGTGTATGCAAGCTTATGGATGTGCTGGGAAGATGGGTAGGCAAGCTGGAAGGAGATTTAGTGAGATCTTAGGGTAAAGTGTGGATATTGAGGGTATATCACTCACAAGCTGCGGTTGCGACCCACCATTTTCCCCTTCACCTTCGATCCTCTTCGTAGGTTTCTGCTGAGAAACGCCATCCAGGTACATACTTGCATGTGAGTAGTAGATGTTAACCCAGTGCGCAACACATACCGATACGGTCTAGCGGTACGGATCGGTAGGCAGTCTCGACCATTTATGTGTGTCCGTGCCATTAGTAACCCACAGTCCAGTAACATCTTCGACGGTAATGCAAATCGGAAATCCGCCCACTCAATTACACCAATGCAGTCCTAATCATGCGTGCACTGGAGCACATGCTGCAATCAATGTCTCAGCGGTGTCTAATTCGGACGAAGTCCGAATGACGGAGTTGCCGCGTTAGTATGAATTTGTTGGTTCATCTTTGTATTTATTAGAAAAAAGTTAATAGGCAATCATAAAATAATTCGTAAAGTACAGATTGAATGTAAAATTTAAGTTGAAGTGCCCAACATAAAATAATGAGCAATTGATGATTTTGATAATGCATTTGAGAATAGCTGAATAATCAACTTGATTAATTATTTTATAAAGGTATGCACTTAATAAAATCAATTCGAATTTTGTAAAGCAGGTTCCATCATATTCTTTATTAGATGGGAGAAACGTGCAAATCTGCAGAAATGCATCTCGTTCATTGATAACGAGGGAAAACAAAAATATTGAAATCGCACCGAACAAATATTGAACATGGACATAAGAATAATATGATGGTATATCCGTCAGTATGTTCTCGCATTTCATATTTGTACAGCAAACAAACAGCGATAAAAAAATCACGTGATACGTCCTGTGAAAGCTCGTGGTTGATATGGAAACGACTGATAACGTCTTAAAAAAAAAAAATAAATTGGGATTCGGATAAACTAGAAAATAGGAAATCCAGAACCAAATTAATCAACTTTGCTTAATTTTTAAATTAATTAAACAATCGTAAAAATTTCCATTATTCCAATATATGATACAATCGATTTGTGCATACGCATGTGCACGCGTGTATCAATTTTTTTGATGGCCTCTATTAAATAAATATGTAATTATTATTAGACATTCATATAAAAAAATTTAACATTCATATTAAAAAATATTGAACATTTATATATTGCAAATATATAGCCCGGTTAATTTGTCTATTCATACATAACACAAAAGAATTACTATAATTAATATATTTTGTGTACTGCATAACAGAAATTGCATAAAAGAATTGCACAAAACAAGCATTCATTGGATATGTAACAATAATTTAACGATAGAGCTGTGTTTATTCATATTTATTTAGTATCTCAAATTTATATAACAAATAATAATGATGAAAAATTGTATAACATCGCATATGTATCGTACAAGCGCGATGTGAGAATGACCGGTAGGTTCGAAGCTTTAACGAGATTTACAGCCATAACGTAAGGAAGATTCATGTTCCTGAGAACATATCTTGATTATATTACATTACCATGTAAGGCGAGTCTAGTGATAACGAATGTATGAACAAGGTTACCGTACCCATATACGGTCAGAGATAGGCGTCGTTGCCATGCCGAACTGGTCGCGTACGAGGTACACCCACTAATGGGAATTAGCACCAGTGGCACAATACTGTCCTCCCTATTCCCATATACATCGGGATCAATCAAATCTCCAATACCGCGGTGAGCTTCTCGATGACTACGTTTACAACGTAGACCGCGAGCTCATCAATCCGAACCTGCTTCGGCTGGGGAGTCGATATCGGTTTCTCCGCTTGCATTGTTATCGTGTACCCACCCACAACGTCTATATCGGGAGACGGAGTTCCGCAAGATACGACATCGTAAGGAAATCTGTGCAAGGTATTATCCTTCGTATGGAAGGCGAATGGCAGCGTAGCGAGAGCGGATATTTCAACGTACGCATATCCACGAGGCATTTATTTTTCGTCCAGGTTTATGCAAGAGCATTTGCATATTTCCGCGGCATCCGACATTTCGTCGTTCGATAGCAAACAAATTCGTTGTGAAGACTGACCTCCGGCGCTTTTCGCGCCGCAATATTTTATTCACGCGATCGAATTTGATATTTAATCACATTGTTATTACGCATTTCAAATCTACGAAAAATACGTACGTAATTGAAAATACAGTAAGGTAATATTTTCGCGATAAAGTATATAACATAAACTTAAATAAAGATTTTTAAGAATAAAGATATTTATATTCGGTTTCCTACATGTTTTAAAATCATTATGATATATTATTTCTATTCACAATACTTCATGAAATTGCAATAACTTCCAGGTATGTGTATATGGTTGTTATTTTCAAGCATATCGATTTTTTTCTTACAATATATATATATATATATAATTATTTTATTGTAACTTTCGTTAAAATAAAAATATATAAAAAATAATAATATATAAAAATATATAAAAATAATAATATATAAATTAACACAATTGAATTTTCTGTGCAGTAATATCAATTTCCGCAAAATAAATTTAGTATAAACTAGTTATCTTTATCTTCTTTTATATTGCTTTGACCTCTCTTTGGTCTCTCTTTCATATATTTATTTAAAACAGGTAATTTGTTGATTAATAAATAAATTTGCCAATAATAACATAGAGATGGAGGATTATAGTAATTATTAGACCGAATCGATATTCGGGATTTCTGTTGGAACCCGTTATCATCCCTCGTTCTCGCACTTGCACATAGAACATTCCTAACGAGGTAAATATGACGGAGTCCTGGATCTCCAAGGTAAGGATATCCTCGGCGTGAGGATGCAGTCCACGTACATGAGGGTGAGAAGATATAAGAAGCGAAGGAGTTTCGAGTTTCGTTGAAGCTTTCATGATAACCATGGCGGATCTTCTTGTATTCACCCTTCTCTCCCTCCCCTATCCCTGTCGACCCTTTCTCTATTCTCATGTTGCTTCCACTTCCTCTCCCTTTTCTATGAGACCATCTCTCAAGGTTCAGGTAGAGGGTGAGAGCACTCACTTTTATGTGAAACATCCCGTACGTTACAACTAGTCGAAAGAAAATCAGGTAAGAACGAAATGCGCGACATGAATTCCTGGGTAGGCAGCCCGTTCGTTCTACCTCGTTTGATATTTCGTCATAACAAATTGCTGTAACAAATATGGTCATAGTTTGTTACATCTTACTGGCATAAAGTCGGGGATACTAAACATTAAAATTTTTTTTTTTTTTCATCGAACAATGAATTAAGCGATTATCATCAGAAAAAGAAAGAACAGTTGAGAGCAATCGGATAAGGAATATTCCCATTAGAAGAAAAATATTCATTTAATTCATGTAATTCTGAATGGCAGAGATATTACTCGTTGATAAATGATTTTTGTAATTAGTACAAAGCAAAACATCCTACGTGATTTAATGATTATCTAGATATTTAAAATAGATTTAAATAGATATTTAAAATAGACTAAGAATAGGTTTGCGTAATAAAATATTTCAATAAATATTTCATTTTATGTATAAATATTATACATCTTATAATTTAATTCAAAATTACAAATTCTATCAAATTTTATTGAAATTGATAAAGTTTGATTTATTGTCAATTATTTTTCTTAAGCAAGTTACCAAACATTGACAAAGATTATAAGAATCGACAAACAAATGTTTTTATTTTTTATTAAAAGTAAGACAAAAATATAATGTGCAAAAATAATAAAATATAATTTTTTTTAATCGATGAATCTGTAACATTTAATTATATAATATTGTAACATTTTAATTATGTAATCCGGAGAGAAAAAATATTAATATAATATTTATAGAAGAAATGAGTAAAACATTGTATTTTATATCACATTCTACATAAAAATAATTTATTTTTCACTATAAATGATATTTTTTAACAACAAAATCGTAAATTTCAATAGCACGGGTCAACAAGTTTGAAACTAATCTGAATGTAGATACACAAATGTAAAATGTAGAGACACTCTTGACCAAGTGTACCTGGACTCTGGAATGTATCGCAACTATTCGCAATCAAAATACGCAGGTGAACAATGCCGCAATGTTTAGGTATGTGCGCTAAATTTAACACATTTCAGAGTATCCACTGCTGTACACTAGATATTCCCAAAAAGATAAAAAACAAAAAAAATGATAAATAAAACTTTCTATTTTTATCTCTACGGAATATTTGTAGGTCATAAACGTTTTCATTTTTTATTTTAGCGACATTTTATGACACGTATATACATTTTTGTTGCATATTACATTATGTTTAACATGATTCTCGATATATTTAGTATATTTATTTTTTTATTATAGTAATTTACAATTACATAATTTTGACATAGTTAATA
>NW_017259192.1:3544594-3547307 GCF_001594045.1 Atta colombica | reverse complement strand
TATATATATATATATACAAAAGGATCTGATGAGATGTTTCAATGAGATCCATTTATCAAGCTAGATGAGTATACGTATAATCTCTGATAGATCTTAACATATACTAGCAACTTTGAACGTATATGGTATTTACTTAAATCTTAAATGAATGAACGTCTTGACATATATTGCAGTTTCTGTAGAGAGTTTCGAAAATCTTCTTGGAAAGCTATACAGAGGTTAATTCGTCCTTGTAAAGCTTTTAGTATTTTCAGCAAAAGAATCGCACTTGGTAATAACGCTGATTAAAACAGTCTGTGCTAATGAAAATACTCATTTTTTTACGTGCGAGAATTTTGTAGTTTTACTCCCGTATATGTCAGTGTGCGAACATAAATATTCTCTTTTAAACATTCTCTTTTAAACGTGTCATAAAATTTTAAATAAAGTTAAAATAATATCGAGCGACAACTTCTATTTACTCTGAGATTCTTGTTTTTAATTTATTAAAATAATATATATTTTTTGAAGATTGCACAGAACTAATATCACGAATACTTGGATATAACAATATATTTCCATTAACGTACTGCGTATAACAAATATTATGAAATAATATTAAAACCATTTTTCGTGAAAACAGGATGAGAATAAAGCATTGTATCTTGATTATACGGTCATGATGCCAGGAGCTAGAGTCTTTATTCTTTGCGGGAATTAAACAATGTAGCAAAGTGCAAAGTACGAAGAATTGGCGGAATTTTTCCTTCCATGCGGCAAGACGGGGCCGCTTATTTTCGTGCATGATAAATTTCCAGGTGATTACACCGCAAGCTTCTTATTAGATTCAGCCATTCATTAATTATACGTTAATTAATCATGCTACTTCAGTTACCCCACTTTCCTAACGTAACGGAGATGGCTATTCATCTGAAGGAGACTGCCTTGTGCGCGGCATTTTCGCGAAAAACGAGGCCACCCCTTATACCACCTTCCATCCTACTTTCTAACAGTGAATTTATTAATTAAGCGTCCTCTTCTATGTCATTAATCGGTTACGCATTTTTCTCGCTTTTTGCCAATATTAAAACGTATCTTTTCAAAATTTCCCTTTGAAAAACTCTCCGATAGAGCTGACTCTTATCTGTATTATTCGCCCTTGGCCTTTATAAAAATGGACGTACTCACTTCAGATCACCGGAACGACCTTTTATCGAATGGCCTTTGCGACGTTCTCAAGAAGTCCTTGCGCTTTCGGTCGCGTAGCTACCGTCATTTTCATTGCCATTCTATGAGGAGGGTGCGAAGTCTAAGACGTGCAGGAAACGACATTGCACAAAGAAGGAAATTCCTTGTGGATTTTAGTATCTTTGTATGGCGATCGATACTCGATACATAACACAAATTTAGATACCTGCTTTCAATGATCGCGTTCTATTGAGGTTTATCTCTCACTAACAACATTACTGGTCTTATAGCAAAGAGTAAAAAAGAAAAATTATACTCATTGCGATATGTACTATTTTAAAAGTATTATTTGCAAGTGAATAATAAAATAATTTATTCTCTCTAATTATATGTTTATTATTCTAATTAAAAGTGATACAAGTAATTATTTCAAGAGAAAGTACTTTAAGAGTAAAATATCTAATATTCTGAATATCTTTATAAATGAATATTAAATAAAAGATTTTAAGCTTATATTGCGAGTTTATTATGAGATAGATTATTCCATTTTTTATTTAATAAGTTTTTATGCTAAAAGAAATATGCAATGATATTATACGCATGTAATATCAACATTTTGTTACATTGCTCAATAAATTCAGAAAATGTATGTTGTTTTAAATAATTTCTATGTTTTCAGATCAGTCTATGAATCGGATAATGTAATTTTTAATGTATATATGCAAAAACAGTTTACATTTCGAAGTAGAAGCATAGACCGTACTCCGTATGTTAGTTACAAAAGGTATAATTAACTTTTCAAATGCTTGTGTGAACAGTGTTTCGTGACTACCTACGCGAAAGTACAAATTCGAGGCTGCAGAAAAAAAAAATAAAGTGGAGAAAAACTCATTTCACGTGTTCCAGTTCTCTGAACTCGATAAATTTCCACCGCAGATGCTAATCAGTGCAGACATTGACTTCTAAAGTTTTCATCCGCTATATAGAAAAGAAAAAAGGCGATAATAATAATAATGAGAATAAAATCATAATCATTCATGATTTGCCATTCCGTCCTACAAACAGTTTGCAAAATATCTTTACGAACGAATAGAGAAAATGTACAAAATTATATTTCCTATCTCAGTAGAAATCTAAAGTAAAAATTATTATATATTTTTTAATAGAATATATAAAATTGTGATGGAAAGAAAAAGAGAGAGAAACTGATAATATCTCACTGAGAACTCCTTTATGAAAGAAGAAATAACAAAAGATTCATTGAGAAAATCATCTGTGTAAAAAGTTAATTATTATAAATCTATCTGTGATAATAGCTAAATTAATTGAATCGGGATTATCCGAGCTCAGCATTTAACCCTTGAAGCAGAGAGTTATTAAGATACGATTTCATCCCAAGACAATCTTTAGGATCGAGTTTCGCTCAAACTTGAGATAAGTCGCAATTAATCTGTATTGTGGGGATTTCGGAATTAATTCGAACCACATAGGAAATATAAAATAAGATAATATTTTTTGTAATTTTATATGCTTGTATAATAATTGT
>NW_017259192.1:3541728-3544494 GCF_001594045.1 Atta colombica | reverse complement strand
TCTATATATATATATATATATATATATATATATATATATGTATATGTATAGAGGACTACAAAATATAATATATAAAATACAAAAAACGTATTCAATACATTTTCGAATTGTTGAATTCATAAAACTAAACGTCATTTTTTTAAAACTTGCAATTTTGTTTTTACAATGAAATGACTTTATTTACAAATGTTCACGAAGATTTGATTTTTGTATTAAATTCTCAGTACAATCGTTGAAAATAATGAGTTATCTATTATTATTCATTATAATAATTAAATTAAGCATTGAAATAAGAATGTCACAGGATAGAGGCCATTAAAGATTAATGAGAATTAAGCAATATTATTATATGTCTTTGGGATTCGGTTCTTGATGATTCGATTGCGGATGATGATGTCGATACTTATGAAATGTCTTGAAGAGTAAAATTAAATTGACTATAAATCAAAGGTTTAAAACCAAAAATCGAGAAGTTTATTAACGTGTCTATCTGATCCTGTCTCCACGATAACTTCTCATTTTTCTTATTTTTATATTTGAAATAGCTTATTTAAAAAATTTTTATTATTTATTTTTTTGAATGATTTTTTTTTTATAAATTATTTTAAGATATAAAAAATTAAATATTATTAAATTATTTTAATGAAATATATTTTCTTGGACTAGTTGTGCGAAGTTCCAAATTTTCAAAAGTCTCATTATCAAGCTTTCCCGAAACAAATTTCTAAATATTATCGAGAAGAAATGTTCTCCTCGAGCGTTTGAAAAGATCATAGGCTCCAGTAAGTACGTCAAAGGTCTCCACGCTAATCGATCTGTTGTCTTGTTTAATTTCTCATATGTACAAAGTAATCATTTATGTATATGTGTCTTGGAATGAACAGTGATTTCACGAATATAATTTATGTGAGTTGCAACGATGCAATTTGTATCACATGTATTGGGCGTACAAATTAGTTCGGTCCGTTTCCCTAAAGATGATTCCAGCTGTTGTGAATGGTTCATAGTGACAGCTGATTTTGGAGGAGAGGTTTAACATCTGCTAATAATATTCAGTTTATATCACTTTGAGTTTCATACAAAAACCTTGATTTTTACTGTATTTGAAATGTCGAATTTTGTGTTAACCAAGCAACATTTGCGAGGTTTTGATTTTTCTGCTTTAATTAGGAAGAAAAGTGCAGCTGAAGCCCATCGAATGCTTGTCGAAATTTATGGTGACATTGCTCCAACTGATAAATCATGTAGGGAATGGTTTCGACGTTTCAAGGATGGAGATTTCAGCGTTGAAGACAAGCCTCGCTCTGAATAGCCAAAAAAATTCGAAGACAAAGAATTAAAGACATTACTCGAAGAAGATCAAACGCAAGAGGAGCTTGCAGAATCATTGGGGATAACTCAATAAGCCGTTTCTGTACGATTGAGAGCCATAGGAATGATTCAAAAACAAGGAAATTGGGTGCCTTATGGAACTGAAACCGAGAGACGTTGAAAAGCGATTTTTCACTTGCGAACAGCTGATTCAAAAACAACAGAGAAAAGGTTTTTTGCATCGAATTATGATTGGAGATGAGAAGTGGATATTCTATGACAACCCCAAGAAAAAAAATACTACGCTAAGCCCGGTCAATCGTTGCGTCAATCGATCTCAACATCAACACCACGGCACACGTTCATAGTTCGAAGATCATGCTCTGTATCTGGGACTAAAAGGGTCTTGTTTACTATGAGCTGCTGAAATCTGGCGATTCCATTACGGGCGATCGGTATCGGCTACAATTGATTCGTTTGAACCGTGCATTGCGAGAAAAACGGCCGGAATACGAGCAAAGACATGATAAAATTATTCTTTTTCATGACAACGCTCGGCCTCATGTCGCTAAAATCGTAAAAAAATATTTGGAAACGCTCAAATGGGATGTTTTACCGCCGTATTCTCCGGACATTGCTCCTTCTAATTACTGGTTGTTCCGAAGGAACAGCAAGTCACCGGTTCACTTCTTTCGCAGAAATCAAAAATTGGCTCCAAAATTGGATCGCCTCCAAAGACGAGTCATTTTTTCGAGATGGAATTCGAAAATTGCCTGAGAGATGGGAAAAAGTAATAGACAGATGGACAATACTTTAATTAATCTGTTCATAAATTTTGTTTTGAAATAAATGCACAAAAAAACGGACTAATTTGTACTCCCAATATTATAATTAATTTTTAAATTAATTATAGTCAGATGTGTAGTAATTAAAATAAATAGGATATTTATTATTAGTTTTAAGCATCAATATTTTTTTATTGCTTATTTTTATATAAGAAATATAAATAAAATAATATAAATTAGATTTTTATTAGAGTAAAAAAGAATAGTAACAAATACAGTAAAAAATAGAATAATATACATAAATGTAAATAAGTAACAAAAACAAAAAAAAACATGAAGATAAATGCAATAAACAAATGTAAGTATTTGATAATATTCTTGAGGCTGGGTAAGTTTTGTAAGGCTGTGTAAGTAAATGGAAATATTGATATTATTGAAAAAGTGATTACATATATTACTAGATATAAAATTAGAAATTATTTTTAATAAAAAATAATTGGTATTCCTTAAAAAGTATTAACTTTTATATTAAATAAAAGAAATAATATCAGAAATTAAGTTTAGATTTACATAATAAAAATAAGTGATAAATTCTAATTATTGATTGCTAAAGTAGTAAATGATTTAAGACATGATAGCAATATAATAGAACATAAATTTAAACTATAAA
>NW_017259192.1:3526874-3541628 GCF_001594045.1 Atta colombica | reverse complement strand
ATATATATATATATATACATACATATTATATAAAAACGTCTATTATAAAGTTAAATATTGCTACATTTATTGAGCAATTATTAATCATGGTATTACTGTTGGAAGTATTTATCAGGAACTAGCTTTCTCTAATAATCTCCAACCGGAGTCCGGAATTGAGCGGCAAACCACCTCGGACTCAGCCACGAAGTCCTTCCTTCGCTTTTTACTGCCATAGCTCATTAGTCGTCGTCGTCGGCGTCGTCGTCGTCGTCTCTGCTCCGCAGCTCATTTGTACGGCTCCTCGAACAGGAGCAGATTGGCCAACTAGCGGTGAATGACGGCAGGGATAGAAATTTTTGGAAAATTGAAATATTTCACGTACAGCGAGCTGAGCCCGTCGACAGCTCAGACCAGGGGCGAATAGCGCTGGGATATTTGGCACGCGTATATGCACTCCGTCCTCGGCGACACAATAGATTTACGTATTCGAGTAAAAGAGGTAGAACAGTGGTACTACGATAGCCACGAGGAATCAGCAATTTTGGCAGCATTCCAACTGTCGCAAATAGGTATGCTGTACTAACAGTAGAAAGGGATGTATGGTTCTTCTTTTTCTGGCTTTCCTTTTTTTTTTACAATTCACTATTTTCAAACGTACAGACGTACGCATAGAGTGAAACGTATGTATATATAACGTGTTCATATTTTAATCAATTATCTTTCTAAGATGTATAGATACATGCGGCCCATTCAATTCGTCACGTTCAGACCAGGCCATTTAAGGGTGTATCCCGTCTGGCATCGATCCCGTCTGAAATTCGTTGCGGGAATGAAATAAATCGATTCGAACTGCAACAGAACATATATCGCAGGCTTATGTGCAATAAGTTATATAGCAAGGCGATATTTTATACTCTTCATAATTTTACTCATAATTTTACTCCTCATAGTTTTTGGTCATGTACTCTTTATAGAACTCTTTCTCGCACTTGCGATAATACTGCAATCTGTGTAATGTTAATATCACAATTTCAAAGTTAATTTTACAGATAAAAATAAGTCTCTTAAATCCTTTACGTATAATTTATTATTTTTACAACTAATTAATTGATTATTTAATATTTTTAAGTTTCTAGATCTTTAAGATGCTTACAGAAAAGAACATTGATTAATTTCAGAAAAACTCAGTATTTTGATCATTAATAAAAAATTTATATAATTCAATGCAATTACAGTTTATTTGATGTTACCACATTGTACAAATATCTATTACATCCCTTTACAATATTCTCTTTAATCTACATATATATGTAGATTAAAGGGAATATTAAGTTTAATATAGATCATAATTTAACATAATTTTAAATTAACAGTTAAATTTCTCATTTGGATTGTTTACCTTGTCACTTCAATTATAAATGACGTTAATAATAATTACTAATCACATATCTGAAGTTAGCTGATTATTCATTTGCGAGTTAGAATAATGCACAATATAATTAAAGTAAATACTGTGTTTATAGAATAGTAGTTTATGAGTTCGTCACAGTTGCGGAATCAGACTTACAATTGCAATGGCGCGATTGGTTATCGATATGTACTAAACACGTAATTCCTGGTTCTTGTGCGTTCGAAGAAGCACAGATCTCGCGCGCTATTGGTAAAAAAGTTTACACACTGCGCTTTCCAGCAAGTGGATATACATGGAAACCCTTTTACACGCCAACCTGGTCCGACCTGGTATGTACATCACACCTATGCCCACGTCGTCGGAGTAAGTACATACATACGCGACTCTTGCACAAAGGAAACGATGACGTGTGTGCCACGAGCGTATTATTAACTTCAAAACCGGTAGACATAATATTTCGCCCATTACACGCTGCAAAGAGATCGCGGGAACATAAACCTTATCGTGCAGTACAAAGCACGCTACCTCTCATGTGCTGGAGTTTCTTACAA
Organism: Atta colombica; assembly: GCF_001594045.1. Lineage (NCBI taxonomy): Eukaryota > Metazoa > Arthropoda > Insecta > Hymenoptera > Formicidae > Atta > Atta colombica. The sequence continues at coordinate 3,539,684 of NW_017259192.1, read as the reverse complement.
CTTGACTCTCTCGAGCGTACAAAAGATTCCGAAAGAAACTTTCAAAACATTTATTACACTGGACTCTCGTCTCGCGAATTCGATTCGGTCTTCCCTGTTTCGTAAGGAAGGAATCTATACTTGCTTACATCTTCGTTCGTATTAAAGATTGAGAGAACTAACGTTGTCCATGTTGCGGATCAGTGTTTCGCATGTGTTTACGTTAAACTATAACTCTCTTTGTCAGATACTGGATAATAAATCTGTCGACACGCAAACTCATTTAGGGACGACGAAACTTAATGCCGCAGTGCGGAATAATAAACACGGGGGAGTTAATCGATTTTGAGAATGCTGATTACTGTCACAAAGTTCATGTGTTCGCTCGACCAATTTCGCCGTGTCACTGTCGTACAAACTACTAGATTATTCCGCAAGTCCATGCGACTTTATACATAACATCCTCCGTTTACTTCTCGTTAGATAGAAATCAATGTATCGATCGATGAATCGACACTGTACATAGCTAACCAAAGTGATCACTGTAAAGTGATCCATGTTGCTGATCCCTGGGTAATATATCGAATATTGAAGGAATACAGCTTGGACGCAGATTGCCGGTTAATCGAGCCGGTTCCAAAATGATTTATTAGTGGATAAAATCGTCGTTAGTGTGAGCGGGTATACGTATATAAGGGTCACACGTGGCGTTACTTACGCAGATGTGGGCGACACATTTCAGTTTGATGAAACCTAATTGCTACCTGTATGAAACGAATAGACCATTCCACATTCGGAATCCTCCAACTTTTGACTGCTCCGCGAAACGTGATGCTTTTTACGTTAAACGATAATTTATCGATGGACTTTAAATCTCTGGATAACACTCCGCGAAACGCCTTGGCCAGGTGCAAAGTCAGTGGTACGTGACTCCACGATTCATTCGCATAAAATCTGATTTAACGAAACATTCATCACGGCAATCTGGTTTTTTCCGCAGATATTTAAAAAGTCATTTATACTTCAAAATTGCCATGTAAGAAATGTAGTTCATATATAATAGGCATAACGATACAGCATGATTACGACCGGCTGATAGTACCACCGGCAGAATTTTAAACGTGTTTTAAAATATGCTCAATTAATGTTTTTAATAGGTTTTTTTTTATATTATGTTTAAAGCATATTTGAAGCATAAAATAAAAACATTTATAAAAAATATTTATAAAAAATATTTATTTTAAAAATATATTTAAGAAGAAAAAATACAGTATGTTTTACTCTAAAAAAAAAACATTAGTCTTTATCAACCCTGACGACCGGGAATGAAATAATTCTACATGAGAAAATAAATGAAAATGTGAAATCAAATTTTTTCTTTTCTTTTAGTTTTCTTTTCAAACCTTTTTTTTGAAAAAATTTTAAATATTTGCCGGGTACGTTAGCACTTAACTGTGTCTTGACTTAATGGATCTCGCTATAGATTATTATTATCTCTACTCATGTTTGTGTTTATTGTACTGAGTAATTAAGAATGCACAATAAGACAACAAAAAGATATTTACGCACGAAAAATTTTATTACTTTATAAATTGTTGAAAATGTTGCTTATTCTGTCGAATACAATTCTGCTCTTCGAAGTAAATTTCTGAGAATGCTTTCTGTTTTGCTTTCTGAATGTGTTTTGCTGCTTTAATTTACTAATTAAAGTCCGTATCCGACTATTTAATGTCGATTTTTTTTAAAACAAGGTCTCATATAAAACAAATTTAATCTATTTTTTCATATACAATAGAATCATTCTTTTCCCGCTTCCGCCAATTTACGTTCCGTACTACTATAAGAAAAGAAATGGTTTTTAATGGTTTTAATTATTTTATTTAAAATAGTAAGAGAATTTTATGGAGATAATAAAGAAATAAAATAAGAAATAATAAAAAGATTTATAAAAAAAAACATTTTTGCTTCCAATAAATCGAAACGATTAGATAAATGTTAAATGAAAAGTAAAGCAGGATATAAATAGCTCTGTAAATGTTTCGATGTTAAACGGCTTTCGCCAGCGAATGTAGCTCCATAGTGTGCCGCATTAAATCGCAATGAACGACAATATCCACGGCATTATAATCATCGACCGCGCCTTTACAACTGCTCGCAGGCGCTCTTAACAACACGTGCAAACCGCCGCAACCAGTTTCCATTCGAGCGTGGAAACTCCGTAGAGAGATGCTGCACCTGCGATTAACCCAACCCACCCCTCAGCGCTGCTCCCTACACTCGCCATCGGGGAGTAACTGTGGTCCTACATGAGCACGGTGTATGGCGCGCGTATTGCACACGTTGCGGCGATTTTCCGTGCGCGAAAGGGGGGGGGGACCGACGAAAATTCCACGTTCGAAATCCGTCGTACATACGTAGCACGTAACACTCCGCAGGAAAGTTACACGAAAGCGAGACGCGCCCTCGTTCATCCTTCTTCCCATACCCATTTTCCGCCCTTTCTACACCGGTCCACCTAGCCGAGCGGAATTGCCAAGAAGTTCGCGGCAATCTGGATGCGTCCAAGTACCGCAATTGCAAGACGAAGATGAAAAAAAAACAGAAAGGGAAAAAGAGATTCATAAAGGAGAGATTTGAGGAGAACGATATCTAGTGGTATTCAGAAGACCGGCGGATAGCAATGCGTTCTCTATCGAGAGAGCCGCGCGCTCGTTCGTACTCGAATACGGTCGGTGATCTTCCACATGACGAACGGTAGCTCGATGAAAAGGAAATAACGCTGGAACGCGTGGCTGAGAGATAATAATTTCGACACAATTCCACTGCGACAAATGCGTTATTATATCCAATAGACTGACTACTACTGCAACGTTACAGCGTTATCGCGCTGTGATAATGTGGCACAAAACTTTCTGTTGAATCAATTTAATAGTCACAATCATAAAAAAAAAGAAACCATATTTATTGCATCGCAAAAATGGAATTTAAACCGCGTTCAAAATATTCATTGATACATGAATCATGGCGAGAAGAAATTTTTTTCACGTCTGATTACATTGAGCTGGGATAATCTTGCGGCGCAAGTATGCCATCGCAGAATGCGGCACATAAGACGTAGGTGCAAAAAGATATATATGCGTGGCGCGAAATAGCGGCGAACTATTGTGCCACCAGTTTATGCGCGTTCGGACACTCTGAGGGCTGAGCTACCAACCGATCTAGGACTATCCCCAATGTTAGCAGTTCTCTACGGTGGCACAACTCTGCGCCGACAATTTACCGCGACGTCGCGCACGACAAATTAATTCCCGCGATGCTAACCACCTAACACCTTGTAAACTTCGAAATGATTAACTACCTTAACTATGCGCACAATAGGTAGGGTAGATAAGACCGATCCGCGTGACCCCCCCCTCTCTCTCTCTCTCTCTCTCTCTCTCTCTCTCTCTCTCTCTCTCTCTCTTCTCAAAACCTCTCTCCCAATTCCTAACCGCTCACTATTATGCGTATTCGCGACTGTATTCGCGGCTGGTAACACCATATGCAATTATGGACATGACCAATAAATCAATAGCTTGTTTGCTAATTTTGTTGTGGTTGATTGACCGCTCTAAGTGCGAAAGAACAGAATAATCGAATGTTTATTTATCGGAATTAAAAGATAATTGAAATAATTATCTCATATCATTTCTTCTATTTTTTTACGTGATCTCTCGTGATTTCTCGAAAATGTACTTTTGTTGTAAATGTGTTATGTTCATATTCGCATTAATACCGCAGACATGTCATAATAATTTTGTTAAATGAATACACCTTATTTCACATATTACCTAAAATATTAATTAAATTTCACTAAAGTACAATGCAATAAATGAAATATAACTACTTCATTATAATCGTATTCCTTTCTATTCAAGTATATAGTTATGAAGCTATAATATTGTTCCATAAAATTGTACTGAGAAATGAAGCAGTTGAACGTTGCAATTGTTATGTACTTGAAAACGTTTTCCTCCAAGTATATCTTGGAGACTATAATCTTGAAGCTTTTACGCGATATTAATTTGCAAGCTCAAGTAACTGTCATAAATTTGGATGTAATATTGATCTTTCCAAAGAATTTATAAAGACGGATTAATAAATCACCCCGTTCCGTTGAAATTATATTGCCGTAAAATTTAAGAATTGTAAAACATTTCTCTCTTTTTCTCTGTCTACTTTTGTGTGTAAGTTTTAGTTTTATACAATATCTACAAAAAATAATATGTTTGTTATATCTAGTTACGTCATAGCTAGTAACGTATACAGAATTTGTTTGTAAATATAATATCCATTTTATTTCATGTAAAGAAATGCAAGTTTATTAAATATCATGGGTATTAAATAATATCTATATCTTGTAAAATGCTGATCTTGTTGGATAATATTTATCGAAGCATGAGAGCGCACTTAGGGATTTTAGAGTCTCCGACGCGAATAATCAATTCGAGATATAAAATCGCAGATATCGCTGCATTGGAGCACAAGTTTGCACGCACCGCGTAAGAGGGGATTTATTTTTGGCCGTTGCGCAACAAACATTTCATCGGAGTAGTGACAAGGACTGAAGTTATCGATCCGTAATAAATCTCTCCGTTATACTGGTACGGTCGAAGCTTTTATCCGTATAATGCCATACAATGGCCGACCGAACCAACCGGTTACAAAATAATACGACCCTCTGCAGATTTCCTGGAAAATACGCGTTTCTCTCGTCATAGAACCAGTTTGTTCTCATTCAACAAATCGCTTTAATCTCGAATCGCACGAATTTGGTCGAAAGCTTTCAGAGACGACGATCCGAGTAAAACGCATACGAGACGTCCGTATAATACGCATAACAGATACAAAATGACGGTGTTACTGCTCAAATGCATACATACAAATAAATTATTAAAATGGATAATCTGTACTTTATATCTACTCGTATGTACACACATACATACGCACGCACACACACGCACACACACGCACACATATATATGTATATATTGTATGAAACATGAATTTTAAAAGAATTTTTATAGAGATAGATTTATGAATCAGAGAATACGTCAATAATAATATAATTTGTTCGTTTAAATGCCGAGAAGAATAATCCATTGATACTTTCGGTATGCATTTATAAATAGAATTGCAAGAGAATATTTCCCTCCCACTGAAATTAAATTATATACGATTAATGTCTGTTTATAAATGTAATTATCCCGCTGAAATTATTGCAAAAGTATAAAATTAATAGCAGATGAATGCAATGTGATATTCAGATTTATCGAAATTAATCTTAATTTTTAATCGAAATACTATTCTGATGATATTATCTATAGAATTGTTTATAAAATCAACACTTATGAACTTTTCATTATGATACAGCTTTAATCATTTGAATTCTCCTAATAAAATCATATTTATATCTTTCTATTAAAAAGTCTGTTGAAATTTATCTCATTGTTATTATTATATGAAAATTTTTAGTATCCAAAAACAAGATAGTGAAAATTAGAATAAAAATAACGAAAACATGTGCATACTTAAATTTAGAATGAGAGATAAAAAGAGAGAAAGAGAACAAAAGAAAAAGAAGATAGAGATAAAGAGAATCGAAGATCACCGTAAAACAAGAACTGACATTATGAGGACTCTCAGGTCTTCCTAACCTTTGGAGAACTTGATAAAGTGTACGCATCCAACGATCACACAGATTTTACGGCGATTGCCCGCTATAACAAAGTTCTACCGCGACGCGTGTTGGAGGGAATGTCAAGCCATATCGAAGTCTGGAACGCGATCATAAAAAGCTGAATGAAAATCCATTACTTCGACATTTCTCTTCGATATCCGTGATATTCGAAGAATTAATCGGACCGTTTCATTATTTCTACCGATAATAACGTCGTTCTCAGATTTCCTTTTTCTTCCTTCAAACACAATCAGATCGTTCTTACTTGCTGACTGTTAGCGAATGTAATTTAAGTTATTTTATGCATAGAATTTATTACGTAATATGTATTACGAGATGTAAAAAGTTACACCAGCAGAATTAAATTTGCAATACAGTAAAGAAAATTTTAGAACCATCCATTAATTAAGGAAGCAATCAATGAATAACGCTAATAAAGCTGTATTAATTAAATCTTTTTATATTAATTAAATCTTATTATCTTTTTATATTCTTCTTTATTCCAAAATTTATTTATTTAATACGAGTAATATTCAGGCAATGTTATATTTTGCTTATCTTACTCATATTCAGGCAATGTCATATTTTGCTTCTCTTAAAACTCCAGCTGTAAATGGAAAATATTCAAAGTTTAAAAGCGATGATCATTCTGAATTTTTGAACGCACTGTTTCTTGACAAAACTCTGAGACACTTTCGATCGTAGGTGGAGAGACATATTCAGCAGGCGCGGAATACATTGTCAGAATATAACGCGAATATCGATACCGAATGCGTTTTATGTTCTCTGAGAGATTGGGCGAAGCAACGAAATCACGTTCTGTCGTGTACATAAATAACCTTACGTGCACATTATTTCGTACCAGTTGCGCAATGCAGCTGAACTTACGGTCGTGAATTACAGGATATTCAACGGCTAAAATGGGCACTAAGACTTACTGAATTACTAGAAAGAGATGTTCAATAAGAGGCCCACTTTTCACAGCTATGTGTCTCACGTCTGTTCTTGCACATGAGATTTATTGTTATAAATACATCGTTAAATTGAACAAATGTTCTATCTAAATATTGCATCATTAATTTAAATCTAAATTTTGTAACTTCTTCCAAATGTTATGTTACAAATCATATGTATCATCATGCTACAATAATCTTCAGAAATCTTCTAAAAATTGCGTGAAACAATGTCAACGTTTTGTAAGAAAATCATTTTTCTTTTAAACCTTAACGTAAATCTTAATAATAAATGTTTACTTCGAGCTCCATGACTGCTTCCTTTTTAAAGTGCTTTAAGCTTAGCACTGACGTAAATTCCCTGTTTAACGTTTCCCATTACAATCTTAATGAATACTTAGCTCCTAACTGACTCTTTCTCTCATTCTGTTATCTCTTCTATTTTCTCCTCCTTAATCCATTTTACTATTCTTAAACCTTACCGGATATCGATACTTTTTTCGCAACTTGCTATTCACAAATTGCTATTCTTGGCATTTCGTTTTGCTGGTGATAAATCTAGAGTAGAATTTTGAATCATGCTCTATGGAAAGATTAAATAAAGCACTGCAAAAGAAAACGAAGCAATCAGTAGTTAATCTCAGAAAGTATATGTGCAAATCACACGAACCTCGGATAAACACAATATTGGTAAACAAACCGGACTATGTGCAGTTTCCTCGTTTAATTAACAGCGAGAATATTTGATTCTGACCTTTGTTTACAGTGCGTACTATATTTGCAATCGTACCAATGAGACTAATAATCATATTGCGATATAGCAATGCAATGTCGGGTGAGCACTCCTGTAATATTTCCAACGTAAAATTATGTGACACATTTACACAAATTCCTGCATTGTATGTAGAATATTCTCGCCCCATTACTCTGTTTAAATAGAGTATAAATATGACCTTGATTATAATACAGGCGGGATTCCGATCTTTCTATTTGTTCTGCACTGGCAGATAAATCATTCATTAACTTTCTTATGAAAATCTATAACTTTATGAAAGCAAAATGGCGAATAATTTGAAAAAAGTAATTAAAAGTAAAAGAAGTTGTATAAATAAAATAGAAGGAAAAGAAAAGTTAGATGAGCGATCATTGTTATTGTTGCTATCGTGTTTCATCGCGTGCGTGCACGTACATAAAGCATATAATAAAATATAAAGTACGTGAAAATGTACGCATGCAACTGATAAAGCCGAATAATACATTAACGTGTATGCATATTCTGCAAGCTGCGCGAAACGTGACCAATCTGTCTAATTGTGCAAAATATGAAATCAACGATATAAATCACAATGACATGTATCCACATGATATATCTAATTTTGATAACGACAAGAATCACACAATAATTTACTACTGCATGTTCGATATGTAATTTACGATCATTGCAAAGGAAATTTAGTCTCAACATGCAGTCTATTAATAACAAATAATTTTGCATATCTGAAATACAAGGAACTCTTTAATTTCCGTATAAAAATAAATAAAATATTAACATAAAATTTACATTAGTCTCAGAAAAACTGAATTTTTTTATAATTTATCTATTTGTAAAAATATAATAAAATGATTACAAAATATAATTAATTTTTAAATATTTCAAATTATTGTAATTATTTATTGTCGCATAATAAAGTTTTGTAAAGTTATTTGTCAAAATTTCGATATAATTGATGAAAATTCCAATAGTCTACATGAATGTTCTAAAAATTCTGATAAAAATCACTAATACATTAAAAGTGTAAAACTGCAAAACATTTTTATACAGAAATGTTTTTTTTACTACAACAACATTGTCATATCGCACAACATTTTTAGGTATTTATTATACATCTTTATTGCGCATGTAACATTACTTGATAGCGCGAAACTAGTGTGGTTCTCTCAGCGCTATAATAGTTTAACGTTTGCATTAATCTTTCATGAAAGTCCAACCGCGCTGTTTATTATTGACATGCATACTCGAAACGAATGTTGCCACTTTGCTGTCAGTCGTGCATTTGGGATTGCATTTAGTCTGCGTAACCGTTGATGTAGCGGAAGCTAGCAACAAAATGTCACTTACACTGAACTTTCGAGGTGACCATGGAAGATTTCACCGCAATTCTCAGGAGTGCCGAGATGTCGGGCAACTTGTAGGATTCCGCATCGTGGATCCAGACATTCGCGGAAGTCTCGGCTCAACACTCCGTGCTCTCCGCCGCGAATTGCTATAATAAATTCATAAGCAATTCTTATGCGGCAGAGAAAGGAATGGAGGCCGCATGATTTTTTTATACGTGTATAAAAATTGCAGCGGTAGTTCGATTAATTTTCAGCTATCCTAAGATGTCGTATTTCCATCAGTTTGTTCATTGTTTATTCCAGAGAAAATTTGATTACATCTATTAATTTTGCTTGTTGCCTTCTTATAGCTATTTTATTATATCAGAGTTAAATTTCAAATATCTAAGTGAAAACAAAATATATAAAGAAATCAAAATTTTCACCTAAAATCGTGGACTTTATACTAAAAGTTTTGTTTGAAGACATTGCTTTACTTAGGTAAATGTTCAGTATTGCATTATGCATAAGAAAAGCCCACGGTTCTCATTAACATCATCGTTAAATAAAATCCCTTATCTGAAATTCTTCAACCGCGTCGAACCGCAGATCTCAACGTAAATTAATCACTCTCTTCTTCGCTTCACAACACATTTATCACATTTTGCGAAAGAACAGATTCTTTTCCCTCAAATGTTTTTAACTCTCCCTCGAAACGACTTGCAGATTTTGTTGGACGTCTTTTCTCTTTCTTCTAAAAAAAAACCGACTCATCTAGAAGCGCATCTTACTCTGTTCAACTTAATTTTCTTAATTGAGTTAGTAGTTAGTTTCTATTATTTAGTTTCTATTATTACATATATTTTTTCTTACATACGTTAATTTTTATATATTTTATTTTCCATGTTATCTGTTATTACATAATTATACTATGGAGATTGCTAACATAACATCATTTTGAACTTGGAATGATAATACGGTAGTATATTATGTTTTAATTGTATAATTTTTAAGAATAGTAATGTTATTGCAAATTCTCTAATTATATATTTAAAAATAGTTAAGTCTCTCTTTTCTTGTTTTTTTTTATATTCTACATATATTTTATATTCTACTACATTTTATATTCTACTACATTTTCTCAGGATGCACGTATCTCAATTAGATCATGAAATATTGAAATAAAACGTTAGATTTTTCGACAAAATAGTCAAACGTTACAATTTGAACAAAAAAGCATATAAAAATAATGAGAAATGTTAGAAAAAGGAAGAAAAGAGCTCTAAAAAAATACAAAATGTTATTTAATTTAATTAAAAGCATTAATTTTATTAAAAGAAAATAAATAATTATTCTGGTATATATAGTTTGCATACATTTTTAAGATAATATTTAATTTTTTTTAATAATGTCATTATTTTGTATAATATTGTAGTATAAGATAATTTGATAAGTATCACTCTGTTGCTAGTTCAATAAACGCCATAAATTAACATGTGATTAATAAATCAATTCTGCTAATGAATTAATTAGTATCTTATATAAATATATAATAAATTAATCAGTAATTTGGTTAAGTAAACACTGATTAAGCAAATAAATAATTACTATTCCAATATGTAAAATATATGTAAAAAGTATAAGTTCCTTATTTTCTATAACTTTTCTTTTTAAATAATTTCATAAATGCTACATTCTATGAATATATTAGGATATTATTATTAGACAAAACGTTCATAGCTTTGAAATTATTACATGATAATATTTATATTACAAAACGAATTAATTTTTATTTTAATAACTTTTTTATTTTAATAAAAAAAATATTTATTCTTTATTTCGTAATTTTTCACATTACCAGAAGATGCGACTCTGTTCTGTCACAGTTAGGAACGCTTCATTGTGCGGCAAACAAAAGCGTGAACGGCAAATGTATGTGGTTACCATATGTCAGGAGATTCCGAGTGGACGGTGTACCTTCCCTTTGGGAACGACGATACAATCTGAGCTCTGCTGACAGTTTCCCTTGCTACCGACCTCCCCGCCGTGAAAACCACCCCTCGTCTGATATCTCGCAACCTCGTACAGCCTCGCCATTTCCACCACCGTCCGTCATCCCTCTTCCTCGTCTCCTTCGCCGATCTCGTTCTTTCCTTCTTTCTCTTCCTTCGGTCGGTTTTTTTCTTTTTCTTCAGTTCCGCGACGGTACCTCTTGCCGCACGGGAATCCCCTCTGACACGCAGAATGGATGACTTGAGAATTTCATCTCGTAGCCTTTCGCTCGTGCGTTCTCGCTATCGCCATCCCTCCATCGGCATCCTCCATTTCGTCTTTTTCTTACAGTTTTCACTCCTTCCTTTTTTTTCCTTCTTCCCGACGGCTTCCACCGTTTCCACGAGCTAACGCGCTCACCGTCTTCTCCTTCTTATCGCAAGGCAACGTCGATGTCCTTTGTGTCATGATGCCGCACGCTTTGACGAACGAGTCATCCGCGTTTGGCGTTCCGGCAAATAAATAATCGTCGTCGTCGGAGCGACGCAGATTCATCGCGCGCACGCGGAAATTCGTATCGCATCCGCCGAACCGCGCGCAACCATTACACTGCAGTCGATTCTCCCAAATTCTCCTTCCGCTTCTCTCTTTTTTCCTTTGCCTTTTTCTTCCGATGCGGACGTTAAGCGTCCTCCCCACTTTAACGTGCATGAGATTTTCCTCGTAAGCTAAAAATGCTGCAGCGTGATAAATATTTATAAATCAAACGACGTATTCCGCGCGAGAACGTCGCGCGAGTGTACTTAGAGATTTACTGGAAATAGAGAAGAATCTTCTAGTCGCGATCTCTCACACTTAGTTTGATATTCTTAGCATTAAGCGTCTTGATATCAGTAAAGTAAATCTGCACTTGAACGAGATCGAGATTGCGTTACATGTGACATGTATACGTTACGTGAGCTGTGTTGAATATCTCACAAATGTAGAAATAAAAAAAAATTGGTGAAGTTAAGTGATAGGAATTAATTGGTATTGTACATCAAATAAATGTGTGAATTGGCAAAACTGTGATACAAAGCTTTTAAAATGCTTGAGGATCAATGTCACGTTGTGATATTACATAAAGATTGCTGATCACAATAGATTGATTGAAAAGCATCTTTTTCATCACGTACAAAATGTCAATCCCATAGCACGCGCATACATACGTCGAACAATATATTACGTATGAATTTATGAGCATAAAATTGCTATAAATCAATTCCGAAGCGTTTTCGTATTTTCTCCGATGGAAAATGTTCGCTCACGCGCCAAATATGCGGAACGTTTGGGCATGCCATCCCGGATTTCGTAAACGTCCCAGGTATCACGTCGGATACAAAGATACGTCGACAGTCGCATCGTTTTACGATGGAAAGTCTATGTACGTTGAATAAATATGTATGCTCGCGTAATGCAATATAAGGCGGAAAGGAGGTGGAAGAAGAAGCTTTTCTCATTTCTCTGGCTCGTTTAAAGGGAGCGACACTGCTGTTTATGATACTTCCGAAAGTGCACTTGTCGGTAAAGTTAAACGGAATCGCTTGCAGTTAAACAAATCGAAAGAATCAAATCGCAACATCAGATTAAGATGTCTCAAGTATGTATGTCAATTATTGTTTACGACGGCGCCCTGTCGCGGATAAAAAACGCGATGAAATTGGAAAGAGACATGAATTATATACCGCTCATTAGACCCATGTCTGGCTTGATTAATTTATACTGTAAAATCTCATGTTGGAATCAGACGAGACTTAAGTTATATTTAGTCATCAAAATCGTTTCATCTGAATATCTGATAAGTACAAACGCTGAATATTTATAAATGATTTATAAATATTTCTCTACTTGTATTTCTGTTTATCGAATCCAAAATTAAGACCAGAATCTTAAGATTAAATATCTAATTTATGTTAAAATATAAATAGATCCGATTTTAAAAATTAGATCGTCAATTATTTTATAGACGTATACACATGTAGAAATTAAGAAATTTATTTTAGAAAATCTTAATAATTAGTTATATACTTT
>NW_017259192.1:3510585-3526774 GCF_001594045.1 Atta colombica | reverse complement strand
AAATGATTGTAGTTGAATTGAAAAATAAAACGCTTATTCCGGAAAAGATCCAAATTTAAATCCTATTCGAGGTATTTTTTCACAATATATTCTTTGCAGATTTTCAAGATGCTTATATCATTATTAAATCAATGATTAATTTAATTTAAGATATTACACTGAAAGAAAAGATTGCTGCAACAATTTAAATGGTAAAATATGGCATAGCATTTTTAATTGGCAGCAGCAGGCAATTTTTGATTGCAGCAGTCAATTTTTGGTTGCGTTAGCTCATCCGCAATGTCAATATACGATTTCGATAGGCTAACGCAACCAAAAATTGGCATAGCATTTTTAATTGGCTGCTGCAACCAATTAAAAATGCTATGCCATATTCAGCCAATCTTTACTTTTAGTGTCATTTCAACTTTAGTTTGCAATTGAAAATGTTGTTTCAAATCTAACAAACCAAATCGGCGCGTAGTTCATAGAACTGAAAAATATATTTGCAAAAAATTGTGAAGATGAATATTATTAAGCATCAAAATTCGCTTTGACAAAAATAAAAAAATAGGATTATTACTTTTATATTTGATACTTTTATTTATTTAGAAAAATCTGACTTTGCATATAACAATGAAAAATCAAATTGTGCAGAATTAATTAAACCTGATCATTTAATGTTTTGAAAAAATATTTATAAAAAAAATATTAAACAGTAATTCTGTTTTCCGGAAATTATCGGAAACTTTAGATTATTATCGTACACTCCTTGAAGCGTGATAATTGATGATTGAACAATAGCGAGTGTGTCTGTAAGCAGGAGTTTAGTTAAGCTTTGGCTTAAGCACATGCAGCCAGTGAGTAGGTTTGTAGAACTTGTTAAATAAAGGTATTTAATGCCGCATTAGATGCAGGTGTTCAAAACAATGTTGTAGATGATATTTAAATGCATTTCGTTGTATAAGTATATTTATTGCAATGAAAGTTATAATATGAAAGTCTTATCATTATTAAATTCTAAATTTAATATAATAGTCATTAAAAATTTATATACGTGCGGCATTCATTGACGCTTAATGTAAAATAGTTTTATTAAAGTATTTGTAAATAATTTAATATATTAAATTCCAGCTTCAATTTTTTTACCTTTCCTACAATATCACGAAATAGATAAGAATTTATGTGGAAAGTAATAAATCAACTTTTCCGGGGATTTTCAGCCACAATTTGAAACACTGATCATCAATACAGGTATAGTCGCATCGCTTAATCGCTGTATGAAGTGATTGTTACAGTTTGATGCGCATGTGGTATATCCTCCGATATACTATCCATAGACTAATGTTTAATTCAAACGCCAGTCTTTACTTTATGAGAGCGAGCCTGGCTTAACCTCGTCTCTACGGGGTGAATCCCCGAAAAAACTTCAGCAAAGTTGAATCGCCTTTTTCCTGACGCGGTTATCCACGAGGTATTAACACGGATCGTAAAGCCGAACGTGCCCGTCGACGATATAACTGCGATACGTTTTCTGTAGAAACGAGCGAAAAGAAGAAGAGAAAAGGTATGGCCAAGGAAACAAAAGGGAACAATCTCAGAGGGAGGAAAGGAAGGACTCACGATGCGGTGCATCTATTCGAAGGCTTAATAAACCGATTTAATTAAAGGAGCGGCGTATCGCGAGAGCGCAGGAGCACAAGAGAGAACGAGGAGAGAGACCAACAAGGAGAGAAATGCGCAATTAATGCCACAGACAGTGGAAGAGGTGAGACAGCAGTGCTAGGGTGAGTCCTTCCGTAAATACCCGCAATATTGATTCCCAATTCCTTATTCCAATGTCCATAATCCTGGACTATTACACGCGCAGCCGGCACGTAATACGTTTGCCAATCTCCATCCACAAATCCCCAGCCGAGCATTGATGACTAGGCTCGGCTCCGTATGGTAGTAGAGAGAATTAGGAATTATTATTCTCTCTCATTTAATACCTACGGTGTACGCGCTTGTGGGAATTAGTATGCCGGAATAGAATGATGGATAGGTGTACGGGAAAGATGGCGGATCAAGAAGTTGCAACACGATACAGTAAACACGATGATAACGTTACGAGGAAGGAGGATGGATGAACAAAATTGGAAAGTGTATCTTGTACCTCAGAATTTAAGTTATCCGCTGTAATATATGACTATATACCTTAAGTAAATTTACAACTAGCCAGACATGTAACAATAAGTAGTATGAGTCAATTTCTTCCTACGTGTAGCTTCTCTCGTTGCTATTATTACATCCCGTGTTTACATAAATCTTACCTTATCGATACATCAGCCAAACGATTTTATAAAACAAGTTAATCGGATTCCATCCTGCGACGGGTAGTGGCTTAATTCAAGCATAATCTATAAGGCTGCAAAAACATTCTAGATGGTCGGAGCAATTTATTACTGTACGGCACGACAACTTATCACGATGGATGACGGCTTAATGACAATGTCTTTCCAGAGACTTGCAAATGCGAGATCGATCCCCAATGTTCTTGGATCGCATAAAGGGGATAGTATATGCAGTGCGTATGGTCAACATCTTTGCATATGCGACAAACAACATCTATACTAGAGATTAGCGTGTAAAGTACTCGAAACTCGTATAATACTACTGCTGAATAAGATGCACCTCGATTCTCTCATTTCGTTGCGCGAGTTGCCAGGATGCGTACTGAAGTTGGACGGCACGAAGGAAAGGAAAGAGGATGAACGCCAGGTCTAAACAAACTTTCTGTTGTCTGTTACAAGAATGATAATGTGGATAGCATTCGGCACGTTTTGGATTAGGTTTCGAGTATGGTATCGCGAGGGATCGAAGGAGCGAGTGAGAGTACTCGCAAGAGAAAAGATAGAAGTGCGAGGAGATTGAGGAGGAATGAGCGAGCAGATTACATTTTGGCACTGTGTAAGTGTGAAATGTTGGCGGGGTCGAGCTTGCAGCCACGTGCGAAAGAGGGAATGCAGGACGTGCGAAAATGAGAGGGTGGGAATGAGAAAGAGAGAGCCAAGAGGCAAGAGGGTGAAGGAATAGTGAAGAGATGACGCCAAGTGCGTGTGTATGAGAGAGATGGAATGGAGGAGGAGACGAAACGGAAAAGAGAAAGACGGATATGGCGGGAATGATGGAAGATGGGAGAAGCGAGCATGAGTTGATATTAGGTATTTAATAGACAGCTCTAGGGAGTTGCTCGGGCGAGCGAGAACTGAACCGTAATGTTAGCACGCGGCAGGAGGGATTTCTCATAAGCTGACCTCGGCGAGCCGAGAATATAGTTGAAAGGGTGTCGGAGAGGATGGAGAGTAGAACGAGGCTCGCTGACGGAGACTGAAGGCGATCCGAGCGCTGATGCGGAGGCTGTCTGTTGGTGGTGGTGAAGCGATGGTGACGGAGGGATGCGAAGAAAGAGGCGGAGATGGCGGAGGTGGCGGCGGTGGCGACGGAGGCGGCGATGCTACTACTTCAGGCTTGTGGTAGACGAGGAAAAGAAAGGGGGATAACTTGAATCTGAGTTTTCTTCCAGTAAACCCACGGATTACCAGCCGCTTTAACTTAGCGACGCCTCTCGTTTCTCAGGTGTCGTTCTCGGAGTGTCACCATATTGGATACTTTCGGGGCGCCCGGTATGGCGCGCGGGCCATCGTGCCGTTATTAGAAAGAAATTTGATATATCGTCGTAGTTGTCAGGACCCACGCGCCGGCTGCGGGCACTTACTCGATGAAGGCCGAAATCAACAGGGAAAGCGTTTTGTGCTGGATAAAGATGACAGTTCAGAGAATGAGAGAGCAAGAGGGAGAAAGCACTAGATAATGATCGCGTATTCTGTAGGTCAGAAAGATGAATAATTTATTATCGCGTTGTCGAGCGGATGACGTCTAAGATTGACGACGCGCAACGCATATCTTTGTAACAATGATAAAAAAAACAAATATACTGTCGTGATAAAATTGCATTAATAGTAAATCGCTGAAACGGTGCCAATTGTTTGCCTATAAATTTAATGTCGGAAACTCCATGTCGGAAACTGAACAATGGTTTAGATAGCTATCGGATAAGCACGCCGAATATTCTATTATGATACAATTCAATAATGAATGGAATTTCAGCGTAACACAGAAAATATGTTTGCGCATATTTAATTTATAATATTCTTGATTGTGGATTAATTATATTGTAACTTAATGATGCTAAATTTTTTATTTTTTATTAATGGCATATTATAAGCACAAAAACTACTATGAAATCAAATATGCAATAATTTCTATTAATAAATGATTTATCCACTTAATTCTTTACATTTATTGACTGTGTTAAATTAAAGTAGTGATATATAAGTTTTAATAATGACTTTTTTATAATATTATGTATAAAATTTTAAAACATTTCAAATTATAATATTTTGTTGAAATAACAAATGTTTAAAATATTTTCAAATGAATTAAATGTTTATAATTCAAAAATATGCTTTTTATTTCCATTGTTAAAACAAATGTCATTTCTTGTTCAGTCTATAACATTTAATAATATTTCGTATATATAATTTTGAAAAATTATATATAAATTACTATCTTTCTAATTAAGCTATGTCACGGATTTGAACGGATATTTACATTTCAAACTTCGCACGCAAAATTAAGCGATTCGCTACAAACAGTGGACAAACCATTTTTTCTTCTGCGCATCTTCATCGCTCTGCATTAATGAAAATTTATATTCCTTCCTGACGACTTGCGACAGCACGGGGCGCTTTTTTTTCTCTCGCACTTGAAATTTTTCTCTAAGAGACGCTCCGCGCGATTCATTCCAAGACAGCCCTCCGTTCGTCACAAATCTCCCACTCCCAAGCTCACCCCACGCGCTGACGATATGCCAAATGCATATTCAATTTTGTAAATCCGCTCTCTGCTCGTCTGTTGGATATCTTTGTACGTGACGCGGATGACGTACAACGTAAACTTGACGATATAATCACAAATACATGACACTGTGCCTTTTAACCCAAGTGGTCGCACTGTCGAAATATCATACATTACACAATCCGTGAGCGACATATCCTAATGTACTATTTCAGTATTGCCTAATTTTATCTCCGAATG
The DNA here is from genome assembly GCF_001594045.1 of Atta colombica. Classification (NCBI taxonomy): domain Eukaryota; kingdom Metazoa; phylum Arthropoda; class Insecta; order Hymenoptera; family Formicidae; genus Atta; species Atta colombica. Next base: position 3,521,656 of record NW_017259192.1, on the reverse strand, counting down.
AATAATTCAAGCGGTAACAGAGCTATATGCAGCAGGAAAAGATTCGAGGAAAGAGAAAAAAATTTGGCAGTCACATTTTAGAAACGTTTTATAAAGTATTGGAAATTGTCATATAATACTTCCTGTGAACTATTAGAAATAAAAATAGCGGGATTTTATTCTGTACAATGTGATAAAAATAATTTCTTATTTGAATACCTCGTTGCGCGAATTCAAGTTGTAAGGCATCTTCTTCTCCTGAATTTCCTTGATGCGTTTCCTTTCATCATCGCTCAGCGACATGCGAGAATGCCCACGTGCCATAAGGAAGCAGCATATCAAGAATAGCTAGGCTGCATTCGTGTCATCGTTTGATAATCGAGCAAACTGCCTTACGTGTTCTCGAGCACGTCGGCGCGGTCTTCCTGAACTGCAAGAATGTCGGGACATATTTGCATTGTTTTAATTCTCGGCGAAACTTATTAAATCCTTTTTCTATGTCACGTATTGGAATTATGCGAATGCGGGAAATTCAGCAAGGATATTCCAGCTATCGGACTAAATTAGCTTGGCGTTCGCTTAATAGAATGATTTTGTCTCTGAAGAATTCATTCGAATAACCTAAGACGACTGGCGGAATATGATTAGGACAAAACTACTCTCTTATCGTTCAATGTATCGTGGAGAGCACAAAAGACTGAGCAGGAAACGTTCGCCTCTCTTCGTCCAAATTATACGCGTCCATATCAGATTTTTCGGAAAATTGAACACAGTACTCTCTGGAGAATATTTATGGAAATATAGACATAGCTATTCGCATCGTGAATTCTCGAAAGACATTATTTTATTAGAAATAATAATACGTTCTACTAAAGTATTTTGAAGTATATCGATAAGAAACGAACTACATTCGAGAACATTTTTAGATAATTAAAATATATCCAATGTTACGAAAAATTGCAAAGAGGACACATGTATTACGATTATGTAAATTTGTAAGATATAATATGTAGAAATACATGATATTACATTATGTTCCATGTTATAGAAATATGCGCATATTTATGGTACAACTATTACACTTAATAACGGCTGTAAAAACTTAAAATACTGTATTTATCGTCAAATATGTTGCACGAGTAAGCAAAACATGATGTGAATTAATACCAAGCTTAATGAGAATTAATTTCCAACGTATACTGATGCATACACGGTCATATTACTAGTAACGCATAAATTTAATTCAGGCTTTTCTTTCAGGGCCATCAGCGATGCAGTACGTGGAAGAAAATTACGATAACCACGGAAGGCAACAGCCTCAAAGCCGCTCCATTGCCTTTTATTTTTGATTAAATTATCTTAAATAGCCAAACAATCTTCTTTGCAGGCCAATGTTGTGGGAGTCCCCGCGAGGACTCGAATTTTCTCTATCGATCAGCAATGATGTCGGACGCTGCTGCATCGAAGTTCCGATCATTCATAAAACATGAGTCTCCATCAGGTAGTATCCCATAAATTTTCAAGCAGGAACTACTACGCCTCCATTTTCTTCGGCAGTCTGGAACATTCAACGTGAATTCATGGTCAGATCGATAAAAAATAATTATCTTGTATTTGATTTGCAGAACCTAAATAAGTTTCACGTCACGGATCATTCGCTCTTCATTAAAAGATGTAGATTTGGAGTGCATGGTAAATGCGCGCATCTACATCGCACAAATATAGTTTTTTAATCGCAAATATATGAATTCATTGAACACGTTATTTACAAAATGCATTTGGCGATTGTATGTTATTGTATACATATTGCTATCTCATAGAAAATTAAGATATGTTGTTACTATTTTTGTAATTTATTCAATTAAAAATTTAAAACTCAGATCATCAGTCATGCGATGAATATACGATAATATTGTTAAATTAAATTATATACCTAACAATTATTTGAAGATACAGTTTTACACAGCTCTGCTTTGTAACAATTTCATCTTTCATCGATTTCGCAACTAAAATTCCAATTCAATATGCATTCAGTCGAATCTTCCAATCTCTCAACATCATCTCGATGCAGTGTTATCGTATCGATTCATCGCGCTATTAATATAATTCAACATAGAGAACTCTAAATTGCATCGATATTACCATCGAATAAAATGTACTTCATTATGTCGACATCTCATTTAAAATAAGAGTGAAGTTTCCAGCTGATCGTTAAAGTTATTTTCACAATTGACGAAGTTGGATATTTTACCTTCTGTACTGTGTACTTTCATATTTCCTGGCTCTAAGACATACGTCTTTTATATAAACGTTCAACAATAAAAGCTCGAATATAAATGCGAGGACGCAAATCGATGCGACGTTTTCCCTCTACTTTCATGTCTCATTACGCTTTTAGCGGAGCACCATTCGCTGAGAGCGACAGAATTTCAGATTAGAGCATACGTGGAACGCATTCTGGATGACTTGAGCGTAGACGAGTAAGCGCATTAGCAAAATCTTACCCCACGACCGCGGATATGTAGAAAGGATCCTTTATGTCTACTGCCTGGCGGTGATACCCTCCGGGCAATAATAAAACTTTCCGAGCTCGAGGACCGTTCCACGCGAAGAGTAAGGGAGACACGTTCAAGCAAATACAGGGGAAAATCGTCGGATCTCGACGGTGGTGATGGTGATGGTAGTGGTGGTAGGAATGCCCGCGGCGAGGGGTACTCCGATTCGAGATGCTTGTTTCGCGAAGCGAAGCGTGGCGGTTCGCCAGGAAAAGCGAGTTGAAATCAAATGACATTTGCTACGAGCTTGCAATAAATCCACTTTGCGATAAATTGTAATCACCATCAGACTGCTGCCATTTGGCGATATTATCACCATGTTCTGTAGAAGTGGCGATGGAATTAATTCAATTAATTCTAAAGATATCAACATAACACTTATTTTATATGTCTTTATATATGTATATGCAGGAATCTATGCCGGTATCTCATGAGAGATATGTAATCTAATGTCATTTAATATATAATTTATCGTTATTTTATTAAACAATATATGTTATATATCAGAAAAAAAATATTATCTGAAATCTGTCAAAAAATTGCTCAAAATATATAATTTTGAATATTGTTAATATTCAATCAACATTAAGATAAATTATGATTATATTGAATTACCAGTTATTTAATTTTTAATAATTTCCCGGATATGTGTAATATATGTGTATCTTTCATGTGACTATGCAGCTATGTGGAAAGTATTAATCATGCCGCAAAAAATAAGGGATGTGTTTAATAATCCACTTATACTGAGATATAAATCCTGGAGACGGTGCAAGATATGACGTCGAGAAAATTCAAGATACGACCTACTCTAGCGTCTACTGTCGTTACTAATATACAAGCGAAGATGGTCCGCGAAAAATAATGGTAGGCGGGAGATAAATAAGCAGCGAAGAAATAAAGCTGAGGCTGCTTGCAATCCAGCCGAAAGGTACGAGAGGCAGAGCAGGTGGTGGCGGTGGTGGAAGCGGAGGAAGTGGTAGAGGCGCACCGGTGTAATAAGGTGCATCGTGCAGGCAGAATAAAAAGATCATCAATTACCACGTAGGGTCCTGGAGCCGCCTATTTTATACGACCTCGCGAGCTAGGTTGCGGAATATTATTCAGAGCATTAGGCATGCTCTCGACCGCGAAGAATTTCCATAAAACCGCTATCTGCCATCTAAGACGCCATAGTTCGCTCTCCCTGTGTCTCTGTTCGTTTCCCCTCTTTGTCTTCTGCAATTCTCTTCCAGCCCTGCATTCTCGCTTTTCTTCCCTTTCTCGCTTGTCGCTGTAAAACAGGAAAGGATGCTACTAAGAGACGGGCGGATGCATTTCCGTAGCTATGTTACACGCCGTTTACGATCATCCTGAAACGTGAACGTCACTTACGCCACGTCCTTAGATTGGTCTTTGAAAAGGCATTTTAGCGTGTTTACTGATAGTATGGCAAAATAGAGATAAATATTATGTCTCATAATTTTTATATTTTGATAATATTTGATCAAGATAAATATCAAATCCTTCAAAGCTTATTTAACTGGTAAATAATTTAATCGATATGAGGTGTTTTGTTAACGTTTATTCTTAAAAAAAAGATGAACAATTTGAAAAAAAAGCCAGAATTAAAATGATTAGGCTTTTAGATTATGAAGGTACGCAATGACATAAACTTTTGTCGTCTTGAATCTCGGTTACTTTAATCATTCACAATGAAAAATGTTTCAATTGAAAAATATTATCGTAAACAAAGGCTACAATTACCATTTCAGATAAATTAAAAAAGAATTATTTTTCTCTTTTATGTAGCAATTTATTCGCAAAAATGGTAAATCCGCTCGCAATGAAATTGGCTAATGAAAAAGTTTATAAATTAAATTAATTTCTCATCAAAATTTGTAATATTTTAACTAATATAGAATCAAAATATTTTTTAATTCCTCAAAGAAATGCACCGCATATATTATAATATTATTTTCTGCGCGATTTTTCTATAAAGAGGCGGTAAATTTTGCTTTGACCAGTGAATGAACAACGGAAATCGAATCAGTTTCGCTTACTTGACTGTTTCTGTATAGGAGAATGCCGTTGCCTTGGCTTAATGGTGAAAATTACCGCTTTCGATTTATATAGAGAATACGTGCTATTTTCTTCGTTCCGCGGTGTGCTTCATTACGCTCCTCTTAAAAGAAAAGCGGTTTAAGAACCCTCTTTACCTGGCCTTTCGTCCAGCGAAAAAAAAACCTGATGAAAGCACGAGTTTGTGTAAAGTATAAGCGGTTAATTAACACGCCCGTTGCTGTTATACCAAAAGCGGATATAAAAGGATTATAGAATGTAGATGTTGTCCTCACTTTTTAAATGTCATTCATCCGCGTCTTTTATGCCCAACAATAAGAATCACTGAATTAGATTCTTCATTATAATGCAATAAACAATTTACAAATTTACAAATTTAAATTACGAAACTTACATGATAAATCACATTCAGTGTTTGTCTGTGTTCGATATACATATTTAACTTTTACCATTGACTCACCTTTTTGAAGATGTTTTATTACTTTCATTATACATTTTTGAATTATACTAATTGTTTCAATTCGTTTTCTAAGTTATTTTACTTATTCTTATACTTATGCTAACTACTTTTTGTCTTCACTTTTGAATGATTATTTTTACTACTTGCGAATTACAGCGCTTGTATATGCAGAAATTATCTTTATGTAGTCAGCCAATCGTTTGTGAGTAATTTTTTATCATTCAAAGTGACTTATTATCTGGCTATTATATAGGTATATATATTTATTATATATACTGTACATTATACATAGTGTATACACATAAAGTATTCGTAGATTCTAATTTATTATGTTGTAATTTGAAGATGACTCGATAATTTATAATGCATTATAATGCAATCAAAACATGTAATTTTTATTAAAAATCTCAATGTAAATCATTTTTATTGGATTTCTCGTATGTCATTTACAACGATAATTTCATATATTAAATTCTTTATTCGTTTTGCGCACCTATTTCTGCACTTCCTTAACTCTTACATGCATCTTTTTTATTGAATTTTATTATTGTTTAATGTTAAAAGTCCTATTTTTTGCTTATTTACATATTCTCCAAAATAAATTAAGACTAAATTAATTATATTAATTATATATTATTAATTCTAATTAAATAAACTCAATACATTTTCTAATCAAAATATCTCCGAAAAATGAATGCTTAAGTTATATGTTATATATATATAATATCATGGAATATTCAATAATTTGTTTATTGATTTCTTCTTATCTATTTTCTATGCGTTTACTATGTCTCCTTCATAAGCAACGTATGCTCATCATAAAATTATTTTTCACGTTGACAAACTGTTATTCGTAAGCAGTGTTCGATAATGGGCGGAATAATTTAGTTTATATCGCCCTTCTACGTAATCTACCGTTAATACCATCCTTCTCGTTCATATTTTTAATGACTTCGTATCTGAACCCGTTAGATAATACCTGCAAAAAACTGCAGCGCAATTTTCGATTTTAATCACTTTTCTACACCTTTGCGTATAAATGTAAATGTGAGAAATTATTTTAATTTTTTAACCGATGTATTCTTAGAAAAGGGAAAAAGTATCACCTTTTAATTTAAGTATGTCATGTGATTAATAATAAATGTGATTAATAATAAATTTATATGTCATTAAAATATTTCATTTTTGTAACGATTATTATATTCGAAAATTTTTATTATTGGAGAATACGTTGTACACTCAGCGTTTTATTAAGTCAAATTCATAAATAGCGTTAACTAATAGTAATTAATTCTTTCATTCTATTATAATATTTCAAGAGATTTTATACATAGCTGTCATGGTTATTTTTATTAATTGCTCATTGATGTTAGAATTTTATTCTCAGCAAGGTAAGAGAAGATATATATAGAGAAGATATAAATCTTAAATCGGAGCGTAACTAAACCAATTCGCATTTAGCAACATGGTCAGCTAATATGGTAATTTTCTACAGAGAAAAAAAACGAGGCTGGACAATTTATTCCTTGGGTGCTGCAAAGAATAGTTACGACTTGGCCAAAGATATTCCAAGCTCTCGAATAAGAGAAGGGTCGAGTTTTGCAAACGAAGCAAAAAAATTACTCTGTGAAGCGGTACGCACATAGCGTACAAAATTAAGCCGCACACAGATATTATATTCTTGTGCCAGTAGTATTTGCTATTACACAATGTTTGGAATTGATTATCTTGAGGAAGGTAAAACAACAAAAAATAGCACTAGTTAAAAAGTTTATTGAGTTTCATTTAATGAATTTAAATAAAAGTATTTTCTATTATACAATGTTTGTAATTGATTATCTTGCGAAAAACAAAAAATAACGCAAATGAAAAACTTTTTTATTCAATAAATTTGGATGGAATTAAATAAAACATTAGTATCAGTCAAATTGGTTCTCCGATTATCCAGTAATTAATTAAAGATAAATCATAAATATTTTGATGAAGAATTTTAAGAAGAATCGAGTCGGAAAATAAAAATCAATTTTATTTTATTTTCAGACAGAAAATTTGTCTAATCAATTAATTTCAATTTAAAAATAACATAATAAATAATCTTGAGTTAATTAAGATTTTATATAAACAGAAAAAGAGCTCAAAATTTTAATTTCGTTTCAAAATTTATATATTAATAGTAAACATAAAAATTATTGATATTTTTTATTATTATTGACTTATATCACTTCAAATTGCGACTTACAATTAATATTTGTGTATTGGCTATTAATCAAAATAAGGAAAAAAAGTATAAATTTTTATTATTTTAGAAAGTTAAGTTAATATAAAAAAATTAAAAAGGTAATGCAAACTTAAGAATAAAGTTCGTAGTATACTTATGACTTATTACTCTTTGAAATATTTCATAACATTGATGAAAATGGAACGTTGCATAAATCCTCTATGTCATAACCAGTCCAATACTGCTTGGTATTCGTTATGATGATAACAGGTTTGCTTTCATTCAATTAAAAACTTTTCACATCCCTTTATCTTATGGACAGAAAGGAAATGTTACGGGTTCCCGGAAGCAGCTTGTCATAATCCAGCTACTTTGACGATTTTCTTTTCCGCAAAAAAACCGGGAAAAAGGAGGACTGCCTAATTAACTGATCTTAAAGAGAGTCGTGGAAAACTTCTTTGAAAAGTGGTTGCGGCGAGGAGAATGTCGAGGCGAACGTTGAGAAAAATACGTGAGTACGAGATAAAATTAGCGAACCTTGGGCGAAATATGAAAACACACCGTAGGCGATAAAAATAACAACTCGTGTTAAGGGTCTGTTCCTTCGAGCGCTTTATACCACGGTTCTGTGTACTTACGGCGATATGGACACGATGGGCGAACCAAGCGTGCGAGTTTTGCGATAATACTATCGAAGAATAACACGTCGAACGTGTTTAAGGAATGTCCTTTTACAATTGTGCGGATGGAGAAATCGCTACTAGATGGAACAGTGGATGAGAGGTACAGATTCTTATCATTTCCTGTTATCATTTGCATTTAGACTATGTTTCCTGAAGCAACAGCGAATAACTGAAATGTCTGCGTTAAGCTATACCGTGACTACTAGCAATCCGAATCCGAATAAAACGGTACTGCTTGCAATAACATTGCAATAGAGTAAGAACAAACAGAAAATTATACTACAATGTTTTACGTTTTCTAATTATTCGAAGATTGTTTAAATATTATATTCACAGCTTTATTATAACACCGTAATAAACAAAGTTTTAATAAAGTATTTTATTAATGCTCTTTTTTATTTTTGTTAATAAAATATTTTGTAAAGGTAACCTGATTAACTCTTTATTTTAAAAATTTAATAAAAAAGAAGATTCGAAGATATAGATATTAAAACGCTATTTCTGCATATCCGTTTGTAAAATCTGTGCTTCGCTTACCGAGTCACATCATTTTTCCGATAAATTTATTATAATCAACGCTGATATGATATCGACTTTACATATGGATACAGAAAAACATGTAATGGCCGTTTTCATAAAATTTTTGAAAGAAACGTACGGATTGGAAAAATTATAATTTCGTTTTCCATCAGTAAATACATAACACCATTAATAAAACAAAAGAAGAAAACGGATATGCTAGACATGATGAAATATAAAAATAGCCACAACAGTACATTATAAATGTACAGAAATTGTAGCCGAACGACCGATATCTCCAAGTCACTAAACTATATAATAAGCTTACGATAAAATAGCAAGTGAGGTCATAGATATCCAGATATATTTTATTATACTATCTAATATTAGAAGACTCGTTTGTTTACAAAGCATCTAAGTATCGCTCAACGTAGGCGCCTTTGTTATCGTTGCCTCTTTCGTTCTATAACCGTCCGAAGGGATTCGTGCCGATGATGTACGAGCTGGCTTATGGAGAAAAGCCCTTTTTTCTCCTCGTTACTCCAAAGTGCGCTGCCAAGTTCCATAATAATTCTTTCCCGAATATCGTTATTATACCGTCGGGTCTTCGTTATAGTCGATCTCCCGAATTTTACGCGGCTTCGGAATGAACCGAAGAACGTAACAAAGCGGAATGAGAGAGCTAAAGTGCCAGCGTGCATACTGCACACATACGCAAATAGTTTCTTTTTGCCATTATAATTCGTTAATACTTGTATTTCATGAAATAGTGAAGGATGAAAAAAGAAAGAAAAGTTGTGGAATTTATTGATAATATGTTAACTTTTAACAATGTTAAGTACTATCAGTTATAGGTCTCAAAAGTTATTGTCTCAAAAGTTTGTTTTGGTACTTTAAAATGAAATGCTTTACAGATAACCGGATCATATATACAACGTATTAGTGAGAAATCTATTTCTGAAAAATAAAATTACTTTTATATTAAACTTTATTGCAATAAACTGATATGAACTATCAAGTATCTATATTACACTTACATTTTGTTAAATCTATTAAACTTAAGTCACTGTTCTTACTAATACTATAAATATATCGTTATTTTATATTAAAATAATAATAAAATTTGATACTACTGTGTCAATTTGACATTTTAGTATCAAATTAACACTATATAGTGTCAAATATAACCAAACTAGTTTAGCAAGAAAATGATAGTTTGAAGCAAACTTTTGTTAGAAATTTCCTTTCAAAGAATATCCGCTACAGTCTCTGTAGTCAATTCCTAAAATAGTTTATCGATCTCTTAAATATTTTGTTGAGAAGAATATAGTCAATTCGGAATCGATCGATTGGAGAAGTGAACTGTGTCTGTATCTGCCCTCTACAAGGAAAGTTTATAAGCTGCAGCTACTATCGATGTACTATACGTGATATTATTCTGTATTTTCCCAAAGATCTTGTAAAAATTATCACTTGTTGGTTTACAAAGATATCGATTATTGATACAGTAGTAATTACATGCATATAAAAATTTGTTCCTGTTATTTGAAATTTATATTCAATGGTAACTTTATATTTTTAATCATCATATAATATGTAAGAGAGAAAAAGTACTTGCCTATTATTATCTTATTAGATTATTCTGTGTGTGTAAACTTATAAGTTTTTTTATTCATCATTGATTTATAATATGAAATAATTCAAAAATTTATTCATGCATTTGATTTCTTACTTACCTACAATTTCAATGAAGATATTCTCTACATAAACTTATCATATTCTTTTTTATCTACTATTAATAATTTTCCAGTCAAACTATAATATAAAAACATAAAATAAAATATTTTTATAAATATAAGTATCAGTTGGTTTAATTAGATAATAAAACTTTAATTCTTATAAAACGTTAAACGCAATTAATTTCAACGAAATTTTAAAATAAAGTTTATAAAGTTTATAAAAAATAATCTATTTAATAACATATTACAAAACAATATAGCATTCAATAATCTAATGAGAAATTACTCATCGAATTTATATCGAATTAATTTTGATACGCCGATTTCGGCGTTGAGTCGACATCAATTCAATGAATTATTTCTCATTAGAAAAGTCTTATTCCCAGTTCTTAAAATTAAAGTCTATTTTCACTTCTTGAAATTAAAGACTTCAAATTGATCAGATATATTATAAATGAGTGATGTGGTGAACAGGAACGGGGAGCCTGCATAACATCTTTTTATTGAAATACAGTCTTCTTTCATTCAGTCTATATAATTTAACAAATTTTGTTCCGTCGTAAATCAGAAGTCTCGTTGAAAAGAATGGAATGACCTATAACACAAACGTAACAATTCGCACAAAGAATTATCACGATTGTCTAACATTTATTGCCCAAATACACGATAAGTTATACATTATATTTACACGGGAGGGAAGAGTTATTATGACCACAAATGCAAAAACTAATATAACTTACAGCTTAGCATATATACATGTCCCTGAGGCTTATTCTACATTATCGTACACACACTATTATTATACAATACCAACAGCTCTATGCATTGAACAAACGCGGCGTCGTATAATATAATTT
>NW_017259192.1:3510062-3510485 GCF_001594045.1 Atta colombica | reverse complement strand
TATATATATATATATGTACTGATTATTACACATCTACGTATATGTACATAGCACATTTGGGTCATCACAAACATACGCAAGGGGCACCATGAAATTGATGGGTTCATTTGGAAAGCCGAACTTGCAATTTATAATCGATTGATGAAACAGATTGATAACAAATTCGTTAGGAAATGAAAGCTCAACTGATGAATCGATAGTATTGCTTTGACGACTTTTTTTTAAAAGTATTGCACATTCGATATTTTGTGCAAGAGCGATGTTAAATTATAATATGTAGCAATTTACAGATTTATTTTTTCCTACGCTCAACATATGCTGAAAAAAATTAAACTCTCGTATAAAAAAAAATTAAAATATAAATGTCCAAAAATTATAAAAGTTGCGAATTTTAGCTTTAATTTTTTTTCAAACTTAACTTTT
>NW_017259192.1:3508828-3509962 GCF_001594045.1 Atta colombica | reverse complement strand
TAAAATAATATTATAAAATAATATTATATAACATGTTAAAGTAACACATAAAATTTTTATAAATATTAAACACATAACCTTTATTAGTAAAATTAATCTGTAATTTTTTAATTTTTTAATGGCTTATAATTTATAATTCAGAAAGCACTACGTTAAAATATAACATTGTTCGTTGATGTACTCCGTATAATAATCATCATTTATCTAAAACACTAATCACTAAAATTATAGTGTACGGATGAAGAATTGATGATTTCTATAGATAAATGTTACTATGTACAATAAGCCTGTTATACATTATTATATTTGTATGATCTCGAGGTATTTGAATTAAAAATAGTTTATTGATTGTTCCGTTGAATAACGGAAATTTTCAGAAAATTATTGTCATCCTGTAACATAAATAATAATTACATTAAATCAGCATTTTTATGTGTGAAAGTATATCTACTGCGAAAGTACTGTACAAGAATTAAAAACAAATTCTAAGAAATAAAAGCGCGATCAGTAAGCAAAACTATACACTACTTTTTATCGTAAAATAATGTTTTACATATGGCACTATAAATTTTTGTGCTGCTATTAACAATACATGTATTTAAATTTGTAACAGAACTAAAGAATTAACTAAAAAATTATTGACGTAATTATAGTTTTTCTCTTTAATGCCACAATAATTAATAAAGGATTCGATCAGATCTCTTATAAGGTAATATAGGCAGTTTTATAAAGTGTTATTACATTATCCGTATCCTTGACTATAATAAAGAACACATCCACTATCAGTTTGAATAAAATGGAAAATGGAACACTCTTTATAACTACTATATAGAGAGAGATCATTGGAATAGCCACTTATAATGTAATACGGTAGATCCGTTTTACAATTCTCCCTGTTTAAAAATTATTGCGACATACTTAAGCGAAATAAATTTCTTCTCGATGAAAATGTTTTCTGTGAGGCACATTACTTTGTTTCAGCGATATAATTTATGTGTCCGAGAAATAAACAAAAGGCTGAGTAAATCAGTGAATTGTAATTCTATATTGTAAACATAATTCATAAAGCAATGATAATTTAATATATTGGCATTATTATGAAGTATTATTTAAATTATCCATTTATTAATTTTA
>NW_017259192.1:3489546-3508728 GCF_001594045.1 Atta colombica | reverse complement strand
TATATATATATATATATACACAAGAGGATTTATTTATTCTTACTACATAAGAAATAAATAAATTTAGTATTCTAATATTTACATTTTTTAATTTTTTATGATAAAAAAGATATTAAAATTAAAAATTTCATATATACATACTTTGAAATCATGCGAAAAAGATGACTGCAAATTCTAAGAAATAATAGACAATTTTTTACAATTAAAATTATTTGAAATCATGAGCTATGCATAACGCAATTACTCTCATTCTTTGCGTCCTTGTACGTTTTGACATTATTATTAGCAAATTGCAAGCTATGTACGCTTAATATTTTCAAATGCAAAAGTAATGACATATATTTACATCAACATTATTTATATGAAGAGATCACTGCAGCAGTAGATTAACCTACATTTTGCGAAAAATATATTTTTCCTATCACCTTTAATTTTAATCATTTTCTCTGTTTTTATAAAATGTGAGTTAACTCACTATTGCAGTAAACACCTTTTTATATGTGTTTTTAAAATAAAATAATACACCATTAAATTAAATTTTTAACAAATCAAAGTGGACATTTTTAAATGTAATATTAAATATAAAAATAGAAAATATGCTTGCACAAAGTAAGTAAGCGCTGAAATATAATTTTTATGTCTTTGTCAATATTTGTTGGTAATTAATTAGAAAATGAGATTGCAAATAATATGTGCCCCTTTTTACTGGATCTACAGACTTTCTTCTTTAAGTGATGGCGAGGTCAACAGAGTTACCGCTTGAAATGGAAACGGTAAAAGCCAGCTACTCTGGCACCTTCAGCGCAAAGGGGTTAATAGATTGGTGGCTTTCTATGTCTTTAGGGAAGGAAAATCTATTAGTACACGTTCGGCTTGCAATGTGTTAATTACGCTTTTCACGAAGTACTCTGGTCACTCTGGTCTAATCAGCCAGGTATTCCGGACTCCAATCGTAAAAACGATTCTTCGCTCTATGCTTCGCTCTACATTTCGCTTTATGCAAATTTCATGTACAACAGGAAGAGATTTTTTACGGAGAGCAGCGATCCTACGCAGCATCATTCATATCGACATTCCTTCGTTGTGACGTTCACCATGATACTTAGTCTCGTATTTGGAGAACACTTTCTACATTGCGTTAATCTTCGCGTAACAGTTCCTACACAACGGTGGCCTACGTGGATAAATCATCGGCCAATATCACAGTCATGATGGTTATTCCGAAATTCATAAATAAATGACGATGAAACGACGATGAGGCCGTCGCCGATTGAAAATCGATCTGTTCATCACCAATATCGTCGCCCTTTAACATTGGCTCGTCTTTCATACCGACAGCTTTCTTCTCATGATTGTGATCGATCTTCCATGTTTTCTTCGATTCACGCCTCGAGCCTGGTTTGCGCGTCGTTGGCGGCTTATCGATCTCTGAAAATGGCGACACAATAAATTTGATGATTAGAGTTAACGTTACCAAGTAATGTATGAAGTGTGCTTCTGATAAAAAGTGAAATAGCTTTAGCGTGCTTTTAGAATCGCTAATACGAACCTTTTTGTGATTTAAGAGACTAATGAGTATTTTGCTATTTTCTTTCATATAGATTCTTCAGAGAGTTACTTTTCATCTTATTTACTTTTTGAACAAGTTAGTTTTTTCTTTAATCTTTTCACATAATATGCTAGTATTTAACTAACTTAAAATTTATTGAACATAGTGTCATTAATTAATTTATTCTTAATTCAAGAAATTATTCGTTTCAAATTATATAATCGGAAAACTATTATTATCTAAAAGCAAATATAAATAACTAATTATTTAATTGGCTCAAATGGAATTAAATACATATGAGTTTAAATATGTGCAATCCATTATGACAAAATAGAAACATTGCGAATTTCAAAATTAATTATATAAGCTAAAAGCTCATGTAGTTTATGTATTAGTTTAAACCATGCTTATCGCTATGTTTACTAGCATTGGTTTTATCAATTTCAATGTAAAATCATTTGATCAACGGATATCAAAGTAAACATATACAGGCTTTCTATATACTAAATAAAAATATTTATAGGATGGTAATTTATTATAGATGATCATGAAGTTTCACAATTACGGTAAATCGAAAAGTCAACGATAATAGAAATAAAAAGTACATTAGCTAATTGACGAATCAATGGCGAACGTTAGCGCTTAAAAATTGGTGTGATCGTTTGAATAGAGATTGAACGTCCGTCGCAGTATGCAATACAGTAGAAAGCCGCTTTACGTCGAATAGCGTTTGAAGCGTAAATGGCGAATCGAGATATCGGTAAAGCCTGTCCGCGAGTAATAACCGGAAAAATAATCGGCCAGGCGGTCGGACTTTCCGCGCGATGCTCCCCGGTTTGACGTATTGGAATGTCGTCCGTACGGTGTTCCCGCAAACCCGGAGAGCTCTTGTCACTTGCACACTCCGTCGAAATGTCGAGAGTTCGGAAGCGATATTAATTCTCTCGTGCGTGCATCGACATTTCCGCACGAGACGAAAGTAGACTTTTTCTAATTAATCCACAGGATGACAACGTGCAAGCCACACAACGTATTGAGGTGACAATCCCTAACAGTTGAAACTACAAAATAAAGATGAATATCGATGGATTATGACAAGAACAATGTTGCAAAAAGCGTAAAGACAATTGTACTTTTCCTTCAATTTTGATGTAGTGGACATAGATTTATGTAAGCTAGTTGAAAGGTTGAAAAATTTATACATTAAAAAAATTTATTTTAATAAATTTTAATAAATATTTGTATAAATAGTTCTAAATAAATATTTACTAAATGTAAACACATATTTATTTAATCATTGTATTTAAATACAAATCATTAATTTGATTAAATATTTATTCACTGTAAGTAAACGTTTACTTAGCACCTATTAAAAACATATATATTAAAATGTAGTAAATTTTGTTTACATACATTTGTCAAATGTATTTCTACTAATGTAATATTTTCAAATATATTTTAATCAAATAATTTTTATGAGAAAAGAGAAATGTATTTATATAATGAATTTTTTAATGTACATACTTGCCTATGTTTTATCCTTTAAAGGTTCTTTTGCATATTTCAGTCTGAAAGTTACTTTCGTGAAGCAGATGTGAGCCAAATATTGTTGAAATAGTAATCAACTTTCGTTCGAAGTGCAGAAGCTTATGCAACGTTGATTTCAATTCGCGAGCGACAATTGTGTTTGCACTTCTGCAAGGTCAATGCGTTTATATTTACTCGTAGTAGCTGTTTGCAAATCTCGGAAAGCGTACGCTGCACAGTGTATTCGGAAATACAGATGCAGAATGTGTGCTCTCGGCGATCCTGACAGTTCAACAACACAATTTAATAAATACATTAATTAATACGCTCGGACACTATGTTCCGGTTGAATATCGGAATTGTGGTCAGACCTGCGTTACCGCGCCGTTACCGAAAAGCCGTTGAAACAGCCGTCTCGAATACCTTAAATTACGAATTTACATTTATTACCATGCCGTTATATCATCGCCTTTGATGCTCACTGTGTCTGCGGTAAGGAATATTGCGACTGTGGTTTAAGATGCTCAGAGCTCTTCCACCTCACTGCAATTAGCCAGTAATGTGTTCCACCGTAAAATCCGTAATTCTGTTCACTTCACTACTGATGATGCCATTTTATGATAATGTGCTTTATAGCGCCTGAAGGAGCAATAATCAACCGTAGGGCTAAAATAATTCAACTTGTCTTCTTTCCATTTATCTTTTATCTGTCTTTCGCAAAGAATTATGAATAAAGCGAAAAATTATGGATATACCTTTAAAAGTTTCATTCGCACCATCAGTCTTAAAGAGGTAAAAAGCATCAAACGATGGAGGAACGCAATTGTTTTATTAGAACTCTATACTATACAATCATAGAAATTAGGAGAAACCTAATAACTCTACACGTGGCATGCATATTATGTCTGCACGTTCAGGTAACTTATTAAACACAATTTAACGCAACTATAATTTCAGCATTGTAATATACCAAGGAGATAGATAATGATAAAATAGTAATTACATTAGTAATCGCTAATAACTTTCAGGAGTTACTTTACCGTATAATAGTAGCGGATATTTCGAAATCAGATTTGCTGGGCCAATTGCGACTTAATTCTTTCTCAAAGAACATCCGTTTCTACCGGCAAGCGAAGCAAAAGTGAACTAATGACCATGGCTACCACAGCACGTTTATCGGTCATATCTATACGCGCGCGCGCGCGCGCGCGCACGCTCCCTCATCCGGCGATATAATGCAATTTGAATATAGGCCATCATGCACAGACTTTGCATGCCATGCGTGCACGTCATTGTACAGACTCGGAACGAGCGACACGGTGGCGCAAAGTTCTCTCGCAGTCTTAGTTTAAAGCATCCCCTTCGCGACTTGTTCTCTTTTCGCGCTATGTCCGTCGATAATTCGTCCTTTCTTACCCTCTCTGCCCTGCAACTCTCCTTTAAATTAAGCTCAAGTAAGATTTCCATCGAAGTTAACCGACTTTAGCGGAACATGTAATCCACAGACCAGTGGCCCCCCCCCCCCCTCCTCGCGGTAATTATTGCTAATATTGTTAAACGTGTCGCGCTGCCGGAAAAAGCTCCCGATAATAGCGACAGAGAGGCGTGCTAGTCGACTGACGTTTTAACGGAACGCAAGCCCGTTGAATTAAATTGCTGAGCTAATTATTGGAGAAGTGATTCGCGAGAATGGAAATTCGTGATGGTCTGTACAGGCGTGCGGGCGTGTCCCCGGGCTTTCCCGTCGTCGCTTCGACCGCAGCATTTTATTTGCAATTGTCGGAAATTAAGTGCCTCACTACAGCCTCTTCTTCCCCTCTCCCTTTCCGTTATCCAATCATCATGAACGGCGATTTTTGTTAAAGCCATCGTTTTCTTCCTCTCTCTTTGAACGCACCGCTTCCGTCCGACCTCGCCACCGTCGACACTCTAATTGGAGAGACGACCAATTAACATCAGCGAGATCGAACGGAACAGACGGGTCGTGCTTTACGCATTTGGCGTGCTTGCCACTTGAACCTCATGCGTGAGATCCAATGAAATATAATGACGGCGAGCAGAATGGATGCGTGACGTAGTGACGCGAAGATGAGATGACATGACGTGTGACGCGACTCAATGCGATGCGACGTGACATTACGACTCGGTCTCTTATTCCTTATACTTGATTTGCAGCGACGATTTGTCTTCTAGTATATCTCCTTATGAAGTTTATTTTCTCTTCGCCTTATATTTCTTCTCGCGAAAAAAAATGACAAAATTACTAACGTTGTTAACTAAGCGACAACATTTTTCATCTCCTGTAAGATCGCTATTCTTTTACCCTATCAACGCGACGAGAGTAAGTGGTAGAACAAGGGTAAACAGGTACGGAGGTTGTCTAGCTTCCAAAGTTCATATGCATAGAACGATGATAGAGATCAAGCGACGGCATCGTGGAATGGTGCGGGAAACGAGGGGTATTGGTACACTGAGATTGGGGCAATTACGTCGAGTAGGCAATATCGATCGGCGATAAACCGATAAGTTATCCGTTTAAGAATCGTGCCCGCCTCTGGTTAAATTTCGAGACAGGAGAGACGTTTCGTTGCTGTCTAAATAACCGTGTTGTCGGGATATAAGTAAATTTTTTATTCATCTCGCCGCGTACACCATTACGCCATAATGAGTTTTAATCTATACGTTTTCATGAAACACGTTTAACTACAAAATCCGTATCGTATTTTCCAGTAATAAGCAAAACTAATTTAAATCCCTTATGTAAGATTAATGCGATTAAAAATAATAAAAATAATATAATAATATTAACGTAAAACTTGAGTTTGCGTTATCTATTAAAATGTAATATTTATATTATTTTTAACTATTTATATATATAAAATATATAGGATATGCAAATAACTAATTCTTTTTTTGTACCTAATTTTTGCGCGCGATACAGGTAAAACGGAAAATAGAGGAGAGCAAACAGAGTATGGCAACATTTATAAAATAAAATTTAATTATCAGTAAATTATTTGTATCACATAATTACGTCAGATAATCACTAGCATGAATATTAAAACACACGTACAGATAATACAAGCAATAATATAATAATATACATATTATGAAAATTAAAAGAGATATTTTTAGCGCATGAGGTTTTTCGTACGTAGCATGCAAAATGAACAAAGAAATTAGAAATCGGCTTGAAGTAACGAACGATTAAATGTTTCTTTATGCGAAGATAAGCAAGTAATGTACAAGTAATGTAAAAATACGTTACGTGCAACTTATGCAGATTAATGAGTTCATAATGTTACTCACTGTAAAGTTTTATCTTTCCATCGGTCTCTCCGAGGGAGTTCGTCGCCACGCATCGGAAGGTTCCGAAATCCTGTGCTCGTACAGATTTTATCACGAGCTTCATAAGTATTTCATATAATCCTTTAGGAATTGTTTCGACCTTATAATTCTCGTCTAAAAAACATTGAAAACATCGGTGTATAGATTAAGCATAGTAAATATATCGAAATCGCAAACGCTAATTTCCATAGAGATTTACGTGTTCAGCGCGCATACATATAACATTAAATGTATAGTTTATAAAGAAACACATACTCATATCAAATTGTTACATCAAATGTGTGAGCCAACAAAATCAACAATAATTAATAAAACAAAACTTATAAAGCGCACGTATGACTAGATGAAAAATACACTCGTTCCTCCTAATCGAAGTCAATGATTCAGAAGGTTGTTAACGGGAAACGCATGACGCACAAAACTGGCTTTTTCGCGTTGATGCAATTGTACTTGTCTCTCGTTAAAAAGCTAATTCGTTTCGCGTGTTTGCCGCGAATGGAGGAGCACTAACTAGACAGGCTTCCATGGCAGCCCGGAATAACAGAAAATTCCGGATCGATGCAGCAGTAAACTTCATATTTACGTTCCAAGCCGCTTAAACATTACGGAATCGCACAAAGTACGGAACAGACCATGTTGTTCGCGTGAATGTCGTTCTGGCACGTGGAAGACGATGTGAATGTCGATTTTCGTGTTAT
The DNA here is from genome assembly GCF_001594045.1 of Atta colombica. Taxonomy (NCBI): domain Eukaryota; kingdom Metazoa; phylum Arthropoda; class Insecta; order Hymenoptera; family Formicidae; genus Atta; species Atta colombica. Next base: position 3,501,606 of record NW_017259192.1, on the reverse strand, counting down.
TAGTTCCAAGCTATACGACTGTCGATGCGGAAAACAGTTATTTCAGAGGAAAGTTTACCGGCGTTCATATCGATATATCTTGTTATTCGAATATGTGTTATTCGAAACAATAAAAAAATCATACACTTCTATAAGAGTTTATTCGCTGCATTCTTCGATTATAAGAGTATACGCGATTTTATGAATATGTATTAAAAAATCTGTGGAATACGATACACGCAAAAAAATTTTGTTGTAAAAACATTTCGTTGGGATATTTCTGGTAATGAAAAAGAACATATAAAATTTGTATGTAATAAAAGTAAGTTTAATATGTGACCGTACATTCTGATTAATAAATTTGATATTATACATTTATTATACATTTATAATATTAATAATTTATTTATAATAATTATACATTTTTTTGTGTCATTTTAGGTAATCTATTTTTTCTTGAATTGATTTATGTTTTATTATCTATATTTAATTAATGTCTTTCTTTGATACTTTTATTATAATTATTAATATTAATCTAGTAAAACATAAAGTAATGCTAGCGAATAATATTATTTAGGTATTTGTATAATGTAAAGACTATAGAGTAGCACTGAATTTAGAAATATCGGTTAAATGTAATAATAACAAGAATTATCTCTTTGTAATTAATTTAAAAAAATTTTAATGCTAATATTATCCATCGATTTGTGAGAAACTTTCGTCAAACGCCAAATTAAGCTACTAACAATCGACTTTGCTATAGTAGATAAAAATTTTGTCATCTGCATAAAAAGAATTTCGCTTTCTTAATTAATTTGAAGATCATTCATTATAACGCTTTAAGGAAAAATTTTAGCTTGTTCGAAGAGAATACTGTCACGGATTAACGACACGAGATGGCACGCACACGTCTTAAGTTTTAATGCCACTGCCCTTGCCCTTAAACCCTTGCATATCGCAAAGGTGCATGGTAGCAATTAGAGTGAAACGACCACGTTAGCGCGGTGTAATTAAGGTGAATTGCATTACAGCTGCTCGTGCGTGTACTTCCCGACGTGCGCAAAAAAAGGAAAAAAAAAAGAGAAGAAGAAGGAAAGAATTTGTAATAATTATTTCATAAATTGAAATAAAACGCGCTCTCGGTTTCATTAAAACTCTCTATTTTTTCTAGTTTTGAAACAATGAGTATTATTTATGTATTCTTTAATGATAAATATTATCTTAAGAAGCGAATTCAATGTTCGTATAACTTGAAAAAGAAATAATTAAAACTTATTTTATCTCGCAATGAGAGAAAAATTTAAGATGGAATTAATAGTATCACTGTCTTAATATCTATGATAAAAATATTAATATCATTTTGCATATTTGTGTATGTTCTATTCAATTCACTCTGAAATGTTAATTAATTAGTTGTCCGTCATAGTGACAATTGATTTTTATTTATGTTTAATAAGAGCATAGAAAGTAATTTAAAATATTTACTTTCCATAAAACTGCTTTAATTAAATTATTCTTTTTCTGTGCACTATTTCTATATTACTGTTGATAAAAGCGAAAAGCATATTATATTTGGACAAACAGAAAGACATGCTCACCATTGGCAATAGTTTCGTTCGATGGCTTCGTCCAATATGTGATAGGACTGGGATGAGCTTCACTACGGCATTCCAACGTAACAGTTTGTCCCTCGTAACCACCTACTAGCTGATTCTCAATCCAAACCATTGGCTGAACTGTGCAAGATAATATATTTCAATAAAATACAAAACACCATTAAAACACAAAAATTACATGTTATTAACCTTAATCAAAGGAAACATTTTTTTATTTTAAAAAAATTTGTTTTCTCATACTTTATTGAATTTTTAATTATCGTAAGATAAGAAATTATACAATATAGCACTGTATATTAATTTTATTATGTACAGTTCTACAAACAGTTGTTTTTAATGAACAAAATCTAGCTGATAATATAATGTTAAAATATTTGACATTAAAAACTATATAAAGCTGGGAAAACACGGTACAGAATTTAACGAAATATCCAATTTTACGAACTCATCACAAGGTACAGCTGACGTTTGACGTAAAAGTCTTACTAAAGCTCCAGCCCCCATTTTTAAAACATGTTCCCTCGAAATAGGGCTCTCTTATTTTTTAATCAATCCAGAAACGTCACTTGTCCTTTTAGTAAGCGACTTGTTATATAGCGTAGTAAAATTACGTAGCCAGCGGCAGGAAAGATTTAACTCCGTTTTCAGGAACAATGGCCCTCGGGATCAGCTATTCACCATGCCTACCCCGAGAGGCGTCATTACGCGAGATCGCTCACACCACATGCGAGTACGACAATTTAAAATATATTTTGCGACAAGCGCCCGACGCGCGATAAGAAAGGATTTCTATTACTAGGACGGGGCAGAACTGTATAAAATATCATTCGTATGCATTTCCACAATATATATATGCGTGAAAAGCAAAGGATGGAAACGGAACAGTTAGAGTTTGATTGAATTAAAATTTACGAATTGAAATCCTAATAATATTACATCGCGTATGGTATATTGTATAACATTCTGAAAAGATTAATTCTGGAAAATTAATTCACGATGATTGTGTGAATAAATTAATTCTCGTTTTTTCAAGGGAGATTAAATAATTTCACGTAATATTTTTTTTCGCCTTGTAAAATGGAGAGAAACGCATTTAATTATATTTCTCTCAATCGTAATGGAAAAGCCATTTACGCAACGTATTTCACCACGTTTCACGCTACCGTTTGGCTAAAAGCGTTCCTTAGTATTGGTCATAAAACGGAATTTAGGATCACGCAGCAAAATTACGTACAGTGAACAGTGAGGAGGATCCGTTTACTGACTGTTGGTGGCACCCCGTTGGACGCTATACAGAGATACGGTCCCATATGGAGACGCGTGATTCGTGTTATTTCCAGCTCCGGACCCACGATACTCCCCGCTGCAACAGTTTACATATGTAGATATGCGGGCATACAAATTCATATGGACATGGATTACGACGCATTATTATATACGCTTCGTTCATCGTTCAGTTAAACACACCTATGACACGATCTGACCAATTGCACATATTAATACCGTGCCGTTAATTTTTAAGCATTCCAAATTACAAATATATTTTTGAAATTACAAATCATAAATTTAATCATCTCGGCTTATGATTGATATTATCTTTTATAATAAAAGATAATAATTTAAATTGTTTAATATTACGATATAATTTTCAGAATCAAATAATAAACAAAGATATGATAGAAATTATGTATTATTGTAGCATAAATATATTAAACTCTTTTATTTTTTGAGATCAAAAGAGAGAATAAGATATATTTTTATATGAATTTTGAAAAATATATATAGAATAACAAAAAAAGTTTTGTTAAAACAAAAAATTTCGGATTATATTAATCGATCATAATCATATTTGCACGTGATTTATGAAGAGGAAACAAAACTCTTTTTGCTAGCATTATATCAATAAGATAATTTATTTGTTTATTGGAAATAGCGAGTATATTCAAGAAAATCATGCCTTTTGCGACATAATATTTTTTTGTAAAAATCTTTTTCTAAAATCAGAAAGCCTCTGTGGATCCACTATTTTCGATTATATATGTTTGATATTTAAACTTATTATTATTAGAAAATGCAAATACAGTAATAATAATAATAAATGAATCTTTGTCACATGAAACAATGAAATATACACGTATCCAATTTTGACAAATAACTGACTAATAACGTTTAAATAATGTTTCTTCTCATTTTCTTCATACTTTCTCATAATATATACTGTATATATACGTTGCATGTAATGTGTAGTGTTACTAACTAAGCGTATATACGATAATTAAGTAGCAAGCAAGTAGCAACATGAAACATACTTAAACTTATGTTCTCAATTTTGCGGAATATTGAAAACACGCAAATTATAATACAGATAGCACAAATATATATCCTTCAATTCATAAAAAAGCAATTAAAAGATTTCGCAATATAATAATGAAAAAAAATGGAACGTTGATTCACTAACATAATTTCATTAGACTGCACATTGTATTAAATGGAACGTAACATAAATATTAATATGCAAAAGTGGACAAAGTAGCACTCATTACGTCAGCTGTAATTTCATATGTTGTAAATTAATATTTGCTCTCTGATATTTTCCAATAATTTCTGTTTCGCATGTTGCAATACGGTCGACTAGCTTAATATTGCGAAACAATTGATTTCAAGTTTAATTAAAATGTGTATTTCCTTAATTTCGATATTATATAATTAATCGTGCTAATCGATTTGTACATTGAAATTACAATTAGTTCCGCGTCGCGAGTGTGTAATGAAGTTAAATTGACAATCTAGCACATTCATTTCGAGATTGATTATCATATAATTTACATAGTTCCTTTACAGATCAACGGCCTACCGATGTGTAGGTATCTATATATCGTCCTATTATCAGAATGATAGTTTCATAATTTACACAATATGAGAATTTACAACTTATTAAATAATATTAATATATTTAAATAATTATATACATACATAACAAAGTATACTATTTTAATAAAATTATCACAAAATTTATGAAAGTATAGAAGTATACACATACATGTACGTAATAAGAAAATTTTAATGTCAAATATGATAATTAAAATTTTTCTTTAGAATTCAAGTAATTCAATTAGCTTACAATATTATTACGTATTGCATTTAATTATTAAGATAACTATAAAATATTCATGAAATACTTATAAAATATTAAATATGTAAAATGTAATTATCGTTTTTTAACAATTTTATAAAAACTATTGTATAACGATATAATTTTATTGTTAATTATCACATTTACTTAAATTAATAAATTATTCCATTTATTCTTGATTTGCTTTTAGCATTATTTTATTTATGTTAGATAACACTTTGTCAATAGCATTTAAATATGTATCACAAAATTTGTGTGTAACAACGTCTGCATATTTTGATAACAATTTGAAAAGCTCTTTCATTCATGCACCTGTTGAGGCTTTCGAGGCAAATTCGTACTTCAAACTTTTATCGTGTGCAAAAAGCAAAATTTCTTAGTATGAATTATCATACAAATAAGAAAACGCCGAACACTTTTCTCAACTATTATAGGTCAAACGGAGTGCACGGACTTCGATTGCGAAAATCGTAAGACCGATAGCGCGTTTCCGAATACTCCATTCTACGGTACTTATCATCTAATGGAATCACGACTGAATCTTTCCACAAAATCGACATAAGACGAAGAGACGAATAGAGGGACAGCGAGACGCGACAAAATACTTAAAGTGATTTCTTAAAATCGACTTCGAAAAAATGGAAATTTCATCTGGTGAATAAATCATCAGAAGTCGTCACAAATCGATATTTCACTATAGGGCGACGTTCTCTCGTTTCTGACCCTTGGCACGATTTCACACGAAAGGATGAAAATATATTACGTGTGTGTTGCACGTCGGTTTGTTGGTCTTTGAGAAGTATTCTGAATTCAGTATGGAGACGAATAGAAAAGGAAGAAGATGGCAAAAGAAGAGACGAACTTTTGAAGTCGTAAGAGAAAGAGACTAAAGCAGTACTTTAGCTATCTGTCTGATGTACAATCGAAATGTCTCCGACACTTGCTTGCGCAATTAGTCAGCAAAAGATCTAAACAATCTTGATGCGGGTGGCGCGTAAAACAGAAATGCCAGTGAATGAAGGTGACAGCTGAAAGCATGTGATTGGATTGAAAGAACGGCAAATCTCTCAGACGAGATATTTTTCGAGAACAAAAACTATTGAAATGAATCACTGAATATCATTAATCTTTTGCCTCAACCTCAAACACTGAAATAATCAATTATGAAATCTGTTTGAATGTATTATCAAGTCTCATAAAAAATTGTTTAAAATATAAATAATTAGAATATAAATGTTTAAAAAATGCATTCAAATATATTCTTATAATTATAGAAATAAAATTTATTTATAAAAATTAAATTTTTATAATAATAGTTTTTTCAAATGTTACATGTACAGGTTTTCGCTAAAGTATTTAAAAATTTAATTGGATAGAGATCTGTAAATGATTTTGTTAAACCATCAAAATAATGTAGGACACACAATCTGGTTATTAGAACTCAAAACTTTTTACAGCGTTGCTCATTATATTTGAGTGTCCTATATAATTATTTTGATAGTCCAACAAAGTTATTTTCAGATCCGTATTTAGTTAAATTTTTAGATACTTCAATAAAATCATTCTTTCTGTGTAATAATCAAACTGTATCTTCGTTGAAGAATTGTTATGTATTAATGGAAAGTTCTCGTTAAAACATTCTATCGCATTTGTATAACATTCCTTTTACAATAATTAAGAAATTAAATTACATGTTGATTACTAGTTCCTGTTAGATTTTACTCAAGATGGCATAACGACAGAAATTCGTTCGGAATTGTAAACAAAATTAATTTCTCACCGAATGGGTTAAATAAATGAGTTTATATTATAAATGCTCAGCAATTCATTTCGATGGACATTACGCTGGCGGCACTTTGCTGATAATAACATCAGGAAAGAAACCATTTTGTGTAACGAATCGTTAAATTCTTTCGTCAATTGCAAGAGACTGTAACAGGCGGAAAGATAGTAAGAGAGAGAAAGTAGAAATTACTGTTGAAAGTATTGTATCATCAATGCAATAAGGAAATAAATTGAAAATCAAAAGTTTTGTAAAAATAAAAATATATGATAAGCAAATGGATTAATAGTACAGAATAAAATTATTAAAGAACAAAATATATTTCTTTTACATGCATTCTTTATGATATATAAAAGTTCATTCTCGTCTATTTTGTTTAAATTTTTCTATTCATTTCTGTTCTATTTCTTGTTTAAAAAAACAAGAAAAATTTGTGAATCGAATACATGTACTTGACGATATGTTAGAGATCCAAGAAAAAAATTTGCTTTGTTTATTTCATTTACGACTTTTATTCGATTATCAGACGTGTTCAATATACAATGAATTCAACAAAAGGCACATTCATATCGATTCAATGCCATCCATCAAAACTCATTCAATGATACGCTACGAGAGCACAATAAACGTCTCGCTCAATCAGCGCGAAACGAGATGGCGAGCTTTCTGTCACTCTGTTTTGGAGTGAGATCGAGAAAAAGCCTCGGAGCTGTTCTATGAGTAGCGGGTTATGTTCAATATACGCGAAACAACGCGAGACAACGAAGCTGATGGGGTTGAAAGGAGACACAGAGATTGGTGAGAGGAAACGAGACTCTATCTGGAGTAACAACCGTCATTCGTTATACGATATACGCGACAATTGGCGGCCAACGAAGCGGTACACCGTATGATAATAGTAGTAGTAGTATACTAACAATAATAGTAGTAGTGGTATAGCAATATGAAGATACGTACCCTGCCAGTTCGACAAGCTGATCGTACCACCCGCTTCACGACGCCACGTGACCGTCGGCTCCGGTGTTCCTGTTGCCGCGCATCGTAACGTCACGTTGCTACCCTCTCGCACCACCATATCCGTACTGGTGGGATAGTCCAGGATGTCCGGCGGTACTGAAACAATAACCACATTGTGACGAGAACATCCCAGAGGTTGCATGAACACGAGCACGCGCGCGTACCAACGCGCGCGACTGTGCACGATGATCATTCGTGCGGACCAGATAGATGGTTATCTCGCGACGAGCGGATCATGCCCCGCCGTCTCCCGTCGTGCAATATCCCACGTATATATACACCGCACACGCCGCGGGAGCACGCGCGGCACCCACGCATCCTGGGGTTCGCGCCCCATTCGTTCGCGCGGATGGAGGATTCGCTCGTAAAATCTCGATTCGCTCAGCAGTTCTCGCGTTCGTTTGAATTTTTGCAGAATTCCGGACTACGTCCGTCCCGGGCTCACCCTCCGCTTCCATAGGGAAATACCTTTTTGTTCCATTGAAGAAATGATTTCTTTCTGTTTTCTTTTTTTTTTTCGTCGAGGTGATCTTTCGCGCGTGACTTTTAACGGTCCGTAAAATCCACATTACTTTCGACTACTGTCGCAGCCAAAAGCTCGACGGGAGTAGTACGATGACGCGTAGTATTAGGGCGAATCTGCTTTTTACGGCACGTACGTGCCGTCGAGCACGAGAGCAAGCAAGCTGCTGGATAAAATTTGGATAAGGCTTACTTATCAAGCAGATATGTAAAATTGTCATGAGCTAGATTACATACGAAATAACTGTAACTATTATAATTCGTATGGCTATGCACGCTTTAAAGCACGAAATTACAATTTTTTTCATTTATGCACATACATCTTTAATATATTTACATAAATATTTGTAATATATGTTGTTTTTACGAATTTTACGGAATGTAAAGAAGTTACAATTTATTAGTTCTATAAATTAATGCACGCGAATAATACAAATAGGATCTGAACTGACTAAGAGAACGATATACATGGATTACTCAAAAGACACTATATAAGCAATTAATATATCATGCAAAGTAATTCATTAATATATCATGCAAAGTAATTCATCACGTCGCTTTATCCAAGTTTAATAAATGACAGCTGGATTCGATATGGCGAATTGTTTTGCACTTAGACGATACATTAGATAGTTTAGAGTTACCGTCCATTCCACTAATCTGAATAAATAAATCAACTAAAGCAAAATCAATGCTAATCTAGGTATTTTGAGTTGAATCTCTCTTGTCTCATTTGCATCATTTTTATGCTAATTTATCTCGTTATAAACAATTTAAATCTGTTATTCGACCATTTTACACAAAGTTCTGTTCTTCAAAAAGATATGACGACATAAAAAATACATGTATTTGAAAAATAAAGCGGCTGGCTACAATCGTGAAAATTTCTCTCTTGCTTTAACAAACGCAGTAAAATATTCCAGAGAAAAACCACTCAGCACGATAGGGACAAAAATTTGCAGGAATCTCGCTCTTCTTGCGGTTTTGAATTTGTAAAATGATTGAACGAACGTTATTTATCCAAATGTCTTGAAACCTATTCATCAAACAAGTTTAAATATAGAAGAATCATATTATTATATCTAGAATGTGCTTTAATAAAGAGAGCTTCATGAAAGGAATGTAAATTGTATTGTAAATTTAATTATATCTTAATCTGCTGTGGCGATTATCGTATTAGTTAGTAACGCAAAAGCTGTATTCTCGGACTACGGACTATCATATTAGTTATCAACGCAAAAGCTATATATTTGGATATTTAAATAATTAATTGAATTTTTGATAATTTAAGTATAGTTTCTCTCATCCTCTTTTTCCTTTTCTATTTAAAAAAAGATTGTGAAGAATATAATTGTTATAATTATATATTTTAATAAAATAGAAGCTTATTATAAATTAGTTAAAATCTGTTCTATCTCCTTATCATTTAATTTTTATTTTATAAATTATATAAATATGAAATTCACAATCAATTAATGAATATTAATTATTTTATGTCTGGCATATAAATTATGTATTATTTTCGGTTTGTAAATTCACTTCACATAAAAAGCAATTAATAAAATTGCTCAATAGCTTTACTCAATCTTTTTAAAGGATTGATTTTAATTTAACGCGCGAGGTATTCATCTTTTTCGATGTATGACATATTTGGCTATCTTGTTTTTTTGTGTGTAATATATATAATAAATGTTAATGATAAAACATTATTTTTATATGCGTAAATAAAGTACTTGATCCTTTTTTATTTTAATTATATAAATGATATAAAAAATTTCAAAAATGTTAAGAATCTTTTCGAATTCTTCTTTATTTACATGAAAAGAACGACTTTTTAAAATATTTAGACATTTAGCTAGACACATATCTGAAAAAAATTTTGTTTGGACCATCAAAATAATCATATAGGATGTCCAAACTGGTTGCTAGAATGTATTTTTGAATCAACTAAATTATTTTCAGATCTACTTAACTTTTTAAATATTATACTTCAAAACCGTTCTTTCCGTACAAATATCTGTTTTACATTTAAATTTAGATGAATTAATAATTTGCTAAATTTTTACGCTAGCATCAGCAACACAAAGATTATTCGCGTGTATACGAAAACGATTTTTCCAAAAACAACATAGGATATAGAGTAAGATTTATTATAAAATAAAGTTTATTATAAAAATATCGTCGGCTCTTCGCACATACATGCACGCACGCACGCACGCACGCACGCACGCACACATACACACAATGATCAACTAACATACTTTTTGCGAAAATAATCTTCACCGCGAATGGGAGGTCATTGACGCGATACATTTTTCGCGGCAACAATGCGAAGAATTTCGTTATCGAGTTGCTTTCGAAACGGAATAGAGCCGAATATAGCTGGTACACATGCAGTTTGTACATCAGAAAGACGGCTGGCCAGGAATGGTTTTCCATGGCTTATACGCGGACTAAGTTTCTTTCCCGGTCACGAAAGAGAAGCAACCTTCGTGAATAGTCCTCTCTCAGAGACCGACGTCGCGTCCCCCTGGTGAGTTACGAAAGACGTGTTCGGAAGGCAAAGAGGTTCCAAGACGAAGTTTCCGCGGATGCGAAAAAGCTACCAACACGAATGGTGCTTTCGTGTGCTAACGAGACGATGAGGGTGGACCGAGAGCTACGATTGCATAACAGCGTCCGAGAAGCACATTAGGAATATAAAAGCTTCTCTTTACGATAATCGATAAATAATTTCTTTTTATTGCCGATAAATAAATATAATTAACGATAATTATACTATAACGATTTCTTTTTACAATACATAAATCTGAATAATTTTCGTTTTCAATATACATATATTTCGATAAACATTTTAATTCATTATCAAATAAATCGGTCAAATTTATTTTATATTTTGAAATATTCAATAAACATTTCAATGTATAAAAAGTCGACAATACACAAGACTACAGTTAAAGCAGCATCTGCAGTACAAAGTATTTTTGCAATAAATGTTTGTGTGGTTCAACAAAGAGAAAGTCAAAATGATGTTCTCTGACGACATAGTAGGATCACGGCAGAACAGTCAAATATCGAGAGCAACCGTACAGCAACGAATTCTTCCAAAGAATTAAGCGGGCATCGGCCATTGAGCAAAAAGCAATTCCATGCCGGCATCGCTACGCCCGCCGCCGTCACAGGTCACAGAGATATCACCGGGTCCGGTGCGCAATTCATTTCGCGCTTTGCCCCGACTGCGTCGGGCGCAAACGGGGCGAAAAAAAGCGCCGTATCCGCAGATAGTATATTTATTGATACGGGAAAACAATTGGGTCGAATTTATTATTTCACGCGTGCCCGCGCACCGACGCGCGCCGTTGTTTTTGTTTGCCCTCACGGGATCGCATTTTATTCGCGTGGATTGTACACAACCACGTTTCATACCGCCGGTATCTTCGAGTGTCCTTTTGAATGGCCGCTATATTTTGCGACGGTCCGATAACGTTTGAAAAGTTCGATCGGTCGAAAGCGAGCCAGCGTTTAGACCAACGTGACACTAAATTGATGCGTACGCGCTGATCCTCGATGATCGAGTTACGCAAAGGTACAGCAAGAACTATCAACCCTTTGCCATTTGAGATAATTTCGAGTAATGCAATATTATATCTTTTATTTCTATCGCTATTAACATTACATAATAGCAATCGATATCCTTTCTCAAAACGTTATAACGCTTTATGTAAAATTCGAAAAACTTATTTTGTAAATTATAATAATTTATTTAGAAAGCTGTAGAGATATATGTTATAAATATCGCTTATAGCGTGATTAATTAAAATCCATCTTAATAATTTTATCATATGTTTTAAAAATTAATTGTAACAAAATTTGAAGTTTTTTTATCAATATAAATAAATGCATCAAATTAAGAGAGAAGAAAGAAAAAAGATATTTTATTATCTTTTAATGACAAAATAAATTGGCTTTTTTTCTATGTAACTGCAGTATTTAAATCCGATCTCTCTCTC
>NW_017259192.1:3484631-3489446 GCF_001594045.1 Atta colombica | reverse complement strand
ATATTATTATATACATTATTATATACAATATATATTTTACACAATCGCGTATACTCACGTTGGGATAATATACAATCAAGTAATTGGTCATATAAGTTAGTACATGTAACATCATGCTAAAGCAAGTTGACCAAACTAGTAATTTCACTACAATAAACAATAAATTTGGTTGGTTGCAATATAAGCTCAATTTTATATATTATATGGGTACTCTAAAATACACACATAAATTACAGAAGCAAAGGTTATGATGCTCGTATTAACATCCATAAACCATTATAAATTTAAAAAAGAGTTTATAAAATTAATAATAAGAAAAATATCACTGTTACATAACGAAGACCTGCAATTGCAATACGCATTCAATAATTGAATTTGTGCAAAATAAAAAATAAACTGAATGATAAAATTTCTGCAAGTCAATATTTTGAACCGCGCTACGAATCTATATGCAATATTTGCTATTTCCATATTTCAGCATTTTGCTATTTTTATATTAAAAAAAAAAACTTGGAAATTGAACTCTCTCAACAAGTTTGATTATCCAAAGCTGATTATCACAAAAGCGTACAAACGATATTTGCTACAATTTACATGTGAATTTATATTTCGGCATAAGGAGAATTATTATTATTATCGCTATCGAGTAGTTACTTTCTCTTAGTTAAATTTTTTTTAATAGTTTACGAGTTTTATTTTCCTTTATGATAATTTATTAAAAAATTGAAAAAAAAATTTCACAAAATTACAACAAATTTTTCATACATCGTCTAAATAATAATATATCGCGAATATTAATAATATTAATAATATTCAACGAATAATGCAAGCGTTCTGCGTATCAAGCTTTCCAGATCCTCCATATTGAAATCAGAAGGAACAAATTCTTATAAGAACGAATATCAGAAAGATATAAATATAAGAAAGAGATATATCAGAAAGCTATAAAAGGTCAAAAGAAATAAAAAAAATAGAAAACTAATTTCAAAACGCGAATAAATTCAGAAAATGAGTCAGAATATTTGCAATTTAAAATTACGATGTGCTGGATGTTATAATAAAACGTCTCAAGGATTATACCAGAATTTTAGGAATATACAATAGAGAGTAATAAATACGTACAAATATAATTTTTATACCTGCATTATTCCTTTCTAAATGCAGATTAAAGCAAACCATGATTGACAGCTCGATAATACAAGAGAAGGAAACAAACAACTAATTTCTTTATTTTATTTTACCTTTATTTCGCGTTTAATCAAAGCGGTTATTATTAGACAAAAGCCAATAATTCACTATTATATATCAATTATTATAAAGCTTGTTTCAAAACTACATCAAAGGTTTTGTTTTACAAATTAACGAAAGATATAAAATTAATTAATATATTGATTACGTTCCCTGACACTCATTTATATCATAATAATTTTACGTTATTTTGCCATTTTCGTTTGTTCCTGTTGGAGCGATGCAAACTACCGAAGAACGCAATGTCCGCATATCATCCGATGAAGCAAGATAAAGCAGAATAGCCGACTCTTTTCTTTTCTCTCTTAGTCTTGGCGATATAGTCGACGATAGGACAGACCGATAAAGAAGAATCTTAACGAGGGGTTGCGGTGAAGTTAAACTATACGCTTATACAGAGTTCAACGGTGGCTGGGTGGTTTGCGGCGCGAGGAGGTCGACCGGTTATTAGAACGAGGAGCACGAGTTGCCGGGAAGGTGTCTAATAGCCCGCCAAGAGTACAATCGCCCTCGAAGGTTTTGGCGCGGGGATACGTACTTTACATATATTTGCATTCCGTCGCCACAAATCCAGCCGATCGCAAAAGGCCGAGGCTAGTAACGCGGGGAGGCATCTCTATCTTGGCAAGACCGAAAGGGTTTGCTGAGGTGTGAAATCTTTAATCTGTTCAGCTGCTTTCTTGTCCGACAAAACATTATTTCAGATTTCATTGCAAAATTCAACGCAACGTTGTTTTAAATTGACTATCGTAGAAAAACATCAAGCACACGCGCGTATGTGAATAGAAAGCTAACCAAGATAGACCACAATCGATATAAAACATTTATACTACAACATTTATACACTAGTACAAAATAATATAAATATTTTAATATACTATCCACAAACGCAATTGAATTTTTTAAATTAAAATTTTTTTTTATAAAATATTTATTTAAAAAAAATTTTTTAATATAAAATTTGTATTTAATCATGATTCTGTTTTATACTTATTAATATATAAAAATATTAAACTTAGACTTGTATGTGTATATACGTATAAAGAGATGTCCCAGATAAACTGCGATCGATATTAAAATTGATTTCAGTAACGTCCACTAAATTAATTTCTTAATTCAAGAACTTTTATTACATCCTCGTCCTATTAATTTTTATCACGGAAGTTTCCTTTACGTAGACAAATTAAAGTTTTTTTTCTTCAAAATAGATATTTAGTTGTACATCCGTTCATGAATGTTCGCTCGTCTTACTTAACTTCTAGTTAACGTGAGCTTTGCCATGTATCAATGGGATACTATCTGCGAGCTTGTTAAGAGATATAAATCAGTAAGCTTAGCTGAGGTATTTATGGAGATGCATTAGCTTTCCGCAAGAGTATAGAATGCCAGCATTTATTTGGTAATTTCCGGCAGTCCGATATTCATCTCTCGAATGCTATTGCGCCGGAGTGCGATAGAGTCGATCAATAATCTCTAAAAGTCAAGAATTGTGTCAGACCTTCGTCAAGCTAACCGATAATTAATAGCAGGGTAGATACTTTCATTAATTTGAAAAATAAGAGATAAGTCGGTTGTGCTCAATCTGCTAAAGATAACAAGTCTACTGTCAAGCGTATATATAATGAACAAATTTTGGAAAATTTAAAAAGAGAAACTGTTTTATAAAAATAATCTTAATTTATTAAATAAAATAATAATTTTATTATTTTGTTAATAAACATTACTTTACATAACAATTATTTAATGATTAATCAATATTTCATCAAAAAATATTTTATCAAAAAGAGAAATGCTATGATTATTAATTGTAAGTTAAAACAAAAATAAAAAGTTGCTATAAGAATAATGTAACGAAATTCACAGTAATATGTTTTTTTTATAAAAAAATGGATTAATTAAAGTATAATCTATAAGATGAATCTTGCGGACATTATTATATGTTGTACATGTGTTTCCTGAGAAGCCACGAAACAAATAATCAAGGATTGAATATCGGTGTCTTGTAGTAGCAATCACGGCTTTCTCTAGAGGTACTACGATGTCCGCTAAGACGACCGTAGTTGGCGAAGTTTGACAAGTTGGCGGTAACAGGGACGGTGGTACCAAGTGCCAAGAAAGTTCCGAGGAAGGATCAGTTGATGCATAGTCACGGGAAGAAGGATGCGCCCTGCCAGCAAAGGACGTGTTCCGCGGGACAATCGCGAGTTACGTATACATGGAAAACGCTGAATCCGCCTGTGCTTAGTCGAGTTTCGCAAGGACTAGTCAAGAATCCCGGACTTTCTGGATGGCGCGGGTTACAAATTCACGAGCAATCTCGAACGTACGATTTGCTCGCAAATATTTGTCGGCAACGGTCCTTAAATCATTCCGAGATTCTCATTCCCCACTCAATTTTCCGCCTTTTAGGCGTTATGAAAACTGAAAATTGCATGCAATAAGTTTAATGTCGGTTTTAAATTATGTGTGCGTAATATATGGCAGTCTTATTTTTATTCTAAGCTGTACACATATATCAGTTAACGATTATTTAAAAAAGACTTGCACATATTTATACTGTTATTAAATAATCAAAAATCTAACGTTGTATAATCTAACGTTGATTATGCAAATGTAAATTATTCAAATAAATATAGTTTAAAACTGCATTCCTATAATGACATGAAAATAGATATTTGTCGTTATATAGAAAAAAATAAGTATATATGTAAGTATTTAAAAATAATGAATTTGGGATCGCATTTTCCTTAAGTAACATTCTGCTAGTATCTTTTACAATCATTTTGAAGTTAATGATCAAAATTACAAAATAGAAAAATTTCATCAAATATGAATAAAAGGAATATAAAAATAAAAACCTAACCTGAACTAACCTGAAATGAAATATGCAACGAGTATTTGAATAACGTTTTTTTATTAATCGAAATAATGCGTTTGAATAATTATAAATAAATGAATAAATGGAAATTTTAGCAATAAATTTCATACGAGATAAAATTAATGGACCGAGCAAAGTTCGTACATTCAAAGCGTCGCATCTCACTGCCACTCATCACTGAGATTGTATGAGTTACATTTGCCAGATATGTCAGATGTGACGTGTTAATCTATATTGAGTGTAGAGTGAAAATTATTTGTAATTTTTCAAACAGACCATAATGAAGCTACGCATGGTATTATATTCATTCAGTGTATGTGACACACGATATTCTGGGCGACGGATATGAAAATGTTCTGCTTGACAAAACTTGCAATAATTATGATTTGTCATTTGTTTAATAGGATAATAAAATATTTGGGTTTAGCAACATAAATAAAAATTAATATTACGTAATTTAATTTAATTTATATAATTTTTACATACGCAGCAGATTTATATGTCTACTCTGATAATGTATTATTTATCAGTATATATGTGCTTTTAGGAAATCTCTCTTGTTTTTTCTTGCTCTCTCTTTCTTCTTCTAACATCTTATTAATAGCTTTAATTTAATATTATCCTCTAATTTAATATTAAATATTATTGAATAATTAATATTTTCTTATATTAGTATTTAATCTTCAATT
>NW_017259192.1:3482881-3484404 GCF_001594045.1 Atta colombica | reverse complement strand
TATATATATATATATATAGTACGTATATTACAATTCAGTATATTTAAATATATTTAATATATTAATATATTAATATATTTAATGCATTTACAGTTATTATTTTACAGTTATTATTTTATCTTGGATTACATATGTAAATTTTATGACGTTGATTATTCTTTTGTTTATAATTATCCTTCTGTTGATTCATTGATAAAAATAATTTATTTTTTAATGATAAACATAATACAGCAAAAAGACTTTTAAAGGAAAAGTAGAAGAGATCTGGATCTTTACCAACGACTTCGAGAAATCCAGTGATGCTGGACATCGGGTCAGTATTCACCTGGCACATGTACCAACCGCTGTCAGTCTTGCGCGTTTCTCTTATGTGAAGAGACCACGCACGATGGCCACTATGTGTCACAGCGATCCTATGATTCTTTGTAATAACGTGAGTCGCTATCGTGAGAATCGTTTGCGTATCGACTCGTAGCCACGCTACCTGTAACACAAAATCAACGATGATAGGTCAATTGAATAATCCAATCAAATAAAATATCGCATGCAGCGTTGTATGCGTTATGCCTGCGTTTTATATATCGAGTTTTTAAGCAGTAATATGAAGAGAATTTCAATTTAATTATATTAATAAATGCTAAAAATGCGATGTGAAAGATATGTATTAGATAAAATAGATAAATTAATTCATGTTGATAAATTGTTGTAAAACAAGGAAAATATAGAAAAAAATACGAAAGTAGGAATGTTATTTTACAATAATAAAATTTTTGTTTTAATTGACTTCTACCGGCAATCAGTGATTTGTACACCAATATTTTTTTAATCATTTTTAAACATCTAAAAATATTTTTATTCCGGGAATATTTCTTTCATATTTTGAAATATAACAGTTTGAAATATAACGTAATTACGATCGTTATTTCAAATTGCGCTTTATTAATTCTTATCTAGAATAATTAAGGAAATGTCATTTAACGAAGCGATTTCTTCAATTAAAAATAAAAATGATCATATGTTTGCTAAGCGTTTTGAGACATGCATTTCGAGAATATGTGGATGGAATTAAATTTTCGAGATGCACATTTCATATTCAGCTTTCCCACAGCACTATCATATTCGGAGTGATAACAGACGCTAGTAGGTACTTTAGCCTGTTGCAGGCTGCGTTAGCAGAATTAATAATGTATCATATCATGTTGCAAAACGGATTTACATTACAAGTTTCGTTCGATAAGAAAAAAAAGAAAGCATTTAGAGAAAAAATTTTAATTCCGTTAACCCCAATAATTAATAGTTGCAAAAAAGAATTCAAAACAAATCTATTTTTCTTATTATAATTTTTATCAAGTAATAGTTTGGAAAAATCAATACTTAAACTTTATTTTTACGTACCATTATAATTGCTTTTTTCCAAAAAACAAAAATTCATTTATTATATGATAGGTACATATGTATTGATAAAGAAGAATAAAATACAAATATTATTAATTATTAAATACAAATATTATTAAAAACTTTTA
>NW_017259192.1:3481504-3482757 GCF_001594045.1 Atta colombica | reverse complement strand
TAATATTTATTTTAATCTTAATATAACAAAAAAATTATTATAAATTAGTTTCATATTATTTTATATTTAATTTTATCTTTTACATGTCTATATTATATATTATTTTATAAACATACAATTTGAATTTCAATATTAACAAACAATAATAAAAAAAATTCCTAAACATTTAAAATAAAGTTATAGCCATATTATCCAAATTGAGATTTCATAATTGAAACAATGTGTTAAATTCCTCGCCAAAACGTTCAAAAAGATGTTAAATATCAAGATATAAAGCTATCATGCTGAGACGCCAAATCAACGATAATAATAATGTATGCGACCTAGTTACCGCTTCATATGTCGTGAACCATTTCCTACAAAAGCATACACAATCCTTTTATCTGATCCAATATTCGCGAAATACAGCAAATGCACTATGAAATACGTCTATCATTTTGTAGATTGCATCACGATCTAGCCAGGATCTCTCACTAAAAAAGTAAATAGTATATTTACTCTTTGTAAGAAAAAAAAAGATAAATCTTTCTAGGACGATGTCGCACGCGGTTTTACTTATGGATGTCCGTTGCGAGTTTTCCGCTTTTCGTGTGAGCCACATCCCTTCTTCCCTGTCTCCGACTATCCTCAACCATCGTCTTTCCTATCCTCATTGCGGAAGCTGTCAACGCGTCTCATCGCCCGAGTGCTACCGACAATGTACTCGAAGCTTTATACCAACTCGTAACATAAAGAGAGTGAGGATAGAAACAGAGAGAAAGAGATGAAGAGAAGAATAAGAAAGAGAGAAGTGCAATGAAAGAAAATCAGAAAGAAAAAAAAACCGGAAAAAAAGAATTCATTGTTACGCCAAAGTCATAATAAACTCTGCGCCGTTTCAGAGCACGCAACATCCGCTTTTTTACAGCATCCACGCGGTCTATAGGCAATGTGTCGCATATAACGCATCTCCGCCGCGTGACGCGTGTGTACAGGCATAAGCGCTCTAATCACGAGGAACAACGAACGAGTAAAAGGAAGAACGTTTTGCGAAAGAGCGAAGGCGAGGATGAGAACGAGGACGAAAGCGGAAAAGCGGTGGTTACGTCCGTCGAGAAAGAAACCCGGAAAAGAAGGTGCCAGGATGCACCAGAGCGAGCAGTGAAGAAAGCGGCGGTGAAGCGCGGACGGCGAAGGGAGAGGAGGGCAGAGAGGTTGTAAATTGTGTGCTCAAGACGGGGGTGCAAGAGCTCTCGAGGTTGATAAAAGAGACG
>NW_017259192.1:3468739-3481404 GCF_001594045.1 Atta colombica | reverse complement strand
GAAGACTAGCGTGCTGGTTACTAATAAAAACGCATCGTGTGAATTAGACCTAAGGCCAAATTCAAATCTACATGTTAAATACATGAATGTTATTTGTCACGCAAGCTATCATTTTATGTGATTTCAATTTGTATCATATATCCTGATATATGCCACATAGTAAAGATTGAGATAAACCTGTATTAGTAACAACTGCGAGACACACAATATTTTCTACTGATATAAAGCATGATGAGTGATAAATCATATATGTGTGTTGTATATGAAATATATATATATATATATATATATATATATATATATATAAAACACACACTCCGTTTTCTTTTTCTTTCTCTCTCCGGTGGTATCGGTGTATACGCCTATTATATACGCATGATGAAGTCTATGAACGCGCGTAATGGAAGCGCATCATCCTCTCGCCCATGAGCCGCCGTCGGCTGCAATTACTCAAGCTCGTATACGACCGAAATGCAACCGTCGCGAACGTGCCGTGGCGCAGCGCGGAGCGAAACGGCACGTTTCGCTTTTACAAACGATCCGTTTCGCGGTAACGATATAATTGTGCTTGTCGCAATGTAATCTCTCCCTGGTGCGTCTCGAGTGCACCTCTGAATAAACGCCACAGAATTCTCTTCTTCTTTCCATTCTCCTTTTCCTCGCAACCACAACCACCAACAACGGAACGCTTCCGCATCCATTTCTTTTTTCTTTTTATTTCGGCCACTGTGTTGTGTTTCCTACCTTGGACGTGCCATGATCAACCAGTTTGCCAGTTGAAAACGAGAGGAAATCAGAACTCGGCGGCAACTCTTTATTTACGTCAGTCGGTTGCACGAGACGATACCTGTGTATACCTACCCTTTTTTATTCGGACTCTTTCCTTAGCAGTCTTCCTATTCCTCTCGGCAACCACTCGTTGCATCGTTTCTTTCTCGCCTCATCTCTTTTAGTTGCAGTAAGTACGAAAGGTATATCTGCGCGGGTAGTTCTTTAATTTCGCGAAATATCTTTCCGAGAGGTACGGCTTTCGCGATTCGAACTTGCGGTGAAAAATGACTCGGGTAAGTTTGCCTCGAAGGTGTACCATGTCCTGGCCCTCGGACGATCGCTCATTCTTTCTCCTTCGATTTCTCTTCCGTTCGCTTGCGCTCGCGCAATCGTCGCCGGAAGTAAGTGACGATGGAGAACGTCGTGCAATGAATACGCCGAAGCGACGGTAATGCCGAGATCTCGATATACGTTCTGATAACTTTTAGAGTGAGTATTTTTCATACGATATCCTTACAATTCTAAAGCATCCTGTATCGGGTTAACAAGATTTATCGGTACTCTTAATTATTGTCAAGTACCGCTTCTAGTGACGGCACTAGTTGACGTAATTCTATTTATTTAACTAATTGGATGATACAGAATCGTGTCAGCGTTACCACGAGTGCTTTTAAATAATTAGATTACACATGTATATACACGTATTCACATGCACTAATACCCTGCATAAAGCTGCAGCCAGTACTCAAAAATGTTCCGCTTGCTTTAAGTGGACATTATTTAAAATTACGCTTTCCAAATATATAAGTTAATTTTACTTACTAGCACTGTTATTGCGATTAGTGTTTGTAAAATATTTAGAAGGAGATACAAATGTGAGAAAAAGAGGCAATGTAAATATATAACTCGTAATGTTACACATGTATATATATAGATATATATATATATATATATCTGGAATACAGTTAGAAATTAAAACTACATTACGAGTTATATAGGAGCACCTTTTATATGACACATCGCTTGAATATCGTTATATTCAAAGAGGTGGTCTTTAGATGTGCGCAACGTTATACGCGATATGAATAAGAAATAGTATTTTTTTTCCGTCAACGCTATGTGTACTGTGCCTACATAGCGGCGTAATTACTCCTAGCTGGCGACCGATGGCTTACGAAGAAAAACGAAAAGACAGTGATTCGTATTTACCTGTCTGTGCAGCTCGAAGGTGCTCAAATATTTTAACAAGATACGAGCGCGGCCAAGCGATTTTCCGATATAATAACTTATCCAAGAGAAGAAACTGCATTCGATGCGCTGCTTCGACTACAATCTCGAAGATATCGCGTGAAATTTTCGTTGCTTAATAGCCGAGCATTGTGCTTTATCTAATTTAACGATGTTAATCAGTTAAAGATAATATCTATTTTTATCTGATAAAGTAATTAAAATTTTAAAAAAATTGCTAAATCGGTGTTTACTATCATTTAAATAAAAACTTTGTTACACATTATTTGCACCTTCAAAATATTTTATTGATTAGTAATCGAAAAGTGTCAGAAGAGGAATAATTTGATAATGAATTTAAATTTTATAATCAACGAATTCAAATAAAATTTTTGCATTTGAATGTAGATCATGGATGTTACTTGCGCGCTGCAAAATAAATTTCAATCATTTACGGATAATGTAATTACAGCATTTTATTTTTTTCAATGTGAAATAAATAAAATAAATAAATGAAAAATTTTAGTTGCTTCCTTTTTGAAGCAAGTGATATATACTATTGTGTACATAGCGTGAGAGGGAGATTTACTGTTTGTCATATCACGACGTACGATAATGTATGTCATGTTACTAATTCGCAAAACAAAGCATCATTGAACGAAAATCAGCCAGCTTGCGCGAAGGCGTGTTCGCGTTTATTAAAGGCAAATATATTAAACGTAACCCAGCAACAAAACAAGTATTGGTTATTCAAGTTTTCTAGCAGCATGCTGGAAAACGTTGAATATTCTGGTATATAAATATTGGAAAATTCTAAGCGTGGCAGCGGTTACCAGTGAACGGCCATGATATGGTAATAATCACGCCTGTATAACGCTTGCGGTTGAAACATCTAACGCACGTCATTCACTCTTCGATCACTGTGTACATACGATCGTACTGAAAATTAAAAAAAAAAAAGTGACGTATGTGACGAGGAAAATGTTCGCGTCGTATTAAAGCGCAGATATAGCTCGCATAATTCATAGGGACAACATTTTTTTATTTTCTTGCCTATATTTTTCACGAAATAAAAGTATCTATTAGTTGCTGATTACGTTTAGGAATAAATTAAGATATATATATGATTTTAACTTTTCTAAGTACATTGATAAACTCAACATTTTTTATATTATAGTCAATGTTTGTTCCACTTTCTAATTTTTTCAATTTATTTAATGAAGAAAATTTTTTAATTGTTTTAATACACACAAAATCTGCTCATGTTACATTCAATATGTTATATTTATTACACTGAATAAGCATTGTTCTGTTAAAAAGGATTTTGTTAATTTCCAAGCTAATAATTACCATTCACACGAAGGATAAATTAAGTTAGCATTTTGTTTTACTTTGTGTTACAATTTATTTTTCCGTGAATATTTTACAGTAATATTGGTACTTAACTGCATTTATGAATTACCCTAGAAATGCTTATATTTTAATAAAAAATAATTATAAAATATGCACAATATAATATTATACAGTTATTTTCAAGATTTATATTATCAGATATGTTGAATATATAAAAATTATTAGTAATTACGATAAAGTTTAACAAATAAAATTTCAACGATATTAATTAACAATAAAAAAGATTTTATTGCCTATTTATTTTTAAACAGATTTTTGTTAATGTAATTTGAAAATTATTACTAATCATTTACTTAAAATTGGAGATTGAAAAAATAGACAATTTGCTAAGAATTTTTATTATAGAAAAATTTAGTTCTATTGCGTAAAATAAAATATAGCTTAACAGAAAGAATTGTTTTAATTTAATTAAAATGTCATTTATTAAATTGCATTTGTTTAAAAAATGATGTTTACAATATGCGCAGAGAAAAACAAATGCAGTAGACTGATCCAGATTTTAAATGCAACTCGCTATGAAACAGCCACGGTATTTTACCTTTGTGAAATATATATTTTACACATGATTGTTAAAAGGACCTGTTGCCATGGTGTTCAAACAATAGGAATCTAATTCTATATATCGTATCGGGTTACAAGTTGGTACCATCGCATTATCAGAGAACGCAAAGATAAGCATCTGTTCGCAGCATCAAAGTTTGCTCTGGACAGAGGACGAAATAGTCGGTAAATTCAATGCAAGTTGTACAGACGGATAATTAGCCCCCAGTGGTACAATCGGCATAATTATTGTTCACTGCGGCTTATCCCCACACATTTTCCTCTGGGAGTACTTCACTCTGATGTACATTCCTCTCTCTTTCTCTCTTTCTCATACCTTTCCATCACTGTATCTCTACCGTACTCTCTTTGGTTCGACATTTTACAATTACTATCAAACGCTCCAACCACTGACAAAACACACGATCGTATTAATGAGCCCAACAAGAGCCGATTGAACCGGTTTTGCCTAAACAAGGAATGCTCGGTTAATTGTAATCGCTCGTCAACCACGGACGCGCTAATTACAAAGGCAATCATCGTAACGAATGTCAAATACAGATAACGCTATCCCCGGTCGTTTGTGTTCCTGTGGACGGACAGATACGTAATTCCTAAAGCTCGCGTTCTACGACTTTATTTGTCCAGCGCATTATCATTAACCTAGTTATGTGCAATAAGAAGTATCTCCCACTTACGTATAAGCTGTAATGTGCACCTCTTGTCAACAGCCGTGCTGATTACGAAAACAATCGTTGTAATAAGTGGCACATGTATAATCCGCTGAATGTCTTCTTAGGATTAAGTAGGACACAAAAATCGTATGCGGCCGCATATTTTTTGGATTTGTTACAAATTATTAGATTTGTTTTCTGTAGCTAAACTAATATATACTTTTGAAACTTAGAGTGAAATAACTTAAAGTGAAATATATACATGTTTGGTATTTGGCGAAAGCAAGAAAGAAAATTTTAGTGCAATTTAGTACAGAATAAAAAATAGATTTATAATGCAGTCTGCTTGCTTTTTAATTAAATATTACAAATATATAAAAGAAAGAAGAATCTCTAGAAATATAATATAATGTTTATAAAAATAAACAAAACAAATCTACTTTATATTTTATAAACTTTGTTCTATTTAAAAGCTGAATTTGATAAAGTTTTAGAGTAATAAAGTATACATATATTAATAAATATTAATATATCTATAAAGTATAATAGGTCAATAAGCAATCTTCTGCCCTTATCAAGACGATAAAAATGAAGATTACTGATTTTTTTATTGATTCTCACGTACTCACGTACGTATATATATTAAGGATTTCTGATATTTAAATAGATTTTATATTTATTCCGCTTTGTGGATTCTATTTAATTTAACATGTCACGATCTATTAAAAGCACTTTGAATGAAGTATTCATTATAAGTTGAGTACTTAATTCTTAAATGCCACACGGGGTTAATTGGACTCCAGTGAAAAAGTATATACTATTTCCAGAGTTTTCAATATTTTTCTTTGAAAATTTATTTGAGGATATACCTCAAAGAGAGAGCTTTTAAAAGAAGATGTAATTACAGTTATGGTGAAATTTTAGTGTAAATATACTAAAAAAAAATTAGTTAAAATTTTAAAGAGACTCTTTCTAAACAAATAAATTGTATGTATTTTTAATTTTTAATATTTTTCGCTAAAAAATTTACTCCTTTTTTGTTGTACTCCTGAGATAATAATTTTTTACATAAAGCTAAGTTCGATACACTGGATATTTTAAAAGATTTATTTTGCGAAATAAATGGAGAAATTTTAGAGAAAAAAAACTTATTTGACCTAATATATTTGATATTATAAGTTATGAAAAAAGTATTTTTGGGTATATAATTACAAAAGTATGTAAAAATATTACAAAAAGTAGAAAAAACATACGAACATTTATTTTATTCTAGCTCAGAACATTCGACGCAAAAGTAAACGCGATGCTTATCCCACATCGGTCTGGCATAAAAGCAAATTATTAGGGATGCATCGGATATCCGGAAAGTATCCGATAACTGATATTATCCGGCACTTTTTTTACTATCCGGACTGGATAACCGAATATCATTAGTATCCGGTAATATATTATCCAGTTGAATTTGATATTAATCAATTTAATTTGATATTAGATTGTTGATTTTTTTCTTATATAAATGTTCTAGAAACAAGTATGCATATTTGATACTGTAATATGTTATACATTTGCTACAATCTTTTTCTCTAGGTTTTTTTTTAGAAGATATTTTGTCCGAATCCGATCGGATATCCGACTCGAAGAATTTCGGATATCTGATATTACATTCTGTCTGGATATCCGATATCTAATATCCAATAATTTTACATCCGGTCCCTAAATTATATTCTTAATTATTCGTGAAAAAGTTATAATTACAACACTGAGAAAATTTTATAGCGTGCACAGTAATACTTACAATTCAAAATGATGAAATTTACACAAAAACGTGAATAAAAAAATCGCTTCGATTTTCATTTTGTACCCCGGGTATTTTGTACCCCGCCTCGAAATGCATCATTCCTGCTCGGCTACTATACAGAGACCGCGAACTTTTCAACTGGTAATTGGGGATCTAAATTAACAGTAGATGAAGCTAGAAATTTGATTTAGCGGGATTATAAGATATATATACGATTGAAAAAATCTTGGGGTCTTTTGGACTCCCAGTTGCATTTAAGGGTTAAATTACCTTCTTATAACTAAAGCTTTTGTTTGTTTACAACAAATTTGTAGTTTTGTAAATTCTAAACTGCTTCATTATTCAAAATAAACAGTCCTTTCATCGGAGATTGCATTACTTTGCGTTAAAGCGATCGAAACTTATCAGCTTCGAAAATAAATGTACTTCCGATATTGTTGGCCGTTAAGTTAAATAGGTCAGTAATAGCCTATGGCGTATTCTTGTTACTTTCAAAGCTGATAAGTTATAAGTTGTTGTAATGTGACGTTAACATATATTTTTATACGGATTTATCCAATTACGTCTTTTTAAAAGAAAAGATCACATATGGCACGTAATTAAAAAATAGCTTGTTATTTGTCAGAATAAAAACAATTAAGAATGCCGTTATATCGCAAATACTGTTGGACATACTGTATCTAAAATTGTCAGTTTTCTGTTCGTTCGTTCTCTTGTATTAAAAAAACAACCTGCTAGTATTTATCGATTAAAAGCTAGCTGGTCTGCCACGAACGACAAAAAACAATCGGTACATAAAGAAACTGTGAACACATGTTATCCGTGTCGCACGGATTGCCAGGTTTTCCTTTCACTAGAAAAATAGTAGAGTGACTGTACAGTTTCGATCGACAATATAAAATTGCAAGAAATTCAAGTGACCACTATGTAAATCATACAATTGTCCTAAAATAAAACAATTTTACTCAGAAAATTAAAAAAAAAAGAAATAACCTTAAAGTTTCATTTGTGTGTTTTCTTCGTACCACAAATTTTTTCAAACCTGTTGATTGGTTATAAGAAAAAGAGATCTGAGAACCTTTCTGTCCTGCAGCCATTTGTCGTACAATATAAAAGTAATGAATAAATGAAATCCCGCCCTTAAAAATAATTCTATTTAGCATATCTTATAAGATGTTCTGTATAATATAACTTTACATTTTAATCAGACTTATTCAATATTTAGTATCGTTTATCGACTTGGGTTTTTATCATCAATACGTGACATGGAACAAGATGAAGAATTTCTTCGGAGATTGTTGAAAAGATACAAGAGAAAAATCTTTCTTTTGATAAATAAAAAAAGGATTGGCTGAAATAAAATCGGATCAATTTCATCATGCAACATTCGGTTGTCTCGCCAACTGATGTATCGAAGCTAATATACGCTCGCTGCTTATGCGCCCTTTACATGAATTCACAGACACCGCAATATGCTCGCAGGCTAGCGTCAAGATATCTGTCAAACATCCCTCGGCAGAAAGAGTCCTAGAACGCGTATTCTTCCCCATCTTCTTCTTCTTCGCTTTCCCCATTCTCCGTCAGACATCATTTTTCATATCTCGACTCCCAAGAATATCCGCCGAAGGGTGACGTCCTCCAACCTCTGACGTCGACAATGTGCTGCGTTGATTGAATCGTCGAACGTCAAGGAATTTCCCGCTCCAACTTCTGTCTCCTTTTCTCTCCTCCTTCCATTCTACCTTCCCTTTTCCTTAGTCGCACTACACTCTCTCTCTCTCTCTCTCTCTCTCTCTCTCTCTCTCTCTCTCTCTCTCTCTCTTGTTCCAGTCCATTGCCTTATTCCTAACCTCGAGATTCAACCTCGTGGCAAGATCCTTAGTGAGATCCGCTTAGTAATTCACGCGGCGCAACCGCTCGTGTAACGTCAATTGCTTTGATACGCCGAAGACTGCGCGGTCAATCCGGATATTTGCCGCATACCAATGTTGTCGACCCCATCGCCGTAAAACGCTTTCCAATTTCAACTTTGACGTTGACGCAGTAGTGAACATCGTCGTTTTGGTCTGGATTAGACACAGTGTTGATTATCTTCATAGCATCGACATGGATGTGATATTTAATAAAATTAAGAATGCAAAAAGCAATATCAAATATGTGAAATATGAAATATTTATAAATTACGTAATTGCGTTGGAAAATATTATATATTTTTATTATTGAGAATTTTTTTTTAATAAAGACAAAATCTGATTTTACTCTTTATTCTTCCTTCATATTTTTTATTTTATTTGTACAATTATTATTATTATAACAATATGAGACACACAATTGAAAAATTTATGTTAAATTTAATACATTTCATGTGTTCCAAACTCAATTCACTTAAATTTGTGTATTAATTTAATACAAGATGAATATATTAAAAAGTAATAGAAGTGTTATGTAAAAAATTAATACAAAAATATAACACTAACAGTTTGTAAGCAATCACATTTCTTTATCAAAATTAATATTTATAATACATTTAATTAATATATTTCAATAAATTTGTAATATTCAATAAATTTGTAATGTTAAATTAATACATTTTATTTATCTTACAATTTACGTTTAAAAAAAATTTTTTTACATATTGCTTGTTCACTTATTCATAAAATGTGTTATTTTAACACTAAGAGATGTTAAATATTAATTTAATACGAAATATTTAAATAACACAAAACTCAACACAAAATTTTAACTTAAGTGGACCGTTTTTAATATAAATACTGTGCAAGATAAATTTGGTTTACAAATTTTTTTATTGTTTCATTCATTTTATAATGTAATAAAATAATGTATTTTTTTATATAACGACATTCGAAGATCGAGAAGAGAAATTCAAGAAATTCGTGCATATCCTTCCGTGGTGATTTAATTTTCACATTAATTTTCTCTTTTGACCAGAAAAGGGAAGCTGCATGACGTACTACTGAAGAAGTGACCAGTTAAGTTTATATTCGTCGGTACATTGCGTGGTCTGTCAGAAGAAAGCCTTAATGTCTGAGATCCACTTTTACAATTCACGGTTAACTTTTAACCGAGGTTCAATTTATTCATTATCTCTTTTCAATTCTAGAATCAGAAAGAGATGAGAAACAAGTTGAACCTCAGTTAAGACTTAACCTCAGTTAAGACAGTGGAACTGAGCCTAAGGCTACATTTACACCATGCCTATACAATGGCTATTCTTGTTTATCCGGTAAGTTAAATAAGAATATATCTATCGTATAGGTCGCGGATTAAGAACACGATGTAAACCTGGCCTAAGTCCGCGCAGACATTCTTCTGGACCTTGATTCTATAGTGGAGCGTTAAGCGTTTAATAATTTGTAATCGTGTGCGCGCGGGACGCTGCATTATGTAGCGGAAAGTCTGGTAGACATAAAAATATATCCGCTCTTATTCCGTTTTGCTTTGAACGTAGGTAAACTCGCCGTGCAAGCACTGCAGTCGAGCGGTTTAGCACAGGAGAAATTCAAAGGAAATACTTAAAAGCGGTGAAAACTGACGCTAATGGAATTTCGTTGTAACTGACACTTTTTTTGCGCCTTTGTAGTGCGGCGACTGTACTCAGAATTATGAACCAGATCGGGTTTTGCGGTCGAAATAAAAACTCTGCGAGTAATATTCCAGTTAAGTGAGATAGCGCAGGCGCTTTTTTTTAATACAATATTCACAGTACAATGCAATATATTGACTACATCTTTGTAAATTTTAAATTTGCCAATTTTGACGAGTGCATTGTTTATTTCATTTATTAAATATTATTTTAAAGTATCATGAAAGAGACATGATATGTGAGACTATCTTAAAGATATTTAACATGAATAAAACTTATCATAACTGTGTAATGCATGTTTGCAAATTTTAAATTTGTTGACTTTTATGAGTACATTATTTATTTCATTTATTAAAACATTGTTTTAAAGTGAAGTAGCATGAAAATGATACATGAGATTACTTTAAAAAGATTTAACATGAATATAAAACTCATGAAGATTATAATGTCAGTCATATAAGGAGTTATCATTTTGCGAGCGGAAATAAAAATATATAAGTAATAAAAATTATTTAACATATATTTACGAATTATGAATAAGATGGCATGTAAATTTCCCTTTATAGAAACCACGAAAGCTAATGAAATATACGCATATGTAAATCAGCATGTTTTCTTTGAAACGAGTGCATGCCATACACGAAATTCCTTTGGCGCTATTCTAGTTTAATGATGTATGAGTAGAAAAAACTAACACCGTGCTCTAGTAGACTATTTGGTTCTCTCTTAATTTGTCTCTCGCGTAGACGAGTTGGATCGCGACGCTGACGCGCAAAAATTTCACAAGGAAACGGCAATTACTGCTAGCGTGGTTAATAGCTAGTACATTCGCCGTTGACTTATTTCATATTCATTAAAAAATTAGGTTTATAATTTTATAGAATGTAATCAAATTTATCCAGAGAAGAACTGTATATTATGTTTTTTTTTTTCTTATTTCGATGAGCAATAAAATTAATATAGGCAGATAATTCTTGATAAAAGCATTTAAATTGCATTAGTATTTATATTTTTCCTACTTGTTATTACAAGTGTCCATTGCACCATTTAATATTTGTTAATTATGTATTTTCAAAGATAATTTCAGTGCTAACTTAATTCATCTAACTTTGCAAACTTTTAATAAAAATTGTTTTATTTAAATATTATAATAAAAAAAAGAAGAAAGAAAAAGAAAGAAAGAGAGAAAAATTATAAAGAATAAAATAAAAGCAAATTATATTTCTAAAATTTTTTAAAACGCAAATTTGAACTAAGTTATAAGATTTAATGATCGAGATGACAAAACAAAAATTCTTAATACGTGATTTACATTTGTATGACTCTGAGTATGACTAATAATGCGAAAGTGAGTCAGCAATAATGCACTTGTCTATACATAATAGAATTTTTTTATTTTTAGAACTAATTAAAATTCTTTTATGTTTCTTTTTTATTTCAAATATGTCATCAAAGTGCACTTTAAAAAAAAAGTGTCAAATTTAACAAAAATTGCACGTCCGAAATAGTCTACTGAAACTTAATTTAATACAAGATGAATATGTAGAAGGTTACACAAATATTATATATATAAGAATAGAGAGAATAAATACAAAAAGATAATCTCAACACAATTTGTAAACAAACAGTTTGGAAGCATATTTTTTACTAAAATTAACATTTATGATATATTAAATTAATATTTTATTCTCAATTTTATTTATTCATCTTATAATTTATGTTTTAAAACATTTTACTTTTATATTATTTGTTCATAACTTGTTACTCATAAATTATGTCTTTTTGATAATAAGAAATGTTGAATTTCAATTTAATACAAAATTTTTAAATAACGTAATCACATTATGTTAAAAAGTCCAAACTATTAACAACAACGTGAGTGAATCGTTCCCAATACAAATACATAATGTCTTTTACTGTGTAAATTGCATTAAAACGTATTTGGTGGCAAATCATACTGATTATTCGTCACGTAATTATGTTTATTATATTTCCATTCGAAATCCGTATTCGGTTGTTCCCAGAATTGCCGCTTATAATAGTAATATTCAATAATTCATTAGATCGTCTCTGGATAATTATCGAAACTCTACTTAATGTTTTAGTTGCGTTCTTCGTATTTCGTGTTCCTAGCAAATTTCATTTTATCGTTCGTTCGTTTCTCGGTAGGACCTCAATGAGCGTGTGACAAGTCGCGACAATGACATTTTACTTTACTCGCTGGCTCGTTGTCTTGCCATTTCACCCACAAAATGTCACCCGCAACTCCGACGCGCCGTGCGACGAGAAGCTTACGAAAATGTCATACCTTCGTCTCAAAGTCCCTACCGCGCCATCCCAGCCAATGTCGTTTCGCATTTTTCGAGTTCACTACGTTTCAGCCTGGGTTTATTTTCAAGCGCCGTTGCATACGTCTTTTGCGAAGGCATGCCATCGGCATGACGCACTTGCATCCAAAAAGAGACAGAGAATAAACGGTAGAAGAGTTTTAGATATTTGTTCTCTCATGGGACGAGAGGCAACCGGTGGCTGGCGCATTAACATACGGATCATTATGATGAAACAAATGGAAAGAATTTTCATTAAGCTTTTTGTAAACGCTATATTTATAATAAAAGAAACGATCAAATCATGATGT
>NW_017259192.1:3461137-3468639 GCF_001594045.1 Atta colombica | reverse complement strand
CTCTCTGGACATAATTACCATAATTGAAATTGATTGTAATAAAATTGTGATCAAATTAAAAAATTTCTTATTTTCTAAAATTAAAATCGCAATATAAAGTTTAATTAATTGTAACAAACAAATACATTTTATTATATATAAAAGTAGATAATGTCAATTAGCATATTAAATTTTCTAAGACATGATGATCTTTATTCAAAACACGTTTATAACGATGTTACCTCTTATTTAGCATATTGTTTACGTTACGCATATACTATACATATATATATATATATATCATAGAATTTCAGAGATGAAAGTGCATTTATTGATATAAGCGTGTTCTGAATACGATTTACAATTAAAAAAAAATATTTTATAAAGAATATATGCATTTCTCCTACATTTGAAACAATATTTAATATTAAAATGCAAATTTAAATAATAAGCTACACTTTTATAATAAGCTTGATTTTTCTTATCGAAAAACACTAACTAATAATAACAATTGACAGAGTATAATATACTTCTACAAATGCTTCAACAAATGGTGCAATTTTCATCATTTCGAGTTTTATCGATTTTCCTAGTATATCTAGGTCTTCAGAGTGACGATAAATTAATGTGAGCTGCAATTCCAAACGGTATCGTTAATCCTCCTTATGACGAAGTCGGAGAATGCATTCATTTGGGAACGTCAGAAAAATTATGAAGTTTCTTAATGTGGAAGCTTAGCGCGGTGACCTGCGGATATTACAATTTGCTCATGGTGATACCGTTTATTTCGCCGATAACCATATTTTATACGTATGTGACGCGGTATAGTTAATGGCGGAATCATTAATCAAGCGATTATGACGTATAGAATGAACCAATCTGACAGAGTAATTTATTCTTTCTCTACCGAGTTTCCTTACTTATACACAGACAAATTTTAAATAGCGAGCTAATGAACCTCCGTCTTCCTGAATATGTTCTAAATGCCTGTTCTTACCGGAAAATTCATTACGTTAACTGAAATTTATGCTTCTGTCTCATTTACACTTATTTCGACTACAATTTGTTACAGCTGAATATATATTATTTTTGATTCTTTTCTTATTCGGCCCTTAACTTCGTTCATTATGTGCATGTATAATAGTGTAAGAACAGCGTGTGAAGCTTACGATCTATAATTTTCTTTCGTAACTTTTTTTTATCATAACAAAGAAATAACGACTAGATCATTCTTTATCTCACTAACCATGTATCCATTGCCCAATATTCTTCACAGACATTTATCTTGCAGTTTCTTGATCGCTCATTACTCCTGCTGCGTAGCTCGACTAGAAAAACATTACACGCACGCACCCTTTCTGTCTAGAGATTTATTTTTCACACGAATCTTTCCTAATCTTTTTAATCTCGGCAAAATAATTACCAGAAATTGTAATAATACCAACTGTCTCTATAGCTAACTTGTTTTGAAATATCAATAGATACAAGAAAGTATATAAAATTTATGATACCAGATTATTACCAAGAAATATACACAAGACTTACATTATTAATTTGTTTATTTTATTATAATTTAATATTTATTTTTTGTTAAATGTGTTTAAAACATGTTTTTTGAGTACTCCATCGAATTATTTTATTTTAGTTCTAAATAAGACTATAATACATTTTTAGAAGAAATTTTATGTGACTTGAAGTGGATTATTACTTACGCTTGTCAATACATATTTTTCGACTATCTTATGTAACGTCATAATATCCTTCTAATATCAATATTTTAAGAGAATAGAATCATGATGAAATGTCATTGTTAAATTGTCTCGGCAACTAGGCAATTTTATTCGTAGTTAATAATCATTGTTAATAATCAATATTGTTCGATTTATTATTAATAAAAATTTTATATTTTATGTATTTCAATATAATGTACTATTATATGTATAAGAATATTAGTTAAAATACAAACACCTTGTTAGAAAAAAAAAGTACAATAAAGATTCCTTTAAAGAAAAAATTGTGTTTGACACCATTGGTATTTTAATGTATAAATAGAAAAACTGTCGCTTATAATTTATGGGATTTCTATCTTATCTATCTGACTATTACTGTGAAAAATTCAAAATAAAAATAAGCTCATAAAGTACTGACCAAATTTAGATTTTAGATTTTGTAATGTCATTGTGTAAGTAGTGCAAAAGTAAACCTATTATATTTAAAATAGCTATGTGTAATCTTATGATAACGAGAGAAAAACTTGTTTATAATTTTTTTTTTAGAACTATTACAATGTGCTTTTATATGAGAATTAAAAATTATTGATTTTCGAAAAAGAACTCTCTAAAAATACTAATCAGTGCAATATACTTATATAATTGATGTAATTATTAGTAAATATTTTTTGTTTTTTAATAATAATATACTGATTTATTTTTAGAATGAGATAATTGATTATACTGTCTCGTTTATATTGTTTTTAAATATAAATTGTAGGTATTGTAAATTTTTAAATTTCAATAATGATAATTAATAATTCGATATTTTTATAATACGAGTTAATATATCGGTGCAATGATTAAGAAACTAGAAAATAACAAAAGATGATTGCAATATTTTTTTTACCTCATTGAGTCCAACATTGGACAAGACAAAATTTTTTTATGATTTTTAAAAAAGCTCTCACTGGTCGTGCAATAAAAGCTGCATCTGTCGCGGATGAATATAACTGGTCTATTGATAGTAGACCACATTCAATCGATTCCATCGTTCATCCGAAACTAAACAACTGTGAAGTAATTTCGTCGAGCCGAATCGTTTGACGTGATAAAGTTCAATTAACTCCTGGCGATAGCTGCGAGCACGTGGTTTTACGACAGCGTAGTTGCTTCAAATTGAAGCGTATTTGGAGACAAGAGCGGTACGGAGATTTCTGGCATGGCTAGGAGAGAGTAAGAGAGGCAGGGAAAAACAGTAAGCGGGATGAAAGGTCGGAAATGGGGTAAGCTTCCTTCCGGAGCCAGCTGTTTTCGTACAAACAGCGACTGCTTTGCACGTGTACAGGCGCGTGTGCAGAAACTCCTGTGTACCTATATAGATATGCGTTGAGGAAACGATACCCCACTTTCCTTGACTACTTCCGCGCTTCATCTTCACCCTTCGATTCTCACGGTTCTCCGCTCCTAGATTACAAGTTGCAGTTGCCGTTGCAACGGCTGCTGTATCGTAATGCACATGAGAGAGAACCCAGCAATACCGAATGAAATTGAAGCGCGTATCCTATCACATGCATTCGTGGGAGATGGGAGTGGAGTAGAGGGAGGAAAGATGAAAAAGAAGGCAAATTGATAACACGAGTTTCTTCAAATATTTCGCATCGATAATATCATTCCGTCGTAATAAATACGGTTGCATCAAGTACGGCCAATCTTGTTGAGCATGTTCAACGATGCATGAGTCCATTAGCAGAGGATTGCTAGTGTCCGCTTCGTTTGACTGAAATATCAGAAATCTTTCTCGTGTAACCCGAAGCTCTCAAGAGGTACCGAAAAAGTTACCGAGACCTAGAAATGGATCGGGAGACCTGAAAACCTATTTCGTGAAGTATATTTTTGTTTGATAATTTAATATTTTAACATCTCCGAGACATTTTTTGTATACCAGCGTAAACTCTTTTTTTTGTGTTTTGAATTGATTATATTTATTTTAACAAATTCCAAAATTTTTTATTCATTTGTGATAAGTATTCTGTTATTCTCGGCCACATCAAAATTTGTAATAAAACAATAAAAAGTTGTTTTCAAAACAGATAAAAAAAGCCTGTGAATACAAATAGACTGATGTAAGGTGACGGTAGGACAAATCTTAGAAAAAGAAATCGATGAAGTGATTCCCGAGAAAGAAAACAAATATAACGTAATATAACGTAAAAATGTCCGACCAGTATTAAATTGGCGAAAAAATATAGAAAAATTACGTAGATGTTTATAATATCTAAAAAATATAAAGAGTATTATTTAACATTTATAATAATCTAGAATAAAAAATAAAAGAATATTGTTTAATATTTATTTATTTGTTAATACTATTTTATTATATTATAATTTAATAATAATGCACTGTGTGTGTAATTTATCTATCTTTTTTTAAACAAATACCGAATAGTTCAAAAACGTGTAGACGTTATTATTATATAAGATTGCGTGAAGATAAGAAAGAAGAACATTCACCTTTCAACATAAGAAATAAAACCTATATTATAGCTATACCGTACAATACTTGAAACAGTTACTTCAGATGACCGATCGTATAAAAGTACGATCTCTTTCAAGCAGCTATACACGAGATTTGAACTTTACAAGTGGCATCGCACATACCTATACATACACACAACATCTGTTGTCGAGAGCCAAGAAGAAAGTGCCGTCGTCTTTTTCGATTTCGTGCACGACTATTGCAGAGATAAGTGAGACTTTCAAAATGCATTCTGCAGAATATTAACCGTATACGTTTCCCTCTCATAATCTATAGCAAGAATCTGCAATATTTTTCCAACGATGTCACGACAAATAATGGAATTATTTTGTTACTACTTTTTAATTTAATTCTATAAAATTCTATAAAAGAAATATTCATATTTTGCGTAAAAATAATCAGACACTATGTGTCCTACCTAAACTTTGTGATTTTTTTTCTCATTTTTTGCTAAGTCCAAAATTGAAAACTAATAATCAAAAAAAGAGAAAACGTTTTTGTACATTAAAAAAAATACGAACCATTTTTTTAAACATTTATAGAAGTGCAGTAAAATGCAACTTCCACGTTTCGTTACCAATATTACAAAGAAAATATTAGTAATAACGTAAATTCCGTATCGCAATATTTAACATCCAATTTAACAGTATTATGCTAACGGACATTATATATTTTGGTATGCTAGCTCGATTAAGCGCGTATTACGGGCGCGTCGACTTTATTGCACTTTTATGTAGCGTATTCTTGTAGCGAGTATTCCAAGCATCGCGATAGTAGCGCACAATACTCCTGAATCTAAGAGCAAATTCAAATTTGCATCTCAGACCGGTATCCGTAAGCGGAAGGAAACGCGTTTCCGATCTCGCCCACTTATAATCCAGTCCAAATATAATGGTTTCCTCGATCGATGCTGCAACACACAACGTGCATGTAACGCAAAGAGCATCTCAGAATCTCACTTCGCGAATTTCACGTATTTGGCTGAAACAATTAGTGCTCTCGCGATATTAATATTAGTGGCCCGCCTTCGTGCAGCAGAGAGTATCAAACTGAAGGAATGCGGAATCGTTGTGTGATGCGTAAACTGAGAAGCAAAGGAAAATAGCAAGTAAGAGGGAGGTAATTAAATCTAACTAATCTAACTAGAATTCCGTATTGGTCATTCTTGCTTATTCTGCTCGCGTGAGATTAACTCGTCATTAGACTATCACGCTAGTTATGTAAGACTTCTAACCCGCTCAAATAAATTTATTGCAAATTTATTCACTCGATGTCGCAAAAACTTATCGCAAAAAAAGCCACAATGACTACATTGAGTCATCGAAAGAAGCAAGTATAAAGTGTGAAGAATAAGCGGACAAGGTGAAAGTTCATGTTTGTACGTGTATCGGAGAAAATAGAGATAGTTGGCAAGAGAAAAGATCGAAATAGAAGCGGCGACCCTGACCATTGATGCGTTATTCTCGAGAGGAAATCACAGTCGACTAGTGTAGCGTCGTATCCTCCCTCGGGATTCAGAAATTATCGTCGACAAGATCGTAACTCCTGCAACATCGGCTTCTTCGTAGGATATCCGGCCTAGGCTGCCCCGTTCAATGCAACCGCCGGTATCGCGAATAATTAATACTGCGGTTTGTTTGCACGAACAATCACAGAGGCGAGCATGAACATGGTTCCTCTCTCCCATGTTCGTATCAGGGTCGCTTCTCTTTCCAACTATTGACCGTGAGAGAGAGAGAGAGAGAGAGAGAGAGAGAGAGAGAGAGAGAGAGACGTTAGTATTCTCTAAATGTTAAGCATCTTGATCCAAAATCCGTCACATTAGAACCAACGTCAGACAGGTACATACTGGAAATCGCACGTCTTGTCGGTAAGATCTATCGGGTAATCAAGGATCGTCAAGGGATTGTGGAATATTCCACGTTAACGTGCCTCTTATGGATGCGCAATTTGCCAATTGCTACAGCAAGGAAGTACACAATACCTTTGTAACGGGCTGTAATGATTTCGAGAGTTTGCTTCCTCTAGAGAATATTAGTCATAAACGTTGCATTACTTGATGCGCGAAACAACCCGTATAAGGGTCGCGCCAAGTTTAATGTCTTATTGTAATGAAAAGCGGAAACTGAGGATATTATACATTATATATATACTAGTTTTATCAAAAAATACCAAATTTTGAAAAATTTTTTTTAATCGAATCATATATACATATTTTCTATTAATTCTACGTAATTCGTATGTTTCATTACATTAGTTATTATAAATATGTAATTGTACCTGATGTAAGAACCACAGAAAATTATGCTTGTTTCCAACATCCAATTTCGAAGGAAATAAAATTTTGTCCGGAAAATGAGATTTGTTCGCAGTGTAGCAATAGATGGTACATGATGGTGTATAACCATTTGGCAGCCTCGGTTGGCTCTTGCGAGATCAAACTCGTAATCTGATGAGGCAGTTGCAAACATTCACAATATAACATAGACGTTTTGCCAATAGATACAAACAAAAGTTGAGGTAAAAGTTATGCAATGAAGCAATTATAGAAAATTGCGAAATACACAAATTGCTTCGACATAATACTTTAACATTTTTTTTTATTAATATCAACAGAAGATAATTTTTAGAAGTTGAAAATTTTTTAAAATCTGTTCAGAATGCAAACTAGTCACTAATTTTCGTACAATATTTTAAATACAGTTGTTCAATTCAAATTCTATTTTCAATATTATATCGCACATTAAACACAAATATATTATGTATCTATAATTTTTTTACACATATATGTACGGAATACAAAAGTTCATATTAATATAGTGCTGAAATCACAATTATTTAAAAGAAAAATTTCCGAGCGCTAATCTCCACGAAATCCAACGAGTTTTAAGGATTCGGCTTCAATTAGGTTTAGGACCGTAAAAATACTTTTCTGGGATGCTTCCTTTCCTTACTGTTCCCACTTCCACAGGAAATAATTTCGGCTCTTTAATAAAATTTTAAAATTGCCGGAGAGTCGGGATAATACATAAATCGTTTTATTCCTGAAACACGCTTATTTCCGCACTTCATAAGGCGTGGTAGAAATGAAGATATTATAGCTGGAAGCAAATTGAAGCTCTATTTTGCGATAAGATTTTGGAAAAAATATATTATTATTTCTTACGGAAAAAAGATAACTAAGTTTATTTTGTTAACTTAATTTTAAATACGTTTATTAATAAACCAATAAATTTTCTAATTTCTTAATATTTCAAATTTATAATAAAATTATA
>NW_017259192.1:3456622-3461037 GCF_001594045.1 Atta colombica | reverse complement strand
AATTATAATTTATAAATAAATTATAAGAAAATTATAAAAATATCTATTCGTAATCGATTGCAAGATATCATATCTTTCATAAAATTTATATAACTTTTCTTTAATAAAAAATTATTTATAAGTATTTAAGCAATAAATATATTTTTCTGAATATTCGATATATTAATTGAGATTTTTTATGTCTAAAAATTTTGTTTTTAAAATTAATACTGTTTAAATAAAAAGTAAAAATAGCGTAACTTATGTCACATAGGCTGCATAATAAGTTACAGCCAAATTTATTATAATGGATCACTGACGAGCTGTGCGCATGATTAATTCTAAAACATCGAGTTTGAATAAAAAGTTTGCAACGATTTTTTAATTATAATCAACTAGGCGACATATTTATATAGTACGTTCACGTCAAGATTTTACTTTTACTTCGCAAACTTTATGTAAACTCCATTGTTTCTAAAACAAATTTTAATACAATTCTTAAATTAAAATATTTATTTTCCAATTCTTCTTTAGAAATACTTATTTATGTTGTTAACAATTAGAAAATTTTTTATATTTCAACAATTAATTTAATATATTAATTTAACGTATCAATAAATATAACGTAATGTTAATATTTATAAAATATTTTAATTATTTACATTTTTTCTTTATATTCTTTTTTATCTTATATTTCAGAAACAAAATATCGTTCAAATTTTAATTTCTAAAATTTATTCATTAGCTGATATTGGGAACGTGCATAAATAACAGTAACTGGAGGACGACAATAACGTGAAAAGATATAAGACATAATTTATAAATGGTATGTTTGTTATTAATTAGCAGAATTCGTGCCATCATATACTATATAACACAGTGCGAGTTCTAACACCTTGCGAGTCGTAATAAGACGCTTTATTATTTCAAAGCACCAGAGAATATCTGAGGTGTTTCTTCCTTCTCTCAGGAGTCACTATACATAAAATTTACCATTACTCATGTTACAGTTTGAAATATAAATAAATACTTGATGTCAGCAACGTCGTTGCATTAACGTACGCTCTCTTCGTGTCTTTACTATTTGAAGATATATTTACGTTTCTCTCTCTCTCTCTCTCTCTCTCTCTCTCTCTCTCTCTCTCTCTCTTTCTCTCTCTCTCTCTCTCCCTCTCTTTGTCGAAACGATAATACTACAAGTGCACGCTCCACTTAATCGCGTGTCCTATCAGAGGAAATTAATAACTTATTATTAGCGATGCGAAGGATTGCGATACCATCGACACAAAAAAGCAATCACGCGATATCGGTTATAGTCGCACCGTATGCGACTGCCATGTGCTAAAACGAGTTACGCTAAAAAGCGTTAATTCCGCGACGACCGTCGTCGGCATCGATTATCGAAAACGCGCCCCTTTGTGTCCCGTCCGAGCAAAGTGGCACGCGCTTTTTATTATTTTTACTGAACGCTTTTCGCGGCAGCCAACGTGACTCGCCGTTTTCATTTCCGCAGAGGTATCGTTGACCAACCGCGTAAGGATAATGCATCGATTCCGTTCGTACGCAAACGAACGCCTACATACACACATATACACGCATTTATACGCACACATGTATTTCTTCGATGCCATAAAACAATTTTGCGCATTTTTATCGCGAAAACATTTCCACAGTTGCGAGGTAGGCACTATCTATAAAACTATAACTTCTCCATGCATGGTTTGAACATGGCCTGGTGAAAGAGCAAAAGAGAATCGAAAAGAGTATTTTCACGAGAAACGCTCGATCTCTCGCTGAGAGGAGAGATGAGAAATAAGTAGAAAACGAGAGAGAAGAGACAGACAAACGACAGGGAAACGAATCGACCAGAAGGCGACGAGAGAGAGAGAGTGTGTGTGTGTGTGTGTGTGTGTGTGTGTGTGTGTGAGAGAGAGAGAGAGAGAGAGAGAGAAGCCGGTTAACAAACTGCGTACTCACATCCCGCGGGATTTTATTTCTATTTAAATGGAGTTGCTCAGATACGCATTGTGATTCTCATGCTCCAATCCTTCGCTTTGAATTTATTTGTCCTGTTCGTTAACTTCTCCATTCCTATAGAACTTTGCCGACGTAGTTCAGTAATGACGTCGCGCCGCGCCGCTCAAAGCATCTTAGTACCAATTTTCTAAATCGCAAATTACAGTATGTATCTATGTGTTAGCATAAAAGTAATCGACGTAATTTCGTAATTTAGAGATAAAGATCTGTATTTGCATTAATGAACTTACTGAAAACTCTCGCTAGAAACTATCTGATTTTCATCTTATATTTAGATATCAGTCGACCAAATAGGAAAATATAAATCGCTCGTATTAAATTCACATTAATCACGAATTGCATAAAATATATTGAAAATGAATTTATAAATTATCTCCTTTTTCGTAAAAATGAAATTAATAAAAACTTGAAATAAAAAGTTAACATGAATTCGTTATAGAGTTATTATAAAATTGACATGATAAAAGTTTTTAACGATCTTATTATATTTTTGAATAAAAAAGGGATTGTTTCTATTAGCAGGTAATACTGTTTTATAATTTGTCACGAGTGTATAATGAAATTTGCACGGTCTAATGTCACTCATCAAAATCAGTCCCAATCATACAGAGAGACATCAGTGCGCGTAACGTGGCGTGGAATTGCAATAGCAACACGGCGGTGGAATGTATGGCTGCAACCGCGCGTGGAAAATAGGATGGTCGGGACTATTATGTTACTCTCACCTTGTATGGTCCGAGATCCTCGACGATGCAGGTGAAAATGGCTTCGCGACCCACCGAGACTGTGAGATTGTTCAACGGTTTGCCAAACCTGGGTAAATCTGTAACATGTGAACGTCCTCGACTTAAGTATCACGCTATCGCGCGAACGCTCTACGTATAAACGGCGGTATACATACTCTTACTTACTTACTTACTAGTACTTATACTTATAGCCCACCTATGTATGCACCGAAGTTTGCAAAGTACTCGAGAAACTCGACAGTGAATAGCGCGAGTTAACGTAAGCAGGTCAAGCAAGGACTAAGCCTGGCACTTTATAATTCCATAATGTTCTTGTGTGTTCTTGATTTTTAAAAAGAAAGGCCATTTGAAATCATTGCTGTTATATCGTTGCGGCGCAATAAAATTTGGAATGCAACTAAACGTTTATCAAGTAATTCTTATTGGAAATCAGATGGAAAGATTCAAGCATTTCTAATAATTTCGAAGATTCAAAATCTAAAAGAATGAACGAATTCATCTCTCTTTATATTCTGACGGAAAGTAATTTAATATAAATATTCAGTAATATAATAATATTTTATAATAAGGATTATGTAATAGATCCATATAGTGATTTTTACTGGCTTTATTACATCAACTTTTAAATAAAATATTTTGCGGTAAAATTTATTACAGTAATGAAATAAACGTTATTGTAAGAGTGACAAGATTGTTTGTACAATATATAACAAAATTTCTTTCATTAAGTTCAGCTTTATAGACGGCCCGCTCATCAAGCTTAGAAACTTCTAAGAGGCCATTAATAAGCAAGCCAATTACTACTTTAAAGAAAATTTTCGAGACATGGTAGTATACTTACGAAACTACGCGTGATGATACGAAATAAGTTAGCAACAGTTTATAACATGGTACGTGCATCATCACATTGTTATAGTCCGGAATTTAATGTGTACTCAAGTATTTCTCTCATCTGAACAGAATCGATGTTGTCCCATGCGACATTTGCATATTCAATTTCGCACCAAATACTTGTTTCTATCGGATTTTCGGAAAACAGCTCGAAATCCGGAGAGAGAGAGTCGTGGTAAATGAATTGTTAATAGTTTACACCACATCCAGTCGTTCACAAATCTCTCATGCTCTTATTTTTCTGTTCTTTATCATACTCTCTTTCATACTACTTTCTTATATTATTCATTACGTTCTCTTATATTTTCCGAACAGCAGCTTTTAAAGTAATCCGATTATATCTTTTTTTTTCTTACACGTTCACTGTGTCATATTGGCGCTACCGCAATTTGAAATCCTATTTTTCTGCTGCTCTATGCAAATTTAATAATCTCAAAAATATACTACAGAATAACTACACCGTTTCAACTTGAAAATAAAATATTCGGATTTGAAATAGCAGATGCATTGAAATGGTCGACACATAATCAAAAATACAAGATTGTTTGATTTCCAAATGTTGATGCTTCTCTTAAAAAATTCTCTTTAGTAATTGCTGTATCCGATTGTAGTATAACAACATCCTTTATCGATAATAAGCTTCAGTAATTACACTGTAGTCCATTTGCGAGCGCATATTCATAGTTTAAGCTTCATTATAAGCTTGGTATAAGTTTCA
The DNA here is from genome assembly GCF_001594045.1 of Atta colombica. Lineage (NCBI taxonomy): Eukaryota > Metazoa > Arthropoda > Insecta > Hymenoptera > Formicidae > Atta > Atta colombica. The sequence continues at coordinate 3,456,666 of NW_017259192.1, read as the reverse complement.
TTCGTACAAGGTATATGTACACACACACACACACACACACACAC
>NW_017259192.1:3454779-3456522 GCF_001594045.1 Atta colombica | reverse complement strand
TGTATAAAGATTATTATGTTTCGCGGGTTTCCTCCGTGTCCAGATCTATTCTTGGAATGTCAACATTTCGTGAACCTTGCAGTTCATCAGGGCGAGGAGCAGCCTAAAACTCTATATATATATATATATATATCTTATATATTCGTCGAAGAGAAATGAATAAGATCTGCCCAATTATTGCGAACTGATTCATGATCCGCGACAAGCAGTCATTTACAAGATCAAGTACATTACATACGTCAGTGCAATAAGTGCCCTCATGCATCGCTGCTCATTTAGAAATATCATGTAAAACAGTATCTTAATTTCGCTTGTCTAACAAATGAAAAATATAATTGTTATTATAGTAAATAAATATCGTAGCATAAATCACATTATAGTGTGAATATTAATCACTTCATTAGTAGTCGAGAAATTTAAGTGACAATCTTTTCTTTAATCTCGTAATCGTTTATTTTTGTCAACAAAATAACAAATTTAAATTGATTTATTGATTAATAAATAATGTTTCATTATCATTAAGTTTGTGCAACTATAAAAATAATATGTATATAATTCATGATGTTTATGTGAAACTATTGAATATGAGACTCGATCTTTATTTTGACTTCTTTTTTTTTGAGATTAGATTATTTTTACTTCTTCATAAAAAAAGATTTATTTTTTTAAGTTTTTAAAAAGATTACATATTCATTAACATTTTCTTGAATTTCGTTGAAAATGTGTTACATATTAATAAATATATAATGAAAGAAATTGCTAAATCAGGATTTTTAAACTCGGATGTTGAATCTAATATATTCGTAAGAGCTCTTAAAAGAATTGAAAACAACAGCAAGAATTTAATTCATTAGACATGCTATTAATAAAAAATCGTGCAAATAATAAAAAATCTTTTTTATACTAACAATAAGAGAAACAAATTTCAACGTTATTAAAATGGATCTATGTATTTTGAAGTGACTCTCTTTTACTATAAGTTTCTTTCTATAAAATATAATTTATTTTATACAGTTCAAATAAATTTAGCTGACCTGATTCGTAAATAAGTTATTTTACATGATGACATAAATTATTTATGGATTGATTGTGAATTAAAAATCGTTACTTATTGAAAAGTTGAAATTTAAATTATTGAAAAAGTAAATAAAAGAAAAATAGAATTGATAGATAGAAAAGATTTAAAAATTTTTGGTAAATTTATTTAACGGATCTATGGATAAAATAATCTAAACAGAAATAATTTGTATATAAAAATAACTTGTGCATTTTATCTATTCAACAACTCAACGACAATCAGATGTTTATTTATTGTCATTATAGATACAAAATTAAGAAATTAATAAAGTAATAGGTCACTTACGTTAAAAATCGATTGTAAATGTAATCATGAAATCGTAATGAAGTTCTACTTTCTTATGTACGTTCAATTCTTATTTATACTTCATTAATAAATAATATATTTATAATCTGCTTGAAATTTTAATTAACGTTTTAGTTATGTGATAACACGCATAATTAAATTATTTCATCACTTATCAGGAAATAATGAAAGTCACAGACTATAACACAGTCTATAAGTAATTGTAGAATTCTTAATAAATTTGAAATCAAAGTAGGCTATTCCTTATTTAATTAGATTGAAGTCAACTTTTTGTGCAATAAAAATATGATTAACGCAAATGAAACTTTTGCTTTTAAATTTTTTACATCTTATTTATATATTAAAATTTATAAATTAAT
>NW_017259192.1:3438003-3454713 GCF_001594045.1 Atta colombica | reverse complement strand
GGAAAGATCCCTATTATGAGATACCGCGTTCATTTTGAGTAAATGCTAGAAGTCTATAGGCAGAATTTAAAAAAATAATAAGTCATTTTGAAGGAAATTTAATAAGTTTTAAGATAACATTATATAAAATTTAATTCAAATTCTATTTTTTTTTTTTAAATTAAAGAAATGTAATGTGAGCAAATTGCAAAGTAAAAAAATTGTGCTCCTAATATAAGATGCCTCGAGAAATCAATAGTAAAGCGCAAAGTATATCAGTATTGTAATTAAAAAATTTATTTAATGTTTCTAAAATACAAATCAACACAGCTAGCGTGCGCGAAAAGTGAGCATGCGGTAGATTGTACCCAAAACTCATCTTAAGGTAGTTGAAATCAAGCATCGGAGAAATAGGCACTCGATATCCATTCTGATTGTCTTTATTATTGTACAATAATATTTATACTGTAGCAACGATTTTCACTATAACATAGGAGCATGGATTATTTCATATTAGAAATACTCTGGGTATCTCATATTACGATTTCCACGATTTTACAATCATTAAATCTAACTTCTGTAATTAAACAATTCAACATATCCCGTATTTTTCTATTAGTACAATCTTACTTTATCACTACATGAAGAATTTATTGTCAAATATTTATTTAAATAATAAACAAGGTTTAAATGCTCATCTCAATGAAACTTGAAGACATCTAAATTCTAAAATCTTGTTTTATAATGACTACAGGCATGATCTAATAATGAATTTTCTATTAAATAGTTTTCGATCCAAGAGCAATAAATTCATGATGGAACTAATAGACAGCATTTGTTTAGTTTAGCAAAAACGCTATCTCATATTAGACGTCTATCTCATAATAGGGGGTTTTTCCTCTATATATTATATATAAATAATATATGTTTGTCTATATGTCATTAAGATTTATCTAGTTAATGTTTAATTCATAAATTTAATTCATAAGTTTTGCAATTACTCAACCCAAATATAAGCAAATCCTTTTATAAGAGTTATTAATTAAATACATTTCAGCGATATATTGACATATTATAAACGAAGCTAATTTATGCATTAATTAAGTCAATTAACGGTTATTTTACAATAACTTTATGAAATATATAAAAGAAATTAAAATATTTTAAATATTATTTAAATATAATTACAATACTTTATTTTTTGTGAAAGTGTTTAACCAAGTGTCGTATTTCATAAAGTAATCTTTCAAGTGCATTGCAAACCGCTAAAGATTAAATTGAAGTTATAAATCATGTGTTAATATAACCCGATTCACGAAGAACTAAAATGAAAAATAATGAGCACACTCCCTCCCTTAAAGCAATTTAATCTGATTTCTGGTTACCGAGTAAATGGAAAATAAAGAGCACGCAAAGATGTTATGAATCAATAATATCTCGGTAATCGAAGCTACAATTATATTGGTAACAAACAAATACAAAATGTCTTATAAATCCACTTACAAAATATATTATAAGTCCAAAAAATTACTTAAAATGTGCAGTGTATAATGTAATATATTATTTAAATATACAATTTTAATTGAGCAATTTTAATTGAACTTAAATTTCTTATTCGAACGATGACTGTATTCAACTTTGTACAACAAAATAACGTTGTTTACAATATGCTTTCTTTTGCACTTTGCATCTTGGAAAAATTCATGTAAATCGATAGAATTTCTTTTTTAAAGATTTATAAGAAAATAATATTTATCAAAATATATACTGTCTAACATTAAAAATGTCGCAGTTGTTAATAAATTTGTATCTGAAATTTTATTTATATTTGGAATGGAAATCGACTAAAGGACAGTATTTAAAGATACATCAATATAATAATCAAATTTTATGAGAAATAAAATTAGATTTGTCTATATCGATTTTGACTCCAATATGAAAATTTATCTCATGATTTTTTTCATTTTTATCTATAATGTATCTTTACCGATTTTTACCGTTTTCTTTTAAGATCAAGTCACATATTTAAAATTAGTCGCGAGTTCTTTTTCTCCTTTTCCTATTTTTAATTCTTTAATAATTTGTGTATATTGTTACAACATATTCTACTTAATTCGCGCGTTGCACTCGAAAATATATATTTGAGAGCATGTGAATTTTTGGTTTGCCCTCGTACGCAGACCTGCAAAGTCCGACATATTCGGACGTGTAATCTTCAGTCCGACCCGGGATCTATGTAAATCCAGATGGGGTGATTCAAACGCGAGAAGAGGGCAAAAGAGATAAACAGAGGAACGTACAGAAGAGAACAGGTACAGCGAGAAAACGATAGTGGATAAAACGAGTTCCGAATCCTCGCACGTTCGCGTATTACCATTGATAGAGGCATCAGGGCTCCTCCTGAAAATAAACGTAACGATCCTATCCGAGATCGAAGGATCAATATACGTCGCGATGACCCGTGAAACGGTTACACCTAAAGCACACAACCAAACCGTTTCCAGAATTATACTCATGAACAATGCAAACGTCGGCGGTCTCTAATCGAAGAAGTAAGCAAGCAGACAGGTAAGCACAGCGCATATACGACTTCACCCAAGCCGAGTGACAGCTTTCGGTATCTCTTATTTCGGGCACAATATCCAACCACGGAGCTCATCAATCCTGCGCGTCGGCGTAGGTACGAGCCAGAGCTGCACACGTATGAGACAAACTTGCACGTATCTGGTAACTGGAAATTTCGCGATACTATCTATCATTCCTTCATCCTACCGTAAAAAGAATACCAGATTCCATGTATTTCGAAAATGTAATATGGACTTTCCCCTCTACGTCGCGCGAACGGAATTAAGGCCAGACTTTTATTCTAGATAAACGTTTATTGAATTATGAATCAATCAATTTGATCGATTTGTATGTATGTATAATTGTCATCTACTATGAATCTCACACGACATATATATATATATATATATATATATATACATAAATCGTTAATTTTACACCGAAGATATTACCGTACCTCCTGATGTATATAGAACTTCAATGAACTCTACTTATTAGTAGCTAGACAAGCATAAGCGCCGGAAGCTGATTAATTTTATGCTACTTCATTTCCACTGTACAAGAAACAAGAGAATGGATAGATAATAAAAATTGAAAAATTGGAATGCTTCAACTTTGCGCGAATTTGATATAGAAACTTGTTTCAAATAGAACAGAAAAATTTCAAAACTTTTGCAACTCTACTACATTGCAACATCCCGCTTTGAGATTAAAGTGAGAATCATTTTGTATCAAGCATCTATCCTCATCTATTTATCTTCTTAAATTTAACGATTAAACTTTTATTAAAGTTGGCATGTTTTGTTTATCTCATTAGACAAACTAATTAAAATAGTAAAATTATATAAATTTATATTAATTTTTGCGAATCATTTTAAAGTCATTTCTAAAATCTATTTCAGTTTTCAGAAATATATAGATACATGATAGTCTATAAAATAATTTAATCAATTATTTATAATAGAAATTAAATTAAATTAAGAGAAATATAATTTTTATAATAATTTTATATACCGTACATTATATATAACTTATAGAATCAAAATACATATGTATGAATTTCTAAATTAATTAAATTTAAAATGGAGTTAACAGATCTAAAATGAATTTATAAGAAACTAGGGCAACAGCTTATGGAAGAAATTCAACTCTCTAGGTTATATTCAAAGTATACTTAATAATAATATCAAGTGATATACATTCCTACATTAAACTAGATAAGAATACGAATTTAAACCTTCCTAAAAATCAAGTCAGATTGTATAAAATATTTTATACGCCACTTTATTTTATTGCAAAAACCATTTTCTAAATGCGGACATTATTCTGGTTTTACATTTTATAAAACAATTAAGTATGATGAAAACATTTTATCATTAAATTACGGTGTCGCGTAACAGTATTCATATGGGTGCGATGAAAATTCCTATTTTATCGTGATAAAAGTATTCATATTTCATTGGAGTAAATTTGACCGACCAGCATACGAAGCAACGCATAGGTTGTGGTCATTGTGTACACATCGCTAATAGTAATGCCATTAACATTTGCACGTAAAGTACATTTCGTCATTCTCGTCCAATTATATGTTACAGATCTTGGCTGGCTGTTGTATTGAGTTATGGTGCGTACATGCATGTACATGCATGCGTGCATGCGTGTATAATTCATGTATGTACATTTGACGCTAAATGTTAATGTAATAGACTGAAACATGACTATCATCAACTTTTTCCGTCTTAATAATTTTGAATTATTTTTTACTATAATGAATTATTTTATTATAATATATACAAAAATAATATATACAAAAATAATGTATGTAATTTAGAAACTAAAACATCGATCTCCATCAATTAACTTTTTCTAAACTTCCTCTTCCTCCATTTCTGTCTCTCTCTATTTCTATCTCTATTTCTCTTCAATTGATTAATTTAAAATTAAAATTGTTTATTGTTTATTTAGCCACTTGAATTATTTATTATTTAAAAAAATCAATACATTTATATACGAATATAAATAAAATAAAATAGGCAATTTTAGTTGAAAATGCAGAACAAAAATACTTCGACCAAATGATCATTGATTTGAAGCATTTTTTATAAATTAATAATTATTTTTATAATTATTATAATTATTTTTCTGCAAGTCATTAGCACATTTTAAATGAAAAAAAAAATCTTCTTTTATGCAAAACTTTTCCTAAAAAGGATAATTTCAGTGTTCAATATAATAAAAAAAGTAGAAGAGACAAATTGTATTACATATATACAATAATCTCTTTTACTACGGTGCAAACTTATACTAATACAATTTAACTTCGTATACACAAATATTGTTTAGTTGTTTAAATATGTATGTAGTTGTTTAAATATGTATATTTAAATCAGTTGTAATTTGCACTGTAGCAATTGGCAATAGCATCGAAGAAAATAATTTTCGACGCTGAACGATTGCTGTAATAGTAATGAGCAACGATGAATATATTGGATATATCTCATGAATAATGAAATTGAAGTTAATCAAGTATTTTCTTGGATGTTAAATGATACTACAATATTTATTTACTATGACGTAAATTCCGCTGGCGCGAAGTAGCTTTATATTACGATACGCTATTAAACTTTGCGACGATGATAAATAGCATAACGGATATTTGAAAAATGTAGAAAGCGATGCAATAACAGTTCGCTTAAAAAATAAGAAAATCATGAAAATAGAAACGTATTTCAAAATTAGATTCTACAATTTAAACGTTATCCCAAAGCATTTCTGTGGACATTTCTACAATTTTAGCACAAAACTTTTAAGAACAACGATGATCCGTTTGACAAAAATTTACAGTAATTTAAGAGGGATCCTCGTCGGGGATTTTGGAGAAGGCCCCGTTTATCGGTGTGGATATAAAAATTATTTAGTATCAATAATATCGTTACGATTTGAACGATCGCTCAGGGAACAAGCATAGATACTTCACTTTGCTGTTTGCCCCTCGGGCTATTGGGATTCCATGGAGGTTTACACACTCACCGCGATCACGAACTGTTATATAAATTGTATCTCTCAAATTGAAAAACAATCTCAGTCGGCGTGATTCTTTCACTCTGCGATAAAACCGCGTCTCCGAGAAACACTAGGAGAGAAGATGAAGTAGTCGTGTACTCGCTTGCATGGAGTATACTGTTCGTTTCGCAACATCGTGGAAAATATCTCAAAAATATATGTACCAACACGAAAATTGCGAATGAAATTTGATCTCATGGCGGTTATATGGATATTGCGCGATATTGTATGTTACACGAAATTGTTGCACAGATCGTACTGATCAAGATATGAGAGAGAATCAATTGCAACCAATATTATAGTCAATATTTGTTAATTCATTTCGCGATTAATAAAATGAATTATTTTTTGATATATTATAATGAAAATACAAAAGTATACGTATTGCAAAACATAAAGATTTTAAATTGTTATTATAATAAATTAAATTTAATTAAATATAAAAAAATTTAAGAACTTTAAATAAATTAATAAATTTACAAAAATTTCCAGAATGTATAATAAATAAAAAAATATTGTATATTCTTTTATTTTTTCATATAAATTCCTTTTATTTTGTCATATAATATAATTAAAATATAAAATATTAATTAATTTAAATACTCAATTTGAAAAACATATGTATTTCTTTATTTCAGGACGTAACGTATCATAAGTAAAACAATAAAAAGTATTAGACTAACATAATAGATGCGCAAAATGCAAAACATATTATCACTTACATTCGCGTAAAATACAATTATACCTTTCTCATTGTATTATCTAAATCGTAATGTAAATGTTCGAGCAATTTCCTTACTGAAGTTGAATATGTCTAGATTTCCGTGTGTTAAAGTCAACGATCCCTTCATCTCGATTCTCTCTCATTAAAGCAATTAGCTATTCATTGCAATCCCCGATAGCTCTCATTTTTATTCGTACGTCACTTCTTTATAATGATTTTATTACGCCTTTCTCTCAAATCCTTGTTTAATTCCTCGTGTTACCTTCTAATTCCTCGATAACGGAGGAAGCATCAGGCTCCTTCTCGGAATAACAATGGGCATTCCTTCAGTGTTTCCCTTCACACCAAAGCACGTTCCACGATTTAATTATTTTCAAGTGCAAAATTCTCGCGTCGCTACCGGTAGAAAAGTTGAAGAGGAACAAAGACACGCCGAAAATTTACTCGCTGCATATAGCAAGACACATTAAACGGTTAACGATTCTTGGGAATATCGTATATACGCAAGATTGTCTCCACTCTTGCGTGTCCTCCTACAATACTTCCTATTATCCTCGCAATCACAGCAGTTTCAACCAGCCGTGGGTTCCCGAAGTTATCGTCACGCGAAAATAAATCATTTACTTACTTTCTTCGCTGATAAATTCTATTAATGCTTCAATATTTTATGAGATGCTCTGTCACATTAACGATTGTGATGATACGATACCAACTTTACTTCTTCTCGTTTTTATCTCTATCGATTATTACAATTCAAAAAACAAATCGACAAATGTTCATAAAAGTTAACATTTAAAAATATTTTGAACGTGCTGCTTAGTTCTTTTTCTCTTGAAGTATGTATAAAACTATTTCTTTAAAATTCAACTCAATTCTCGTTTAAAATTAAAATCGGAAAAAATAAATTTGAAACGATTGAATTATAAATTTAGTGTTTTACGTAATAATTATAATAAAAATTAAATCTCTAAAAGGTAAAGAATGTAATCAAGTTTTATTAATAAGATTACGTTTTCTAAGATCTATTTATACTATCATTTCTTCCATTTTGAGTTGATCAAATTTATTATAAACTTTGTTCTACATGACAATTAGAATACAATTAAATCACTAAAGAGAAAAAATGTGATTGATATTTATTAATCAGATTATATTCATATCAAAGATCTATATATATATTTTTTTATATTTTTACTTCTCCGTCCTGAATCGATCGAATCTTTTTTTAATTTTGATAAGAAAAAATAAAGTACAATATATCCCGATCCGGTTAATAATATAATTAATAGTGCAACGCATCACTAAAATCTGATAAGGATTCATAAGGCTTCGTGATTGTATTATCTACCTCTTCAAGCGACGCTCCTCCACGAGACACTTAGCGCGATTATGAAGTGATGTCTGATAATTTCTCCTGGTAATTAGCGACGAATAATTTATGTATCTTGGCATTGCACACCCAAATGAAATGTCTGCTTAGGTAGATAAAAAAATATATTTGAGATTTTCGATATGATACGATCGCAAATATAGCAGGAAGTCACGAAGCGGTTTCATCACGGTATTGGTTTGCCACAAATGGATGAAACGGCGTGAGGAAAGCTGATCGCGTATTACTCGACACGACGGCATAAACTGGAAATGTGTGCTCGCGCGATGACAGCGATTCGCAACGGCAGCGTGTATATCATGTATACGGAAATCAGATTAATTACCTAGACGCGTGTGCATAGAAGTGAGGGAGAATTAACGAATCCATACACGAATTCTCCAACTTTGATGAGGTCGCCGGTCCGAGAGATCGTAACGCGAATGATCGAAATACGAATCGGAGAGATGGCCGCGGGAGAGTGAGAGTGGATAGAACGCACGCCGAGAACCTCAAGATATTAAACCAGACATCTCGCGTCCCATAAACCCTAGGCTTTGATCCTAATCCCAACTAGAACCTGAGCTGTCGTCTGCTTAATCGAGTTTAGCCGCTTCGGATCCACTGCGTAATCGGCGCGCGAAACTCATACCTGATTATGCTGCCAGCTATTCGCAACGTTGTTACCCACAGAATCGTGTAATAAACTTGGCAACGCGAATAGTTTGAATCGTTGGCGGTCGTTGGCTGAACATGGTGATAAATGGGACCGACGACGTTCTATTTGCTGCTAGTAGTCAGAGTAAAACTTTAAGAAAACGCACGGTACTTGATCGTAGACAAGATGATTTTGAAGATTTTATCAGCGTCAAGGCCAACAGTTTTGATATAAATTATTATTTATTGATTTTAATAATTCGTTATTAATAATATACATATAGTTGCAATTTATATGTTGAATTAATTAAATTAATTTTCACTCGATTGTTAACCGTAAGAATCGAAATGTTTGTCGCAAATTTATTTCGCACACTGCAATCTGCGAATCTTTATCAATTTTATTAATTTTTGATGCCATGCGAATTTTCATCTATCATTCGTTGCCACAGAATTTACCAATCTTGTGCCAATAGAATAAAAAGATTAAGTCATTACTCTTCCGTCTCGCTATGATATAGAAAATTAGAAAGATATACAAGAAATATTTAGACATACTGATGATGGCTCGAAGGTGAGCCAAAACGTCTATGTGTAATTAATTATATTCATTCGAATAGATAATAAACGATTTTTATTCTCGCATAAAGTACTGCGAATAAATTCTCATTACTCCTTTTTTGTTTTACATTTGATATTTTCAAGAGTTGTTACTTGTTTTATTTAATTAATTAATTTTTATTAAATTAAATTATTTTTACTTTATTAAATTAAATAGTAATTAAATTAATTTTTTTCATATTAATAGTCATATTATCCATATGGCCATATTATCAAATAATTAAAGATATCTGCATAATAGTATATTGTGTTGGTATCTTTAGTTATTATAATTTAATTTATTCTTCTTTTTCTCTCTTTCTCTCTCTCTCTCTCTCTCTCTCTCTCTCTCTCTCTCTCTCTCAACAAATTTATTCACAAATACTATTATATTAATTATACACGCGAGCATTTACTTGTAATTCTATCACCTACTTTATATGTACATATACATGATTCCAATTAAAAGACAACGCACAACATGATATACAATATGCATTCTTGATTTATTCTATTACACTATATGTAAAACAAAATATAATATATGCCTGTTTGATAGGTCAGCTAAAACAATGTCACATGATATTGATATTTATAAATAAAATTATGAGCTAAGTTACAGATAGTATTGACCCACTTTGTGAATATTGATTTTGGCTATTTCTGTTTTTATGTATTTTATTTCCTGTTTCATACTTCTGAAATATTGAGACTAATTACCGTAAAAGTCAATAAGTGATTCCTATAAAAAGAATCATTGCTTGCTTTGATATCATAAATTAATCAGCAGTGATCAATCAAATTTGTTTTGCTGGCACTACAGTTTTGATAATAAAATAATCTACATAAAACGCTAATTCACCGTTCAATAAATTTTTGTAGGTACTCAATTATTTTGTTCTAAAAGAAAATCACTTTTTTTCACCCAATGCCGCAAAAAGTGCTAGTGAAACGAGTAAACATAGAGGTAGTAACATAGCGTGTCGCTTCCGCCGACGTCAAAAGTATGTCAACGTCGTCACTTCGTTCGGCATTGTTCTCCGTAGCGCTGATAGACGTCGTAACCATAATCTATAACACTCCAAGAATACGCTAATTAACATCGGAATGGGCAGGAAAGCGCGGCTGGCGGGTGCGTTTTCGTTGCGCTAGCAATAAATTCAGGAAGCAGATAAGCGTTATCGCGGTCTTTCGCCAGCACCTATCTGCAGCAGTCGTGGTTTCCCTATTCTCGAACAGACACACGAAGACCACCACACCACGTAACGTGGTCGCCATCGCGGCCATGATAGACGATTCATCGATTGGTGGCTTACCAAGATCGAAACGATCGAAGACTACCGGTTACGTGCAATAGCGATATCACGGAGTTAGACGAGTTTGTGAATTGAGCATCTTTTACCTCAGTGCCAATTTACTTCCGACGGATAGCTTTAATACCTTGCACTGAAAACTCTCTGACGGTTAAGTAAGTAGATCGTTTTTTCTTTTTACGTGCAAAGAACTCCATGAAGAAAATGCGTTTTTATTTAATGTAACAAAAATATATTTTTATTTTTAATTTATATATTGATAATTTGTGGTTATATACGTCATAGATTTTATTTAGAATCAAAGAAATAGATAACATGGATCATGCGTAAGTTGATTGAACAAGTCTTCCACATTCTGTTAATTTTAGTACGCTAAAGTTTTCGTTACCTCATACCTTACAGATTAAGTAAAGAAAGTACTATACCAGCAAAATTAGACTTAGTGATTCCACCTAGTCTGATGATTCTGCACAAAAGAGTACATTCATCTACTAATGTACTCTTTCAATAATTAATTTTTACCTTACTATATTATTCAGAAGAAGTCTTGAAAACTTCATTAATCTTACTAAAAATGTATGATATAATATTAGTAGACACAGTATTGCGAGAAAAAAAAATCACTTGTCAAAAGCAATTAAATTGCGATAAATTTTTTATTATTTTTTAATTAATGGAATATCCATTTTGAATATATATTGGCATTGTGCCAGATAAAAGTTTATGCATTATAAATTGCTGTGTATTTAATTTGATTATAAAATCATAAATATATTATCTAATCAAATAATATTTAAAATCTAAACTGAAAAAATAATTCATGCTATTTCTTTTAATATAATATAATCCAAAACACACATTGATATGATTGAAAAGAAAAATTTCTCAGGAATGTATCTTGTGTAATAATGTTAAACTTCATTATAATATTAATTTAATTTCCGACATTGAATAATTAAAAATTTATAATTTATAATTCAGCTTTATTATTAAACTATTCAATGTGAATGGAAGTGTTTATAGCGTTGCATCCGCGCTAGTATTCAATGACTTTAATCTTATAAAGAGACCACTTTATAAAATCAATATAGTATTACATTCAATAAAAAAGTATGATACAAACTTGAACAAATGGGATCAAAAATAAGAAAGAAGAGAATTTGACACGATTCGCGATACCTAGTGTCGTTGGCCTCGTCAAATTATTTATACACGTTAATGGTTGTTACAAATTATAAATTCCATATTATATGAAGCTTATTAAATATTTATATTAATATTATTTAAATTATTAGTATTTTACAAATTTAACACACAAGTGAGAGTGTGTGTCGCAAATATTAACATCATAAGTAGGTACAGAAATTGTATTTATATTATTATATTATTCACAATTTATAAATTTAAAGTTTGAAGTAACATCGACACGCAATGTTTATATATATAAAATGGTAAGTGTCAATTAAACACTCTTTAGAAAAATAACTTGATAGTGGCTTTTACATGGATCTCTTGCAATTACAATTGGCAAGTGCAATCAGGATAAGGATGCTTTCAGAATTAACCCATCACGATACGAGACTTAATTGTTGGCGAAATGAATTAACGGAGTGCATGCAATGTGCTTTAATTTATTCACCATTTATCCACGTACAACTATTTCCGGTGCAGCGACTATAAAGTATGTTGCTTCAGAATGAACGATACAACACGCGCTCATATATACATCATGCGCTTGCGCTTCTCATCAGGTCGAAATGCTTAGGTATTACTAATGCAATTACGTAATTTACTAATGAATATCGAGGTTTATTGTTTATCAGTAAATCTCGCTTCGTATAGTGCGCCGAGAACTTGCATATATCAAACGGTGGAATATTCAAGGAGAAAAGTTTCGTCGTTACACAGAACAACTCTACTCGCGCTGCAAATTATATGGTTCCTGAATCATCTATAATAAAACGAGAGAGAGAGAGAGAGAGAGAAAGAGAGAGAGAGAGAGAGAGAGAGAGAGAGAGAGAGAGAGAGAGAGAGAGAGACAGAGAAAGATCGAACAAAAATTATTCCCATAATAATTTTATTGCAAATGTTGTACGTCGATATTGAATTTTCGTGCCAGAGGAATATACAAGTACTTGTGATAAAGAGATATTTAAATTTCGCAAAATTTTTCCGATTAATTTATTTTTAGAAAAATAATTGATGATAACTTTATTTTCAAAATCATAGTTATTTTTTTTAACGAAATTCTTTTAATAAAACAACTATTTTTAAGCTTGCTCACAAATTTATTAATTTTTTAATATTTTTAATTTACCTGAAACTGTGCACTTTTGTTTAATAAAAAATGTGTTTAATAAAGATAGATTGTGACAAGTTTATGTCAATAGTATTTCTAGACAGAAAATTGATGAGAAAAGAATTGAAGCTATTTCATTGCATTTTCTATCATCTACGTTGAGTTTACTGAACATAACTTTAACGACATAACCGGGACAGAATAAGATGTTTCTCTCTGATGTCAGGCACTAAAATTGTCAGTGGATAAAAAAATTTATGTTTAGACAATACAAGCATAACGGCATCATGCGACATGATCGACGAACGTCAACGACAATAACGACGTATTTAAATTTAAGTGATGCGCCTGTACAGACGAAATTGTCGCGAGATTAAATCCTCTACGATTGTCGTAATCAGATCCAGGTAATAAAGTTTCTATCTATAAATCCCCCGCACGTTGCCTCTTTTTGCATAGTGTTTCTCTCCGCTTTACGTTTGTACCCAACACACAATTTCGTTGTACGTGCTGTTGCGTTCATTCTCATACATTCCTCTCTTCTCAGAACAATTACTGCACATTTTAATTAAAAATTCTATTAATTCGCCGCGGTTTTATACGAACGATACCGTTCCGAAGTATTAAAAGATAGTTTTAAGGCCGCAGAACCGTTCCCGTGTAATTCCCGTAAGGGAGAATCCACCCGTCTAGTTGTGCTCCGCGGAAAACGCTCTCTCATTTTCTTTTTAATTTCTCCGGCTCTTTAACAAAGTGCTAATTCCGTGGGGATCCGAGGCAATGAACGGGAAGTTGTCGGAGTTTCGACCAATTGCGTGAATACGAAAATGCAACGATGCGGAAAACTTTGCAATCCATCGTGCTTAGAAATTTTTCTCAGTCCAGAGATTAGGCGCTAACTATAATTTCCATTAAAATTAGGTCACACGATGTATCATCGAACAACGAAGCTAAAGCTATCCATTATATTTTAGAATATCTGTCAGGCTAAAAATTTATGATGCGCGATATGGCGCAATGAAATTACATGTACGGTCGAACGAATATCCTTACCCGCGTGAAATATAGCTTAATTAGCAATTAGCTTGCAAAGTGCATCCGTAACAAAATACGGTCACATCTGAATATCCAATTTACGTATTGATATATGGGATCGTCAAAGCGCCGACGTAATGTAGATATGAATAATAATTAATCGCCACGTCGGAGAACTATACTGAAACTTAATGCATCTCATTACTGCAGATACCCGCGCGCGTCACGCCTAAAGAAACGTCCGCGCGCTCCAGCTTGTATACATGCCGCCAAACGTTTATGTATACGTGTATATAAGTACGATGTCACCCGGTTCGGGATTTGTAAAGGGGAACATCCTGGCGGCGCACTTAGCATGGATAACAGCGCTGTAAGATCCTGGATGGAGAACGGCGTAAAGTTTGAGCTTAAAACACAATTTAGCGACAGCGTGTCTTCTATATCCACGATGGAATAGGTAAGATAGTTTGCGGAAACAGGTGGAGCGAGGAAACTCGTTCAGCAGAGCATCCTTTTCGCCTTGAGAATTCTGCCTTGAGAAAAATGTTCCCCGGAGAAAAATTTTGCTCATCGATGCATAGCAATTAACAGGCACTTATACTCCGCGTCGTGCAAGTATCGTCGATCTTTATTTACATATCTTAACAAATAATTTTGCGAGCATAGAATTTTTTCATTGCTTTTTATATTTTTAAATATATTTTTTGTTTCCTAATACCATTTTCGTATGAAAAATAATCTTTAACAAAGGAGAAGGAGAGGGGAGGGGGGAGGCTAGCGGATTAAAAAAGTCTTATAAAGGTTTAAAGTTTTGTGAAATAATTATTTATACGTGGACACAGAATGATTTTGCTAAAGTTATTATCTAATGTTAGCTAGATACAGATTTAAAAATAATTTGGACTATCAAAATAATTATGTATAGGACATTTAAACGAGTTGTTAGAATGTTAAAACTTTTTGTAGCATTGTTATGAACTCTTAAGCGTCCTATACTATTGTATATAATTACTATATAATTACTTTGATACTAACAAAATTATTTGTATCTAGCTACATTTTTAAATATTTCAGCAAAACCGTTTTTTACAAATATAATAATCAAAATTCGCAGAAGATATAAAATAATTGAGATTATTGTGATTTTTTAATTAAAATATAGAAAGTTAATTGAATTTATACACAACTGAGGAGGGCTAAGGTTCGAAATGTTCTGTAAAAATCAATGTAGAATAATAAAATATGTTTTTGTTTATTGATCATCTTAACATTATTTGTTAAATATAGATCTTGTATTTTAATTTGTTGTTATTAATTGAGGTTATATTGTGCATAAAACTTTAAAGAGATGTTTATTGTTAAATGCAAAAACTATAAGTGACCATATAAAATACGAATCAATACCAAGTTCTCTTTTACGAATCAATTTTAATATTATTATATTTAATATGATCTTTTAATACAGCCAAATAACAGTTTATTTAAATGATGAAATAAGACGCGGGCGTCGTAATTACGCGACGCTTAGACAGTGTTTTTGCCAGATTAAACTTACTGTGATTTCACTTGCATGAAATTACAGTCGCTAAGATAAACGGGAGTTATAACGAAAGTTTGGCTAAAATGATATGAGATTGAATCTAATTCATCGAACTGCGAGACATTACAATAACTTTAGGCATAATTATTCAAAATCTCACCTCATTATTGAATTACAATTTCTAATTGTCAATTAAGTATTATTTGAGTGTAAAGATAAAAAGTTTTATTAATTTTGCATTTTATCATCAGAATATTGCAATTATATAAATTAAAAAGAAACACAAGAAAGATATCTTAAAAATATTTTTGAAAGAAAAACAAATTACATCATTGATGCAGCGATAATTTTCCATTAATATTAAAAAATAGTTTATTTTTCGTAATTAAAATAAATTATAATTATAATTATAAATTATAACTATTTTTATACGTATCTTCTGTAATTTATTTATAACATAGAGATTTAGTTAGAAATTCATAGCAATATATAGGATTTGTCGAAATTATCTCTCTTATACTGAAATGTTATTGAAAGCAGAAGGTTCTGGGAAACTACACGTCATGCCTCATATTTTGTAAAAGTCCGTTAACGTACGTCAACATGCGCGAATTGAACTTTGCTCATGTGCGGGGCACGTCTATCTTCTAATTTCCACGATCGCGAATGAACTTCGAGCAGCGTGTATTTTAGGCGTCCATTGTTTGGCTTACCATCATCGGCGGAAGGGCATCAGTGCGCATTGCGCACCATGCGATGAGCCAGCAGCCGCGTGCGACCGAGGGAAATCCGAACGTCCAACGAAAATCGATTTGGCGAGCCGGTGTGGGAGAAAGGCCGCGATACCGGTAATTTGTGACACGCGATCTCGCACCGAATGAAAACTTGATGCCGTCACGTGGATGTGGCTGGCGCCACGCAGACGTTCCGGTTATTTCATCGAGTTCTCTACGGTTTCCATACATGCGCATATCTGCTTTTTATTTTTTTTTTTTTTGTACTCTATCCACACCCTTGGCGAATCAAAATCTTATATATACTTTCGTGCTAACTTCATATCAAAGATTGATGTGTTAGCTATAACTTTGCATATATTCTGCAAATCTATATTCTTGATCTTTATGTTTCTGTAAAAAATGAGATTGCAAAAATAAAACAGATTATAATAAGATCGATATTAACATAATTTATGTCAAGAGATGCCTAGAAGAGGTTAATGCCTAGAAGTACCAAATAATCATTAATAGTCGTTTTTATTTTTTAAATTAATATTATATTTCTTATATAAAAGATACAATTCTGAAACTGAAATTTTATAATAATTATTATATTTTATTATACTGATGAAATATATTTAACTTTTTATTATTTTCTTTTTAATAGGTTATTTGCTTGGCCCTTTTAGTAAGTATGGAACATTGGCATTTCTAGTGTTTTTTTGAAATGCTTTTTTAGTATACTGTATACATGGCATGTTTTCCAATTCTTTTTCAATGCTTTTTCCAATTTGTGTAACTTTTTTGATAATAAAATTGGCGTTTCAGTTAAAAAAAAATTACAATATGT
>NW_017259192.1:3435213-3437903 GCF_001594045.1 Atta colombica | reverse complement strand
ATAAAAAAAATATATATATATACATGTATATGTATGATAATATAGATATATCAATAAATGTAATCCGTGAATTTAGTAATCGGTAATCATATTTATAATTTTTCGCTAAAGAAAGTCATTAATACTAACTAAAAATTAATTAAAATTTCAAATGCAAACGTTCACTGATGAGCAACATTGAAATCTAGTCAAATCTCTCGCATCAAATCAAGTCTGTGAAAAAATCTTTGTTCCTGCACTGAAAAATTTCGGATTGAAAATGAACAAACTAAAAGATTTTGATCATATTAATCAGAATTCTGATTATTTTACAACTAAAATTATAATAGGTTCAACCAGAAAATTTTGATTTTAATTAATTCAACAGAATTTCAATTAATGCTCTTTTTCCATTGTGTTAAGCCACTGTGTATCTCGACTAAATAAAGAAGTTTCAGAAAGATGTTAAACACCGCGAAACATGATTTTACGCACCAGACTATCTCAGGTAACTGGTAACGAATCACTGTAGGTGTGTACGGCATTACACAAGAGCAGATGTATTGCGGCCAACCGGGCCGACAGTCGCATGCTCACACAAAGGATCCCATTAGACGGCACGAGCACGCAGATCCTGCCCTTTGAACGTACGCAAATCAGTGACAAGTCGCGTACGAGCGGGCACTCGAGGAACGGACTCTGCTGCGGGTACATCAAGGCTCTAGACATGTTCAACGTTCCTATTCGCCAGTCCCATGGAAACGCTCGTCTTGCCCCTCGAGAGAAGAGAAACGACCGACGGTGACACGGCGAAAATGGGTTTTCGATTGCTTCGGCAAGTGAGCACGTGGCCCGCGCGACCTCGTAAGAACGAAGAATCCACCGGAACAAATCTGCGTTAATGACCGACAAGTTTAATTAGGAATAATTGGGAACTGCGATAACTACGCTGTTTCAATTCGACACATCTATTTCTACTTTGAGAAACACATCGGATTTCTTCATTTCCGTAATAACATTGATAACATCCACGATTAAAAGTGTGAAATTGATGATTTCGTTCCCTTGATGAATAATTTTTAAATATCCATAAAGGACACTCCATATGATATGGCATGGGTAAAACATGCCAATTTACTAAAGGATAATCAATGATCAATCAAACAATTGATACCCAAAGGAATTCGTTTGCGTTATGGTGCAGGGTAATATTAATTATTCGTGCGCGCTAGCATAAAAGCGTGGCAAATTCAGATTTGGAGCTGAACAAATGTGACATTTATAACAATGTTTGGCAATTAACTGCGGCGCGGCGATTATATGTGAGAATGATCGTTTTCGCATAACAATATTTCAGAAATAAGTCATCTGCGTACCATTTGAAAAAAATAATATGTCTAATTGAAAAATAATGTGTCTAATGTACGTCCTTTTCATAAGAAGAAGAACGAGATTTTCTGTAATGCGAAGTTTAATTAAAGAATGATGACGTGCAATACTATTTAACGTAGTTTCTATAAAAACGACAAGAAAAAGGTTTATTATTTCTTAAAATTTTGATTTTATCAAGTACATTTAAATGTATTTTCGAATGAATTTATTTAATATTCTGAGAAAACGATTACAAAGTTTATCTTGTATTAATTTTATTTTCTTAACTTGATAAACATTTCTACATATAAAATATTTGAACAAGCAATTAAGTAAATCTGAAACTTTAGTGGGTAATTGAATGAATACTTAGGGAATGTACATAAATTTCCCAAGGTAAATAAATCGTTTCACTTCATGATAAATTGAAATCCGGTTAGATATCGTCTGTTAATGCGGTGTCGCATAATATCCAGTCACGAAATTAGACTTTAAGAACGAGAACGCCGGCAAGCTCTCGCAAGCCCAGAAATCTCGTTTCAAGAAAAAGTGGACGGTCTGTGACAGTGGAAAATGGGATTTCGATCGTTCGCGGGACACCAAGCTGCTGCTGAAGAACGAGCTATGGCCAGCTGCGGTAGATCGTAAAGTAGAACGGGTGGACCAATCAGAATGAGAAAAGAAGACAAAGACCTTCTTTTCCCTTGTAATATTAAGCCAGGATATTAAACGTCCACAACGTTGAGGCGTTTCCGGACGGACTTGTCTCTTTTTTTCCCAAAGAAATAAAGGAAAGTCATACACATCAAGACACAACAGACGCCGTAGAATTTAGAGTGACCCGTTTCACGTAAACTTGGTAACTTGCAGTACAACACGATAAGAGACCGTCTTGCGAGAATAGTATACGCGTAATCCTTAAAGGAAGGACTTCGTGAGACAATTTCTCATCTTCAAAGTAAGATGCGAAATAACCCTTTTAATGGTCTACTTTGACTGTATGGTATAAACTCTCCGACAATACTTGTATAAAAAGTACTGTCTGCTATGTAAAGAGTAACTGTCGACACTTCGCTACTCTGTGAGCTTTACTGTTTTGGGTAAGGAATGGGAGAGAGAGAGAGAGAGAGAGAGAGAGAGAGAGAGAGAGAGAGAGAGAGAAGAAAAAACTAGAAAACGCAAAAAAAAATCGGCACGGAATACTTGAGAATAAACTTCTGGAATCCTGCTAACGACTGCGACGCTTGGCGCGACTTTCAGTGGCGCGCGCGTCTCGATTTCCAAACGACAACGAAGGCGGCAGTCACGGAGCAGTTTTATACATACATACATGTATATAT
>NW_017259192.1:3409918-3435113 GCF_001594045.1 Atta colombica | reverse complement strand
AATATATATATATATATATATAGGTATATATACGTATCTACGGCACGTACGGCCAGGGATATCGCGGGGGATTAAATGGGGCGAGGATATCGTGAAGTCAGTCGGGGGCGAGATCGAAGAAAACGCCGGCTGCGATTATTTGCGAGAGACACCGTTCAGACTCGAGTGCCACATACGTTCACAGAGAAAGGGAAATAAGAAAACGCGAGCGAGCATTTCGGGAGATAGCCGGTGAGTTTCATGACGATAATCAAATGGCACGGTGAAGGGGATAGGCGATGCTGGAAATATATGGGGCATTGGCAGTGAAGGAAAAAGGGAACCGACTTTCCGGAATGTCGTAAAGTCGCGCGCGAGGCGTGCGAGAGTTAGGAGCGTAACGCGAGAAACGATTCGAGGAGTATCAAAGAGAAGTGAGTGAGCCGAAGAATACGATAGAAAACGAGTAGACAAGTTGATGGAGAGGCACACGTATCGAAATCTTTTGGGTAATCAGGTTTTTGAAGAATTAATCAGGGAGAAACCTTTTTCTCTTTCATTTATACCCACGCTTTGACATGAGAAAAAAAATCTTGAATTACTATGTAATCCGCCTTGCTTCGTTAACAAAAGTAACGGACCGTTCGTCTGCATTGTAGTCAGAGAGAAAACGGAATGTAATCGATCGAGATGATGACTTATATACAGACGCTTAGTACAAGCAAATGTGAGACTTAGTATTGGCAGTTCTCCGTTAATTTCCAAAGAAGACCAATTTATTAACCACAAAAGAAACTAATCTCATCGACGGTTAATTACGAATAGACGACAATAGACTGTTGTATCAAACATATAATTTACATTAATGTCGTCGACGTTCTGTTAACCAAGCGACAATAATTTTGCGGTAAACAATGGTCATCCGTGTTTCCTGCGACATGACCCCGATAGTTCCAAACACACACCTCAAATGAATTAATTTATAGTTTACAAAAGACAATCTATATGCAAACTAATAAAGCTCAAACTCTATAAAATAATTATACTAAATTATTTAGTACCTATCGGTTTTTCAAAGTCATGCAGGAGAGTTATATTGAGATAGCTTTTAAAATTGTGAAGTACATAGTGAACGATAATCTATTTATTATGTAACCATTATGTCAGAACAAAAGTTCATAGTACTACAAACTTCAAAATTTAAACAGCTATAACTTCATTAAAATAAACGAAATTTAAATTTAAAAAAAGGCTTTATAGTTAAAAATTTATATTTTCAAAGTTACTGTGTTTTTCGAGTTTTTGTGAATTTGGTAAATTTTACATATAGAAAACTACGAGCTGAACAAAATGAGTCTTTTCACTTTGTGAACTTGTCAGATACCCAAAAAAATTTGTGAAAATTTTTGACTTTCTAATGAGAAAGCTTTCTCCTACAAAATCATTTTTTTTAATATTCCTAAGCTTTTTTGTTATTGAGTTTTCATGGATTAAATAAAAGGAGCATTTTAACTTTGATTGCTTATAATTCCGTTAATAATCATCGTATCGCAATTAAAAGAAGAGATTCTTAAAGTTAAAATTCTTCTCTATCGAATAATAGATAATTGTCAATTTTTTTTTAAATATGAGACAAACTATAGCAATCAAAACCTTAAATGATCTGGATCTTAAATGCTTTTATTAAATATAAGACATTGTACAAATGAATTAACGCTTTTGTTTTGACCCAAAGTTTCTTCTATTTATAAATTCATTTAATTTGGGTTGATGTAATTTTATCAAAATATTATTGAAGCATATTCGTAAGCTTAATAAAAGAAAAACTAAAAAGTAGTAGTCTATAGTAAAGGAATACTATTTCTTTAGAATAACTCGTTCATATAGTTAGAGATAATCACCAAAGTTAGAGATAATCCAACTTGAATAGGAGACTTTGTATGAGCTACCTTATTCAGTTATCTTTCTGGATTAGCATTTATTTCTGACCCTTAATAATAATCTGCATAGAAAAGTGTTTAAAAATGACAGGTACTGGTACTGGTCTCACCACAGAACTTTCTTTTGTTCAGAAAATAAGGACTTCTATAGAAAGATATAGAGAATAGAAATAGAAACTTCTACCAATAAAATAATTATTTTTAATAAGAATAATAACATTATTTTTAATATACATAAATTATTTTTTTTTTCGCGAGTATGAAGAGTAATAAAAAGTTTTGTAATTATCTGGTATAGAGTTATCTTTCCAAAAAGATATAATCAGACAAGTAAAAAGAATTGAAGACTCTAGCTGGCTCTCTATTATCGCCAACATTTCCCACGTCGACGAGTACATTCGACGATTAACCGCAGTGAAATATGATCGCGCCGGAAATCTACAGACAAGTGGAACAAAAATAAGCCAAGTGCGAGACCGTTTGCGAACGTCGGAATGATAATCCGTAACGAAGTAGCCTGATACGGACGGCACACGGCGCGAACATAATGATTGCTCCAAGCGAGTGTAGAGTGTAGCTAGGGGAAAAGTTGCGGCAGCACGCGGATAGACTAATTAATTGGGGTTAAATAACTGACTGTAAAATACTTGGCGTGTCGAGATTGCGCGCGCGCACGACTCCACGAGAATCGGGAATGAGTTGGCGGGCAGCCTCGGTAGTAGCTGAGAGTTTAGCCCGAGTCGGGTGAGCGACTACGGAAGGTAAGTAGGTACCTTTAATGAGGTTGATAATGGGTGGTTATATAGTCCACCTTCCTCTCTTTGCCTCACCTCCATCTCGGCCCAATAGTTCGCTCACCGGTTTGCTCACCTTTCTTCCTGCCGTTACTCATTGATTTCGCGGCGCAGCAGGGTTAATCGGGCCACGAGAATTTCGTATTTCAGCGGGTTTTCAGCTTTCACTTGAGTTTAAACACTTGCCCAGGAAGAATGCCGTTAATTGGATACCCCGATTTTACCTCTACGGTACGTCGACACACTGGAGAACCCTCACTGAGCGGCAAACGATTTCACTTCCACATAACGGTTCTGGGGAAGTGATAGCGATTTTATCGTGCGCCGTGATCGTGAACGAAGTCATTCCGTGCTCAAAATAATCTTCGATTCTGCCGAATTGTCGTTCGAAATTCTATAATCTGGGAGCAAAGGGAGGAGGCGAGGTTGGGGGGAGAACAGAAGGACAATAGAACTGGGTCGAGTAAACTCGGAAAGGACGCACGGTATGGCTTTGTTTAAATAGTCATCGTGTTTGGTTAAGCAATTATCGCAGACGCTTTTGCCCACGCGACCCACTTGTAAAAACACTCTTCGCGCGCCAAGACTTCTTAAGATGCGACATCCGTGTCTGACACGCGCGCGTTAGGAATGAATAATCGAGTCTTCTTCATTCGCACGCCTGCCCTACGCGCAAAGGGTGTAATGCACCGTGACTAAAACGCGACAAGAGACTCATGTCGCGGAAGACGCGTAAACAGCAATGATGGTGACGGTAATAGCGTAAAATGTCGAGGAAAACAAGACCTCGCCCCCGTCGTTGTCTAGCACAAACAAATTCATTTGCAAACGGCGGTCATTAGAATCCGCGCGAATTGTCAAACCGGTCGTAATGCAAGCATAAAGGCGAACCTCCCACTCGGAATCAACACAGATTCGGCAAGTTCGAGTTCCATGCTCGGGTAACAACAATTTGAGAATAATTCACCGACGACGAGGATACAATCCAAGTTCGTTCGAGCATAAATGTGCGGCGTAGCCGTCATGAAAGTTGTCCGCATCTCGATCATCGTCGCGTATTCGAGACGTGCAAACGTTGGCACAGAGAGAACAGAATGTAGGCGAATTTTTGTATTGACACTGAAAGAACCGTAAAGATGGGCATTCTATCACCTGTACCCGAAAAATCCAACTTTGCAAAAAAAAAAAAATAGAGTGATCCGGATCACGATCGTGCGCGCTTTCGAAAGCTATCGCTATCACGTGCCCGTCTCGGTTGGTGGTCGAGCGCGCGTGTGGATCTTTCATAACTCGGTTTTGTGATTTATTGCGACCTCGGTGATTTTTCATCGAGCAGCCTACGAAATAAAGTGATTGATTGCGCGCGAGAAGGAGCGATGGCAAAAGCGGCCGACCAAGGGAAAGAGAGAGAAAGAGTAGAGATATATTTGTCAAGATCTCACTCTGGATGGATCGTTAATTTACGATTGTTAATTCGCGAAAGAGTTACCACGCTGCGGGAACAGCGAAGACGAGTTCAGTTCGGACAAGCAATAAATTTGTGTGATATACGATGTAGTTATTACTATTTTGTTAATCAGCAGTAAGGGTCGTAGTTACAATCGCTTTGCTTTGCTGTTAATGAGTTAACGGCAAATATTGAATAAAGCAAAGGAAAATACAACTGCTATACACCATGAATAATACAATTAAGAAAAAGAGGTTATATTCGGTGGATCTTGGTGTCTAATAATAGATATTTTTACGTAAATCTTACAATTTTTAATTTAAACAAACTGCAGCGTGCCAATTATTTGTCGAGCTTACGGTCCTAAACTGAATAAACAATTTTTATATGCATTTTTTAAGTACTTTTTCACTTACATGTGACATATTGGATAATTTAATAATTTTTTTCAGTTTTCGTTTTTAGATATCATTTAAGAAATATATTTAATCTTATTAGGTAAGAAGTTCTGTCTTTGTTATGACATGAAAGATATTTATACTGGAATTAAATCGCGTTTGTGAGAGGATTTTGTTAAAATAATAAGATTCAGACAAAGTAAACAATAAAATATTTATTTTAAAAATAGTATCTATTAACCCAAAATACTTCTTTTTGTAGTAAATCATCATGTAAAATAACAATAAGAATCATAAAACTATTTATTAAAGCAAATATTTGCATTTGCAATATTAGTAAACACAAAAAGTTATATAAAATAAATAAATAAATCCATCACATTTGCTTTCATAATAAATATAACTTTGGAACAATATTAAAATAAATATTTTGCTCGCGCACGATAAAAGTATTATAATGTTAATAATTTTTATATAATAGTTTTTATTTTTTAAATTGCATATATACGGGAACATTCATAAACTTTTCAAACTAAATAAATTATTTTTATAAAAATATTTTTTATTTTTAAAGATAAATTATTTTATCGCTCAATATTAAAATCATGTCTTGTAAAAAAAGTAACAGTAACAATATTCAAATTTAGCTTTTTAAAATATTATTTTCAAAATACGATCTATTTTTAAAATGATTTATTAATCAAATCATTAGAGATTTAATGTATAGTAGTAACTTGAGATAAATCTATTTATATATAAGAAAACATATTAAACTTTAATACTAAAGCATCAAGAATAATCATCAAGACGACAATAATGTAATTAGTGTAACTTAGACAAAGTGTAACTAATGTTTTTTTATATATATCAGTCATTTCTCTGACATGAAATGTCCTATATGTGTAAGAAATGAAATAACGATACAATTACATCAGAATTATGAAGCGATATTATGTTGTAGGCCGATGATGAAAATATGGCAGTGATAAATGTTCCTTTTTTTTCTTCGACGAACGTCGTTAGCGTTACTATACGATTTATCATTGATAATTAGCTATGAAATTTTTGCAACGCGCGAGTGCTTAACATGATGTAAAGAGTATGAAGAATTACACACGTGATCCCGAACATGACATTGAAAAAATGGATAAGGGGAAAGATACGGCAAAGAAATTCTAGCACATTAAGCTTTTAAGCAATCAGGTTGCAGTTAACATCATAATACATCTGTCATATTTGTTAAAGGAAAATTCGCAAGTCAGCACAAAAAATCATATTGACTTTTAAATTGATTTTGAACATAAAATTTCATGTTTTTATTACACATTTTTACCTTTTCTTTATGTATAGAGATGTAAACACAGACTAATAAAGTAAATTTAATTTTTTAATTTTTTTATACCTATATTCTTAAAAATCAATATAATTTCACAAAGATTTACACAGCCAAAGTTTTCTCTCTATATTTTACATTTTTCTGAAAATGCATGGGGTGTAATTACATACTTGTACACAGTTAACGTTAAAATATTTGTACACAG
The DNA here is from genome assembly GCF_001594045.1 of Atta colombica. Taxonomy (NCBI): domain Eukaryota; kingdom Metazoa; phylum Arthropoda; class Insecta; order Hymenoptera; family Formicidae; genus Atta; species Atta colombica. Next base: position 3,429,014 of record NW_017259192.1, on the reverse strand, counting down.
AGAGAAGGTTAAACATTTCGATTTGATTCCGTTTATCTTTATTTCTAGCGTTTCAAATAAATATATGTATCTATATTAAAAGTCGCTATATTATCTTTCGTGATATCGTATTTCCAAAATATTTAAATAGATATTGCACAATATTTTGCTAAATTTTTCATGATAAAAAGTCCTTATATCAATCAACCTGCTTTAGATATTAATTATTTTTTTATCTAAAGAGAAAAGATATAAAAGAATAGAAGTCTTATTAAAAATGTTATTTAATTATTTAAATAGATTTATTTAAAGAATTATTTAAAGAATTATTTAAAGAATATGTCTAATAAAATTATTCAATAGACATGGTCTATACAAATTAATTTGTGAAATTTTATGCATGTATGCAAGGTAAATCGATGGCATATATGTGATGACATAACGCGGATATATATTGCACCAATCGAGGTTAATAAGCATATTAAGACACAGATGTACAGATGCATGTAGTTTAACAAAATATAAGAAATACGATAGGTATACATATATGATTCATGTCAATGAGAAGTTAATGAGAAATATAATACAAAGACATATGTGTGTGTATATATATATATATATCCGAATTGACATATTGTTATAATAAATAAATAAAATCGTTACGAAGATATAATAAAACTAGTCACGATAACAAGCGTTCGTAAAGGTCGCGAAACCGTAAAATTGAATTAAAATCGATGACAATGATCGTTTTATCAGATTCCCAATAAAGTTATTGTTAATATGTTATTTTCGTCTGTCTGATGAAATGATCTAATTTTGTCGTGTTTCCCTGCGTCGGTCGATCGTAGAATACAAGCATGCGACCGCACGCGCAGAACGATCGTTTGCGTGACACTGAGAAGGAGACAAATGTAAAGAGTCAATAGCGGAGGAACACACGAGTGCGTGTAATTCGTTTTGCCGTCGTCGTCATCGTCAAAAAGCACACTTTCGCGTCGCGACACACAGGCAGATCCGCCACTGCGGAGAAGTTAAAAGGTCGTTAGCTGAATTCGCGGCAGCGAACTCAAAACTCTGCCATAATTTACGCGGTCGTATCCCACTCGACCCCGTCGTGAGATCGTATCACCTCGCAGGTGTCTAGCCTGCATTCTCGCGAAGGGACATGCACATGCAAGCACGGAAACGCTGTTTAACAATTCCATTCTTGCCGCGAGAAAACGTTTCGCTTAACCCCCCGTTGGTTCTCTGTGAAGTCAACTCCCACGTGAGTTTATAGAGGAGAGTAAGTCTTCAATTCTCGCGCTCGCATACCTCGCTGTTTATATCTATATACCTAGCTAATTTTCATCCCACAAATATTCGTATAAAGAAATTTCTATCAGTAGAAATTGATTTTTCATATTCAAATCAAATGATAAGTAAGATTAAAAAATACATTGAATTAAAATTAATTAATTAATCTTGAACAATAATTATAAATAATAGAATAATAAATTTTTATATTTTTAATATTATTTATGCCGATTTAAAAATGAGAACAAAAAAATCTGTTAAAATTAAAAGTAACGTTAAAAATTAATATTAAAAATGAACTTAATAACGTCATTATATTATGCGTAAAAGAAATAGAATATTATATCGACCAATGGCTTATTTAAGTCATTAGAAATGTAAGCGCACTCGTATTGTGCATCTACGCCTAGAGCGTGGAAGAAATTAATTTCGCGATAGCACCGAGCTAATTGTGAATTGTACTTGAAGTCACCTTCGATATACCACTAGGCACCGAATGCATAAACGTATCGCTGCTCTCTATCCTAATGAGTTTCCCGGCCACTGTATATCTTACTGTTGCATTGTGCCTATATTCTTAGCATATACATCTATGAAACATTTGAAAAATATATTATAATTCGTATTAGAATGTCAATATCTTTAATGGTTGGCTTTATACATCCATTATTCACAAAATCGTGAGCGGAAAGAACAATTTTGCTGAAGTATTTAAAGCTAGATTCAAATATTTCAGGAAGATCATATTAACTAAATACAGATCTGAAAATAATTTTGTTATGTTGAATAATTTAAAAATAATTATGTCTAATTGTGTTAGGACACTCAAACTGATTATTAGAATATTAAAATCTTAAAAAAGCAGCATTGTTGTCTAGCACTCAACAAATTATTTTCAGATCTATATTTAATTATTGTACATTTTCACTTCATTAAAACTGTTCTTTTCATGTAGCTTAATTTGATGCATCAAATTCTGTATACGTAAAAGCTCTAAAACATATATAGGATTCAAAAAGTTCACATATTACTCTGCAATTTGAATAAAACTTTACTTAATAATAGCATTAAAATATGATAAGTCACAAAAGTTAAGCAGCTTCAAAAATAATACCGCGTTCGCGCGCGCGCGCGAAAAGTACCTCACTCAACTTTAATGACGAGCTAGACGAGGATAAAATAATTAAAAGACTTTATACGCCAAAACTTCTTGTTGAAATTTAAGATAAATTTTTATAATAAATCCCATAAAAATAATATTTCGGTATACATATTTTTTTTAATTTCACGAAGTATCACATGACTTTCTGGCAAGCGAAAACATCTCATAAAGCTTAAACTGGATTATTTTTTTGTCGGCAAGTTAAGAATATAGTCTATGCATATAACATATTCAATCCTAATAGTACATTCGTAATCGTAAATGAAAAGGATGGAAAATACGTTTTAATATTAAAAATAGGAGAAACGTAACTTGAAGCTTATCGTCATCTTTAGAATGTGCTTCAATCATAAGTGAATAGCGTTGATGCACTTTGATGCAGTGGACCGCGCGCACGTGTCATTATACATTCCTCTTTGCTCATGCCAAAGGTAGATGCAGACGAGAAATAGCAATGCGTGGAACGGAAAAACAAAACTGAGAACCGCACACGTACTGAAGATAGGATGTGCAAAAGCGTATTTATATATGTGTGTTGGCTGCATATTTATCTAACGTACGCGTTCGTATTTCGCTACTACGGAGATTTCGGAGCGCGAGGCACGGAATTGCCAGTTTAATACCGATTCTGCGTGCAAATACACATGCGGGGGGGGAGTGTGTCGACGGTGGTTTGCTGTTTGCGAATTAGGTGCAATCAAATGCAAAATCACACTGGCAAATATTACACGATTTACCAATCACAGATTCCCGCAATTAATTGCTCGGCGCGATATGCTATTAGCAAAGACTTTCACTGTGTTGAGAAAATTTTGCAGAAATCCTTGAAGACATAATTATATATATCTCAAGATTGAATTTCATCTCTCCATTATCTCGTAATAAAGATATTTTTGTTAAGATTATTCATTGTTATCACTGTTGTATTCTGTATTTAATGAATTATTATATTTCATACGCGATGCACAAAAATGTAAGCAGACAGATAAAAATTAATAAATATACAGTTTATACTCATACTCGTCTTTTAGACATATCTTTTTACTTATATTTTAATTGAACTTTCTTATAATAAAAAAAACATGTTGAAAACAAAATAATATAATAACAAATATGTTGCATCATTGTTATAACATTTTAATATTTAAGGTTTATAATTAAATTTCAAATATTTGCTTAATTAAATGATTATATAAAAAAATTAAGCAAAAAAATAAAGTTTTTGAAATCTCTTCGTAACTGTTAGATACTTATTTAACTGAAAAATTTTATTACGATGTTAAATTTCTACATAAATAATCTTTTATTAAATAATATAATTTTAATGATAAAAATAAAATTCATTTCAGACATTGATTTCAGACTTATTAAGAAGTTAATTATAATTAATGTAGTAGAAACTATAGCGCATATTAATCAAAGCAGGTAGTAAAAGAAGAAAGTTATAAGAGCTGTAAATCGTTTCCAGTGTGAATAAAATATAGTGCCTATGCGTCAATCACGCGCCGTCAGCCATCATCCCAAAATAGGAAATGTGCGATAATTGTTCCGCTCGTTCGAATTATGTACTTAACAAATCAAATTGCTTCTTCAGTGAATTGACGTTAATCTTTCTTTAAGGAGCATTTCAGCTATTAATTTAGTCACTCTTTTATTGAATTACTCATTGTATATACTCAGGAATTGCAATGAAGTATCATATTATCATTACGTGTACAATTAATATAGACTATGAATAAAAGTGATATAATAATTAGTTAAATACACGTAATGTTGCTCGTTAAACATAATTGTCATAAATATGATCATGAAAAAGCCTGTAGAATTTATCAGATCATTTGTTTATATCATTTGTTTATGTTATTTTTCTTGCAAAAGTACAATATAAAAGATATTTCTCATATCTTGACTTTAAATTTTAGATGATAGCACGCCGTAGACACATTCATCTAAAATAGCAACGACAGTATAGGCCAGATGAATAACATGACACTATATGAATACTAAATATGATACGACTTAAAAAGATATTTTCAAAAAAGTATTGTTATTTACAAGTAAAGTTTCGTAAGTAATTTATACCGTTTTATTAATTAAAACAGTTCGTGTATAATGAAGAAATTTGAATAGCATAGTTATTGTATACAACATAGATAAAAAAATCTAATTTTACAGTAGAGACAAAACATTTTTTTGCTTTTCTGATTGTTTAAATTCTCAGTCCTTTTGATGTTTTTGTTTTATTTATTAATCTCCATAATGTACAGTTACGAGAACAAAATATTACTACCATATAAATAATATTTTTATGATAAGGAAATAAAATAGAAACTACAAATCTTATATATTAATAAATTAATAAATCTTACTTATTTACTAATATAATTAAAGCTTTTATATATATATATATACACACACACATATGTTTTTGTAAGATACTATAATAGTATATTTTATAATAGTATATTTTAAGCGAAGCAAATGATATCTTTAATCACTTAAATTAAGTGATTATCAAATAAATCAAGTTATAAAACTTTCAAAGAAATATAAATTTAACTAAATGCCGGATAATCTATCTAAAAATATATTTTTAAAAAAATAGCAAAAAATCGGGATAATTTCAAGATATTGATAATATATGTATGTTCACGCAAATAGCTCTCGAGAAACCGTGTTAATTTACAAAATGCATGAAATATATTCGAAACCAGATTGTCTGTTCTATTCGTGTGAGATAAAAATTCCACGTCAGCGCGTTATGCATGAATTAGAACTGTAACAATTGCAAAAATTGTAAGTCACGATTTCTAACGCGCGCGGCTTTCATCGATATCTCTCTGCGAGAGACATTCCGAGAGGCATAAGTAACTCACGTGACGACTAGATTAAGGGAGCGAGTGTTTATTGCAACCTTATCACGAGGTGCCTATCGCAGTGACATGACTCGAGAATGCAAATTAAAAATTGTCAAATCTCTCCTTTCAATCAGGTGTCGAGCGGGATTCGCAACTAATGCGGGACTAATTCGAACGGTAAGAGGCGGACAATTGCGGACGGGTGAAGCCAAGTGGATTTACGGAGCCTTCGGTCAACGGTGTGATAATTCGACGTTAAGTCATTAGCCCCGCATGATTACAGCGCAGGGCGCGTTATAATGGCGCCGGCGTATTTCACTGGCACCTAATCCCGCTGACATACCACGTGCCGACGCATGGCGGTGTCACGCCGTATCCAGAAATCTCGCGATTACCTCTCTTTCTGCCGTTTGTCTCGTCATCACGAGACATACGAATAATCGTGTTTGGGGCGTGAATAAACGAAATGATCGCCGGTAAGATCTACGAAGGTGTCCCGTCCGACAGGCTAAAGAACTCATTTCCCAGCCGACTGGCCGAGAAAGAGAGAGTAATTATTATCACGCGAAAGGATAAGGCGGAGTTTGCTGGACTAACTTCCGCTGTGATAATTTATACTTGCCACGATTCGCTATAGGACGATTGCAGCGGGTGGTTGGCGCAGCCAACAGAAAGGAAATGGAAAAGAAGAAGGAGCGTTGTGTACACTGAAGAAAGAACAAAATAGATAGTGAGATGGCACAACGCTGAACTTATAAGTTCCCATTTACATGAAATTTTGTATTTATTCCGTTTACGACAAATACTAGCGGGCTGAGAATTGATGCAAGGAAAATTTTAGAAATCAAGAGACTTTTCGTTCCAATCAGTAATGTTGATTTGAAAGATCAATGCCAATAACGATGAAGAAAATTGAGTGAAAAGTCTCGACTGTTTGCGGTTCTGGGCTCATCACAGAGAATTTTACGATCGAGCAGCGTCCCACAATCGCGATAAACGTAAACTCGCTTTGCGATACCGTATTACGATCGTTCCCACGGGATCGAAGCAGAACTCCTGGCGACGAAGCGACACGACGCGACGCTACTCGAAGCGATGCAGTAGGATAGGTAACCAATCTCGTTCGCTTAAATTACGACCGGCTCGTAATCACCTACTGACTTTTATCATCCACGTAATAAACAAACCGCAATCGTAAAAGCCAACCGTAAAATTCTCTCGAAGGATAGACCCCGAGAAAAAAAAGAGAGAGAAACAGAAAAAGAGAAAAAGAGCTCGCGGTTAAATACGCAGACCTCGCGCAGAAAAGTCGTAAAAGTTGAATGAGTCACCCTTTTTCTCTTCTCTTACAAGAATCTCGATCGTATAAGAACTCTTCGATCGCGATGATCAACCACGACAGTTTTCGCGTTTTAGCGACTCGTGGTCGCGAATTACGATTGCAGCAGCAATCGGAAGCTAAGACGGAATTTATAGGGAGGACAATGTATATTGCATAATTGCATAAAGTGCATAACGCTGTTCGGATCGTGCAGAGCGGTGCGGGGAAATTGTGCGTCTGCCGGGGATGCTCGGTGTATTATTTTACCTGATGACGGATCGTTCAGCGCGGATACCCATGTCGCGACGCAGAACACCGGGATCGCGAGAACGGGGAGCATGTTGCTACGTCGACGACGCGGCTACGTCAACTGAGGAGTAAACGCCGGGCGCCGCGACGCTTACCGCCGCGACGCGGTTCCGCTTTGCCGCCAACCACGCGGGCGCCTGCGTGTTGCATCGTGCCGTGCGTCCGCGACTTATGCGGCTCGTCGTCCGGGGTGTTACGAGGAGACGCGAAGATATCTCTGTTTACTATCGAGCACGCATTCAAAGCGAGAGCGCGACGAAGCGCAAACGCGATGCAATTGCGTTTTACGCATATACTTATTCAGCGAAGGAGAGAATTGTACGTGCATATACATGGGATCCATCGAACGTAAGAAGCACGATCTCGTTATTATTTTCTTCAAGAACTTTGGAAGGTATTCAGACTTTCTCAAATCAGAAACATCGGCATACCTTTTTCTGAGATATACATGCATATTGAGAATATTTTTATTATTGTAATCTAAAAATTTCGAAAAAAATTTGTTTACGTATTTCAAAGCGACACAATTAAGCCTCTTGTTTTCAGAAGACAAACTAATTGAACTAATAAAATAAAAGAAACATTTTGTATGAACATATATTCTATATCAGTTGACTCTTACGAGACTGTGTTTCATAGAAAAAATTTAAACTATCTTTTTAAATAAAATAATTATTTAAATATTTAATATTAATTCAAACTAAATGCAGCTAGAGTTAAAATTTTGTTTTTCTTTTTTCCTTATAAATTAAGAATTAATAATCTTTTTTACAAAATAGATTTTTTAACTATTAATAAATTAATTGAGACTATTAATGCGTTTGTGATTAATATCAAATTTATTTGTTTCTAATTTGTATAAAGACATACGTAAAGAATAAAACTTGTTTAATTGTAAATCTACTCTGATTAACGAGGACGCCTATCAAAAAAATCGAGAAAAAGCGAATTTGCAGGTAAATATATATTTTTGTAATAATTACATTGTCTTGTAATCATTCTAACGATCTTATTTCTGCATCTGCTTCTTATTTAGTACAGATGAATTTAAAACATTTTGATATATTCATTCCATGTCAGATTTCAATTATCGCTTTCAATACATTTATTAAATTTTAATTAATTGAGAACCTTCGTACGGTACATTTGTATATTCCAGAATTATAAAGTATTACCGTTTTCATCGGATATATGTATATCCTCTATTTTTAATTGATCGTTGACAGTTATTGGAAAACCGACAAATGAGCTATTTCTGTTAGTCTAATGATAGCGATTTGTAACTTCAAATACTCAACAAGCAGACTATGTTTGAAATAGGTCTATCATTTAAGGGAGAATGAGAGAACTCTCTGTGAATACCTAAAGGAAAAGTTAAATAAAGCCAACGATAATTATTTATCAAATGGTAGAAGTTTTCATTCAAAGGATACTTCAGTTATTTAAGTTTAAATAATAAATTTATATATTTCATTTTTATCACCAATATAATTTCAAACAAAAGAATATTCATTTATATTATTCGGAATTACGACGCGTTGCGAGGCAATGCTGAATCGGTTTTATTTTTTGTTTAAAATTACAGTTAATAATACACAGATATTAATTATCGTTTAAAGTCAAATGTTCTTTACATAAAAACTCTTATAATTGATAAATAATTTATTTAATTTTCGCTTAGATATTTGTAATTCCTCTATTCTTCTCTACATATAGTAAACTTATCAAAAATATGTAATGAGATTTACGTAAATAGCATGTACATTCATGTGTTACAGTACATCATTAAGCGTATATCAGGCTGTCACTGAAAATATGAAAAATAAAAGATTATCACTACTTTAATATAATGCAATAATATTGTTTGCGTGTGCATTCCATGTTTGCAATTCCTCGGATTTCCTCTATACGATGTTATCTACGGCGAATTAAGAAATCGTTACAAAACTCCGAATGCACTATCAAAAAGACTACAAAGCAACGATTAATGAAGTACAAAGCAGTTTATCGACGCACTGTTACGGAAAACAATCATTTGTTTTCGCTACTTCTCGTAACTTTCTACGCTTCGGTGCATCAGCGAATTGTTCACTTTACCACCCGTAGCGTGAACGTACGCAATATTGCTTTTTTTTCATGTCCATGTAGTTTTTTGTCACCATTTTTGCCGGGTCGGTTCGCGATGCACGCTCATGCAGCAAAAATCTCCTCGTGGAGTTCCCATACGTTCGATCGCATGGCAGAAAATTTTTGTTTTTGCATGATTGCATGTAGCTGCAAGTTCCGATACACGCGATAGTATTTTATCTACACGAGAAATGGATCAACAAGCGCTAAATAGTAAATAAACATCGAAATCGGACAGGACACCTTGCGGCATGGAGAGCGTAGCAGTGCAATCGCTATCAACGATTTATCCCTCAAAGAATCACGATGGAAGTGGTTCGCGTGATAATTCATGCTCGCCGCGGATACTATTTCGAGCACGCGTGCCACTTGATGGAATCGCACCTCCGGTTCAGCACCATTACGTACAATTGTTTTCGCTTATTACATGCATGCGATTCCTGTAGGTATGGATCTGGCGAGAACGCGCCGAGAAATTCTTTCTCCTGTTTCTCTCGAACGTGACTTGAGAAAATATGTCATTCGTGAGTCTAACAAGATTGAAATTTTCAATTTGATGTTGCGCGAGTACTCGATGGGATTTCATCCATAACGTAATTTGCGCGCAGTAATTTTCGCATTGAAAAAGTCGTTTTACGGACGCGCGTAGGACGAAAGAATAATTAATGTACACACACACACACACACACACACACACATATTGTGTATATATATATATATATAATAAAGTATATATGTATGTATATTCTTTGCTTGTAACATCATCATTCAAAATATTTGTTTATATTAAGAATCCTCGATATCCAGGATATCGAGGATTCTTTAAAATAAACATTTATGAACTGTGTCATGGATCGTTACGTGTCGACTTTATGTCAAAGATGAAGAACTAGTCAATTCTTCTGATAGAGACATGCGATATAAGAACATGCGACCGAGTTACTTTGTGTGTGTCAGTGATTTCATTGTAAAAGCAACTTTACCTTCATGATCTTGGCACCGCGTGCCACGACTCGTGAAACACGCCATACCATCATTAATGCTCCATAACGTAATGCATTATTTTATTCTCATGATCGCGTTGATTCGTCACTTCAGAACGAATAGTCAATCTGAAATTTACGAAAGTATTTTGCGAAAATATCCTTTTCGATTGTTTACACACTATATTTTGCTTTCATTTATAACGCGTCATGTCTGAAATATCACAATTTGATCCCGTTCCGTAAACTGTCATGAGAAGTATTACCCCGCATTCTGAATGAAAGTGTTAAAAATCTATGTCATAAATCATCTAAATTGCAATAAATTTAAATAATCTGCAACCTGATTATATTCTCCCTGACAGCGGGATATACATGTGCTTAATCATTTGAATGTTATCGCAATGGTAAAGTTTAATCTTCCATTCGAGCCTCTTATCTCTGTTCCTCTTCCGATTATTCCGATTTCCGGAAAACCAGATTGCAATGAGTGTGACCGAACTCATTCCGGCGCAATTGTCGCGTGCACCCTTGTACTAGGTACTCCATCGCGGCTACATGCCGGGCAGATGGAAGCGGATATATTTGCGCCAATCGTCGAGGCAGCAACGATCGATGCGGAACGGCCGAGGATCGATTTCAATTTAGCGAACGTTTAAGCGTGCACGCTCGCGGCTAACGAGCTTTCGAAAGTCGTAGATATCCGACAAGTTGGCCTACGGGGGCAGTCCCGCCGCGGCTCACAACCACCCAGCAGAAACTTACCGCAGTCAGGCGGCGTAAGTACCTGCGAGCATACAGGTAACATGACACCGTTAACTCCCTTAACACCGTACTTGCACCGTACAGATATTACACAGGCTCACGGACACGCGCGCGATTTCACCTGGCGGACGTTTATGTGGCGTCCAGGATCGTAGTGGTAGGCATTGTTAACGTCTGAAAAGGATAAGAACGATGCGAGCGATGGAGGCCGGCTGACGGACTGTTTTACTGCTTTTCCAGCGTTGCAATGGAGGCGTCGGTGGGGATGGCGTGTGGTTCCCATTGTAGAGATTAGAGAGATCAGCATATGCATCTGAGAAACGGATTTACATTCGGCAGCTAAATTTACACATTACACCGCTTTCTTTCTGCGAATTGCTTTTGTGCAAAAGAAAATTTCTTTTTTTCCGTTAATACACTTCTTGAAGGATTGATGTCACTGTAATAGAAATGTAAGTACAGAAGCGGATCAGATATGGCGCCATTTCCAATTGTTTGTAAAGAGAATTGTTTTAAAAATATATGAAAATATTAAGTTCCGATTAATCGAACTATTCGCTATAATGAAATTAAAGTATAATTTGCACGATGAAAAATAATAATGTGTAAAATCTTTATTACTTCTGAACAAAATTATAATTTTTGTTTGTTATATTAAGTTAGTCTCGAATACATTTAATTAATTATTGTGGTTTTCTGGATCATAAAGACTTCTATTAAAATGTACTTGCGAAAGATGCAAAGACTTTCTTATAACATAGGTTTTGTAAGAATGTCTTTAATTAACTCCTACCAGTTAAAGAAAATTTTCATAAACAGTCTACAAAGGATTGCAACAACGAGATCTCCGTTTCTTTTTCTTTCGAGGCATTTAATAAGCATATTTTCATTATAATATTTGCATAACATAAAAGATTGGGATCAATAAATAACGTGCACCTGTTAGAAAACCATTTCATTTATTTACGTATAATATCTCTTTTCAGACGGTATAGAACAATTTAAAAATATCGTTGTACAGGCACGCGTTTTTGGACGCTGCAGTATGCGCGAGCAAAGCTGCAGTTTCGAGACTTTACAAATCGGATTCAATTACATCTCTGTTATAATCTTACCCTGCCCAAGTTGAGCATAACAAATACAATTACGATCGCACTAGAAGTAATATGCAATGTAATTCAAATTCTCGTAAATATTTATACAATCAGATCATTGAACTCTCGTCATTCATGACGCTGGTGAGAGTAATCGTAATTGTTGTGCAATAAAATGAAACAAAATGAACGTTTCGCCGTGACAAAATAAAATACATTCGAGGAAATAAATTCTATCGATCGTATATCTCGCGATTATTTATAAAACTATAAAATATATTAGAAACGCAGAACAGTATGAATAACAAAATTTGATAAATTGAATATTTCTCTAAACTCCTCGTATTACTCTAAAAAGAATTATGAGATTATTTTCCATAGAAAAGATTCAACATGAAATAAAATATTGCTTACGTAGATTGATTTGTTTGTCGTCGCATATGGCCAATTGATAATACATTGTTATGCATTACGTATAGTAGAAAGAAGCATGTACAAATGTGTGGATTACATTTGCAGACAAATTTTGTTACCTTTTCATTCTTTCTTTGTTCTGCTTTCTCGGATTTCCGTTCCTATCTTTTTTGAGACTGTGCATCGAACTGAAATCTGTTATGCAATTCGTTTTACGAAAAGGAACAATAGTATGCGGAATATTAACGCACCACCGAGTAACGGCTAACCAGAAACACATAACATTCGTCACAAACGCGTACCGGTTTCGCTGAGTTTGGCAAGACCGTAGTATTGTCACTGCATGCGTTACAGAAAATGTTCCCGCAATTGCGACAATGGTGCTGCAACAGAAATAATATCAAACATTTACTATTAGTTTATATTAATTGTTAACGTTATCGATAGAAAAAAGATTATATAAATATCTAGGCATTTCTATATATTCACTTGTAAAAGTATTGGTATTTATATCTTTTTTAAATTTGAGTAATAAAATTATGTAATAAATAATTGACAGTTATAATAATATGTAATCAGTTGACATTAGTTATAATAATATGTATCAATTATAATAATAAGCGTATTATTAGTACAGCAAAATATAAATATTAATTTACATTTGTAAAACTTATTTTAAAAACAGTAAAATGGATTTTATACTCGTTCTAATAATGGAATTACATTTGTAACATAAAATTTCATATTTTAAAGTCTAAAATAAATATTCTATAACATATTAAAATTTTGTTAAGTTAATAATTTATATTGCAACTTTACTTGAAAAGCATTAATTGATAAAACGATGGACTGACGTTTAACTTCAACTATTGAGTTTAACTAATTTCACTCCAGATGAAAATCGACAATAATTCATAAGATATCTCGACTGTCTCGGGGCAATGTAAATATAGTACGTTTTAAATCTCGTAGTTACAGTTTAGGATTTTAACCGAAACGTCCAAACCAATCATAACTTCGCGGCGTATAATGGCGATGAGTTTGCCCGCCTCAGGTCTACACGCTGAAAAGTAAAAAGCTCTGTAGCGTAGTTCGCAGTTACGGATTACGTGTGCTCGTTACGTTCGGGTCAAAAAAAGTGCATGCCCGTACCTGAAGCTGGCACGCGGACAACGGCTGGAGCTTTTTGTACTCGGCACCAGGGATACTATTGTCCGCGCGTCAACTTCAGGTAAGAGAGCGCTTAATACTTTTTTGTGGTGTTTCTTGCACAGGTCATTTCCATGTGAGAGTCGTTAGATTGTTAAAGTATAGACGGACATGGAACAGGACTGACTGGCAAAGCTATTGAAAGTGACAAACGAGAAACAGTGAAGAGAAGGACAGATAGACGAAACAAATTCGTGTTAATCGCATCGATTATGCAAAATGTCTCAATCACATTTATCTTTTTATAGTCTCTCCAGATATGCTAAAAGATAAATAAGGAAAGATATTAAAAATATTATAAGTTAAGTAACACATGTAGAAGTCTATATTTTGGTACAACTGAATTTTCTTTTAATAGCTTATCTCTTATCCAAACTAACACAAGCAATTTAACGTCGTTTAATCACACGAGGAATCCGTATTTTGCAAGTCGCAATGAGAGGAATGCGCAATATTCTCGCCTTTGGTCTTTGCGTTTATTTCGTATTTCTACTCGCGCCTCTTTCTCTTATCCGGTAATCTTTATTTTCGGACCATTACCGACGGTCTATTATAATAAGAATTCGTGGTATTCACAGTATTCCGAAAGCCAAAAGAGAAGCGTAACCGAGGCGACGATTCTAAATTTTACATCTAAATTGAATCCCCTAAGTGAGACGGTGGGATCATCGTTCCCTCTTGACGCAAGGGTGGTGAGGGTGCGGGAGAGTGGTTGCCCGGTTATTACCGGGAGAAGTAAGAGCCCGAATAATATCGTCCCGATAACCGATTTCCTCGCGAAGTTAATTATTGAACCGTCATCATGACTTACGACCGAAACGTAGTAGATTGGCGCCCGTAACCGGCGTGCCTCAAGCACGCCTTATCTTAACCGTGATAGATACCTACTTACAGATACTTTCCAAGACGAATAAATCAAACAGAGATCAGATCCGAGAGATACTGTCGAGCAAATGATCGACCGTAGCGATCTATAAATTCCTCGCGAGATGACTCGACTCTTGGCGGACGCGAAAGTTTTGGTAAACCGAGGACACCATCTTGTGGCTTACCTCGCTCGCCTTTGTAGCGCGTAACATCGGGCAAACTCACTTTTATGCAATCGCATGAGCAAGAAAATGAGTTTTCGTCTCTAAAGTTAAGAGTTAAAAAGACGCAAATGACGTTGCACGCTTATTTATCTTCGTGGGTAAAACGGCGAACGGAAATTCTATTTTTCTTTTTTTTTTCTTTTTTTGTAATCGTGGTCGCTTTCATCGGTCTCATAACCAATGTATTCATTGTATTAATGTATTCCAAACAAACTTATCCAGTTAGCTTTATCAAAATTAAAGACACCACGTGATAGAGAATTAAGATAGTTACATCATCGTAAAGTTCGTCTTAACTTGGAACAAAGTGTGAAGAGTTCTAAGAGATTTCAGAGAAATTAATTATGATTTTGAAATATGCATATTCATCGTCTGTAAGATACGTCCTTTAGCTTCGCTTCAAGTTTATACAACACATACGAACATTTCTAGGGCATCTTTTGCGACGATATTCTACCACATCAACACGAGTATGGTAGCGAATGGTGTTCACTTTCAGCATGTGTACCACTTGATATTGCTTATAATGGGCGCATCTGGAAAGGAGGATTCAAAATTCCTCGAAATTTAATGATTAAAAGTGATGTTACTATAATATATTATATTGTATATTATATATCAATGTATAATGAATAGCAGCAATTTTGCTGACACCTCGCTTTTTACTGGTATAATAAATTGTTATTAAAATTGAGAAAACCTAATATTTTCTTTATTTAAAATCAGGAATGAAAAAGAGACATTTTATACTCTAAAATATTCAAAAAAAATCTATTAACGCAAAAATTGCTGTTTATGTGATAATGGAATTAATAATCCTCCTCTCTCAAAAAAGGAATCTTACGCTTATGGTGTATGGCCAATATTGCAAGTATCTGCTCTTTTTACGTAATAATGTCATATCATGCTTTATAAGTTATTGTTCTTATCACGTATATAGTGAGTAATAGATATACAATAGATATACAATAAAAATACAATATAGATATAAACAAGATGTATATATATAATAAGATATATATAATAAAAAAGAAACAAAATTGCTGTTATATGCACTTATAAAAAGACGTACAATAATTTCTCGATGGAAATATTGTTTATCCTTACACATTAATATATAATTTCACGATACGCATATTCAAATAAATACCTACAGACATTTTACACATATTAAGTCACTATTGACTCAACCATATCCGTTAGAAAATATTTACATGTTGTTACAAGATGAAACTTGGATGTCGCAATTTGCAATTACTGGAAGCAAATTAAAGCGTCCAACGACGCGTAAGATACACGGGAAAAGTTTTGCACACCGTCTCGTTAACATCTCGCTGCAGAATTCAAATTTCGCACAATTCGCGGGAACTGTGTCAAGTGCGCGTACAAAGCAATCGTCGGTGTACCACGTGCGTTGAGCAATACCGCGGGGCATCGTGCATTTAAAAAGCCAGCAGAGGTGAGTTTACAATATGTCTTAATGTGGTCAACCGCACCACGGCACTGAAATTATTGTTTTACTCGCTTTTGCTTGCGCGAAAGCTTGCGGCCACCCTGTATTTTTTCTACTTGCAAACAAAATCCCCATACCTTTCGAAGGCTTCGCGCCTTTTCCCCACGGTTTCTCCGTTATGCACCTACCAGCGGAATGGCTTGCCCACTGGCACGATTTCCACCCACACAGCTGGTCGTGCCATGGGTGGCCTATTCTATATTAAACAGTATGGTAATACACCTACCGGGCGAAAAATGAGTAACAAGGATATCCGAGCACTACCTTGTTATTATGCAATAACTTACCACCCTTTCCTACGCTCTCCTTTCAACCCTCCCCCGTAACCCATTCCTTTCTCGCGCGAGCACAACATATATTCCTTGCTGACTACGTAAAGCAAAGAAGAGAATACGGTCTAATGTATTTTATGGGGCAAGCAACGTCTCTATCATATTGTCGACTGAATATGCATGCGAGTCATGCATGCACAACGCATAATCATGAATGTATGTTGAATGATGATGCAAATAATGTAATTCGACGTTCTGAAAAAAAGCGAAGGACGCTGCTTTGCAAACATAATCACAGGCTTAAGCTAAAACTAAAGACAGAGTTTTTGTTGGCACTCTCAATAGTTAGTATTTCAAGTGTCGTGCATTGAAAAAAAGAGTCTGATAATAACTAAAGGTTGAGTAAAATAATTCCAGTTAAATGATTATATAATTATATTAATTGCTTATATAATTATAGTCAAAAATAATATTACTTTTCTAACTATTTAGTATAAATATTATCAAACGGTTGATTACATTATTATATTTAATACTTGCTAAATATTTATTTAAAAAAGTAAAATCATTTTTGGTTATATCATTTGAAATTATTTCATTCAATATTTGGTAACTATTACCAAAGTCTATGTTTTCAGTGTGGGTGTTTTAATTTGCTCCTAGTACTTGCAAATTGCAACAGTCAAAGGAGTCTGCACTTCTTACGAAGAGTTAAATTGAGTAAATTTTTGATATGTGGTTGCTTTTATGATGTAGATCTCAAAGGACATGACTTCAGAAAAGCTCAATCCTTATGATTATTATTTAATGATCTGAATATAATAATATATAAGGACCATTAAAAAACTATTATCGCTCTTTTTTAGATTAGGCCCTTTTATTTTGTTAAAAAGATCTGAAAGAAGATTGAAAGATTACAAAAAAGATACAAAAGAGAAATTAGTAATCTTATGTAGAAAAAATACAATCAATTTTTGTAAAATACACAATTTTGAACTAACCGTAAAAATTGAATTTTTCTGAAATCATGTTCATTAAAATTTTTTATTAGCTTATATCATAAAAGCAATCACATATCTATTAAAAATTTAGCCAATTTGACAAAAGCCGCTTTCTATATACAAAGTGTATGGGATTACTTTATTTTGAAACATGTAGATGATGAAACATGTGCAAGGTTAATTGTTACGACAATCATTGATGACTGAACGAGATGCCATGATGCACGCGATTCCTTTAGAAAATTTGCGCAAACGAGTTATCCTGCAGCGATTGACAACCAACTCCAAAGAAACTCTATTATTTATCGCAGATGTTCGCGTAATTTCGATAAACTCTCGACCGCGCGTAAATCCTGCTACAGAATTTATCCGTATGACGAATGCACGAATACACTTGCTCGTTGTTAGTACGCCGCGTGTTTCTCTTATCGATGCACGCAACTGCAGCTAACGGAACGATCAAGATCTCTGCGCGAATACTTTAAGCGCCCATGTCGTGCCGGCACGTGTGATTTGCATTGGAAAAATGGAAGTTAACCGGCGTGAAGAGTTCTCTGAGCTTCGTTGGTCGCTCCGCGACCCGGAGAATCGCTCGCTTTTACCGTGTAACGTGACACGTCTCTCACTCCTTTAATGAGCGAATTAAAAAGCATTACGGACGCGTGGCCGACGTATTCGCGCGGCAGGCTTAACAACATTGCCGCTCGAGAACTTGTTTAAGCCGGTAATCCCTCAGTTGGCTCTTATCTATTCACAAATTCCGGCCCTCATTACGGCCTATCGCGATTTAATAAAGGGGGAAGTTAGGTAAACGAAAGCCTTTAAGTGTAATTGCCGGCTTGGGCAACGCGATAGTCCGCTATCTCTAATAATACGACTGTCGTATCAAAGTTGTTGCGCACGAGAAGCGATTTCGATCTCAAGGGATCCTGACGACCTGACGAGCGCCTAGACCTATGCACCATCAGATCGTCGAGGGTAAGTGTATCTCGTGGTTATGTCAAGCCTACTCTACAACGACCCGAACGATTCTGGTCATTTAATGTGGGCTTACTTTACCTTGTCTTCTTTGTTAAGTTCCAACGGCTGGAATCTGCATCAGAGTAAGCAGTAATTTTCCGAACGGCGGAGATAATTGAACAATTACGTAAGATGCGCCGCGCTTTCAGCCGAGATCTTCACGCGCGCGAATCGTCTCTGCGAATAGATCGAATAAGCGAAAGAGGAAGGCGAGAAGAGAGAGAGAGGGACGAAGACGACTTCAACGAAGAAGCTGGAGAAATCGAGAGTTGGAGCGAAAAGTTAGAGGGAGACAGAAAGAGAAAAGGAGAAAGAAAAAGAGTGAGAGGGAGTAAGATAGAGAGAGAGAGAGAGAGTTACGAAAGCGCGAGAGCAATTAAAAAGTTTGATTACCTTGCGACGAGTCATGTTGAACTCACGACTGCATCCCTTGCATTGGGTGACCATCCGATCATTTGCCCAGGTTACCAAACCCTCTTGCAGTGCCGACTGCTGCTGCTGCTGAGCATTGTCAGCGGCCTCGCGCAATTCGGCAGCCGCTAATTTGGCAGCACTCAATTGTCCCCCAAGTTCCTCCAGAGTTCGTTCCTGCTCACCGCACACCTCCTTTAGAGCGTAATACTCTTCCTGCAGAGTCAAGTATCTCTGGAACAACCATAATTGTGATTATCTAGCAAGT
>NW_017259192.1:3407057-3409818 GCF_001594045.1 Atta colombica | reverse complement strand
ATATATATATATATGGATGTAAAAATACAAAAAAAATTATTTTACTAAAGTACTTAAAAATTTAACTAGATACAGATTTAAATAATTGCAATGCATTAGCAAATAATTATATAGAAATGTATGAACATTAATGACAATGATGCAAAAAGTTTTAATATTCTAGTAATTCTAGCAACCAGTTTAAGTGCTTTACTTAATTATTTTGACGATCTAAATCAAGTTATTTTCAGATTTATATATATCTAGTTAAATTTTTTAATATTTCAGTAAAATTGTTTTTTTCTAATATCTTCGATGATATCTATTTGAATCGATGTTCAAAATGTGCACGCAAAATTTAAATAAGTTTTGTTCTTCTATTTTTGTTGTTACTATGTTTTTATATTCGATCAAAGGGATCTTATGCCTATAATAATATTTTTGTGTAAATTTTACGATTTCCAATTTAAGCAAACTACGCACAGATTATTTGTAGGTCCTTTTAAAGCATCTTTTCAAATTCATTTTAATTATTCTTATATGTTATAAAGAAATAGAAAAGGAATATGTTTTTGTATGTTTCATATTCGAGAAAATCTTATTTTATTTTACAATAGCTTAGCGCTGTTTGATTTCTTTATAATTTTGTATTGAACGTATGAGAATACCTATTATAATTTTATGTTCCATATATTAATCATGATCATTACAATTAAATACACTCAATATCTTACCCTCTCTGTCTTACGTTCGAATTAGAGAGAGACAGAGAAAATTAACTTATTTTTTATCATAGAACTGTCAAATAACTCGTGATACTTGAAGAATCTGTAGAAATGAAAATTCAATAGTTGAAATAAATTTCATTAATCTATTCCAGGACGACAGTGCCGCGCCGTCGCACTTACTGTCGGTTCTATTATCGAAAGGCGGATAAATCTCCGTTCCAGTATGCCGATTGAATTAGGTACGGGCTTATAATCCAGATTTCGGGAATGAGATTTAAATAGAAAGATCGGATCGCAGTTCCGTAAAGCTCACCGTTGTCTGAACTTACGAGCACGACGATAACGGCGAGATTTATTCGCCACGGGTACGCTTAAAAGGCAATACAGATCGCACGTGGATACGTACTTCGGACACCCGTTTCAGCTGATCGATCTCCTGATGTAATTGAGAGATCTTCTCCGTGTTACAGATCGATGTTTCCTGTAAGGAGGTTCTCCACTCGCGCTCAAGTTGCAATTCCCTCTCGACCCCATTCGTCCGCGCTTCCCGCTCTGCAGCCACGGCACCCAGAATCCTCACCTTCTCCTCTGCCCCCGATCTGACACCATCCATCTCCTTGCACCTGATTAAGTCAAATCGGTGGTACTTAAACGTCGAAGGTATAAAACTCGTGTCTACACCGCTCGAAGCTATTTTATTCAATTGGTTCAACAATCTTTAACTCGTACCTCGCTCCAGGATTAACTCGGGATTTTAAAATAAATGTAATGACGTGTGATGGTTATATCTAGATGAAGATCCTGTTCGTTTATTAAAAAAGCATCGAATGATATGAATAATTTTATATATCATATTTATTGTCAAGAAATGATTTTTAAATTGTGATTTGTTATTTATGCCTACTTATCAGTACAGAAAATAAGATAAGAATTGTATTTGTATTATGATTTGTTGAATTAAACTTAAATAAAAAAAATTACATATTTATTATTTAATTAAGAATTTTATTATACATATCGTGTAAATATATTATACATAAATAAAAGTATATTCTCATAACGTATTTAAGGAACTGTTTTACGATTGTTGTAAAAAAAATGAGAAAAAATTAATACAAACTCACATAAAATGATAAAATCATTTTCTATTTTATTTCGAAAAATAGAATGAAAGACATAAAAGTAAAAGTCAAATATTAATAAATTTACAAATATAATCAAATATCAGAATAATATTACAAATGTTAATTCTCTCAGAAAATTTACATTTTATTTAATATTACATTTTAATTATACGTTTAATTATAACGTAAGTGTGTGTGTGTGTGTGTGTGTGTGTGTGTGTGTGTGTGTGTGTGTGTTCATAAATATGTATCGCATTAACCACGTATTTACACACACCAACGTAAAAATGTATATTATACTTTTTATAATCTTAATATACAAATAAGTTAATTAAAATAATAAGGCTTTATATATAATAATTTACTTGATAGTACTGTGCATAACTGCTGAATACATATAACTTACCTCATGTTATCGTATAAACAATAACGTATATAACAATAAAAAAAAGAGAAAATTTTATTCAGCAATTTTATTCAGCAAAAAATCACAAAAATTTTATTCAATCGTGGCATCTTAATTTAATTGGCGATGACTCTGGGATAAACAAACTCATACTCTCTTCTGTCATAAATTTATTTTCGAAGTGTTGTACAAGCACATGTAGTGTCAGAGTGCGTTATAATTTCCACTGCACGAGACTTATACAAGTACGTAAGTATATCAATAATATGGATATGGCACGTTTAATTAATCACCATCGATTTTACTTCCAATAAGAAAGTAACGCTATCACCTTGGAAAAATGTCTTGCATGTGTAAGTGTATTACAGATGTCATAATATAACAACTTACTTAAGGTAAAGCTAATTTCATATGTCAATGTTGAATAAAGAAGGAATGATTCGATGACAAGAACGATCGTGAATCAGTTCCTTAAAAACGATTATCATAAATAAGAGTAAGCGTTTTATTTTAGGTTACAAAGA
>NW_017259192.1:3400149-3406957 GCF_001594045.1 Atta colombica | reverse complement strand
TATATATATATGTGTGTATATATATAGAAAAGTTAATTTTTATTCATCTAAAAATCATAAGTATGGAGAGATGATAAATGAAATCGATGAAATGTTTATTAATATTACTTTTCCCGTTTAATAACATTAATAAAGTTTATTATTATAATTATGTGATAATATATAAATTTATCGATTATTGCAAAAAGTTTTTAAAATATGTCTTGTCAATGTTAATAACTACGTATTGATATAACTATTTAGAGTAGCCATTTAATGAAGTTTGCCAATATCCCCGTGACAATAAGATTTCGTTTAATCCTAGAGCTTTGCGAGTCTTTAATCTATTCTACCTAAATATCATCGCGTCCGCAACATCTAAGTAAAAAATAAATCATCTGCAGCTAGAGCTGTCCATTTATTTGCGTGCGTGCTTCATTTAAATATTGGTATGACCATTCGTATACCAAAATACTATAATATATAACGACAGCTGAGATAGGAAAATTTTTTCATAACAACTATATTTGTACGTAAATAATACCTGCTAAAATAGTTCAGTAATATAAAGACGTAATATAAATTTTTAATACTTCAGATATAATTGTTAACATTACACGTGAAATTTGATGGAAAAAGTCTTTTGCGCATCTCAAATGTCACATTTTGATTGAACAATAATTGAACTAAAATTTTAAAGCGTATAAGAAATGCGAATATTAGCCCTTTTTTATTTTTACAATGATAAATGTAGACTTTTGTATAACTAGAAAAGACTACGCTTTTTCACTCGCTATTTTAAATCTACATAGATTGAAGATGGCAACAAAATATCTTAAATATACATCAAAAAAAGTTTTATAATTTAAATATTCGACATGTTAAAAAATATTGCTGACATTACATGATAATGTAACAGAGAATAAAATATTCTGAAATGGAAAAATAACTTATTTACAATAAAAAATGTAGGGCCGTTTCCTAAAATATACATGCATCTTCTCTGTTTTATAAATGGAATGAAAATGAGCTTTTGCTAAATTTTTGATAACAAACACATAACATTTTTATACAAAAAACGATGACAAGCAGATAAGGCAATATTGATCAAACTAACTCCGTCATCTCATATATATATATCACATAGAAACCCTATATTAGAAATCCATGATCCTGTGAAATGAGAAACTAGCTTACCAATGTACCTTTCAGTTAATTAATCAGATAAAATGTTTAGCAAAAAATATGTTAACGCCTTAGTACAAAAACCCAAGATTATAAAGACCAAAACATTTTTTGATGCGTAGTTATTATATTAAAGACTACGCACTACTTTTAGTCCCGAGTATGCGCATGATTAAATTGCACTTATAAGTTAATTAACACTAATGAAAGACAAATAAAACATACTTCTCATCCATTTTCTGGATGGTCTCACTCATCGACAGCGTTTTAGCTTCCAGCTTTGTAATCAGTTCTGTCTTATGCTTAAGTGAGCCTTCGCACTCCTGAAATAAATATTTATTGAGTACAGACGAAAGAGACATACAATTATGATTACCCAAATTTCTAAGTCAATCTGGAATAATAATATGATATATATTAAATTGGAAATAATTTCCGCAATAATTAGGCATATGATACGAGAAACTTGTAATTTATCATATATGATATGAAGAATATGTGATATTTTTGCAAATATGATGTAACGAAATGGTTAATGGAATCTCCAGATTTCTTAAATCTGTATAGTTTTGTAAATAAATTTGTCTTGCATCTATAATATCAATGAGAGAAAAGTATACATAACAAAAGTATATATATTTAAAAAAAATCTTAGATTTCAAATTTACATTATAACTTTTAATAAATTTCTTATTATAGTAACAAATAAATAATTTATATTAAATACATCTTATGGAAAATGTCTTTTCTCTCTTTATACATTAATATTAATTAATTATTAAAAATATATTGACAAATTTTTCAAGATCCATATATCATAATAAAAATTAGTTAATTAGAAAAGTATGATCAATTATTTTTTTAAATAATAATATGAATATATATATATATATATATATATATAGAGAGAGAGCAGCTGCCCAAAGTTTGCAGGCCAATGAATAGTTTTATTGCTCAGATAAAAAAATCTTTACAAATAAAATTCTCTGGTATATAAATACCTTGAATACATTCTAATATTTAAAATATTATATACTTAAATTGATTAAAATGAGAACTTCATTAACTTAATATATAAATGGAAAATTAGATTGACAAAAATTATCATAAAATTATAGAAATTATGTTGGTCAGAAGCTTTTGGCAGCCATTGTATATTTTATAATGCAATATTGTAGAGACTTTTATAAAAATTATTGTCTTAAACGTAACAGCCTGTATTGGATTAAAGCGTCGGCAACTCGATCCAGTGCCTCAGAAAAATCTGCTAAATCATTTCGTTACATCATAGTAAATATTGCATCGTAGTAATTATTGCATTTGTTAACATAACGTCAATTAATCTTCGAAAGTGGTACTGAATAAGTGTGTACGACAATATGCTATGCGCGAAACACAGGTGGAAATCAGGCAAAATAATTTTGCACGACTCTGTAAGGTATACATATAAAAAATGTACGCCTCGCGTGCAGCACTGAATAGCGATATCTGAAGTGTCAAGATTCGCTATGAAATTAATCGTTTAAGGGTAGGCTGTCTCTATTCTTTCGCAACTTGTTCGGTCGTTGAACTATTCATGGAAATCTCGGAGGTAGAACGACTTTGTTTCAATTTATCATTAGAGGCTGTCGCCGCCTGCTCGTCAAGAGAGCGTTGATGATCGACCATCGATCGAGAGGTCGCATTCTCCGTGGGTGGGCAACCCCTCGGGATAGTGGGACTAGTCTTATTAAGAATAGATTTCGATACGCCACCCGGAGTGGTGGGGCTCCGTATACCTTCGCCATCCTTCATCAAATGATTATACTTCTCGAGATTATTAAGGATCTTGCCGATCTGATTAGTCTTCGCGTGAAGACGGCTCACCATCTCGCCCTTCTGTGTCAGTTCATGCTCACACTCCTACAAGGGAAATACGTCCAGAAACGGAGAATTTATGTCGAATTTACGCCGAAATCTTCTCCGAAAAGAAAAGATACCGGCGAAAAAATTCCCATCATTGTCAGCTCACATTCATAAAAAAATACCTAAGTATCGCTTATGTAATAACAACCTATTTTGCATAAAGGATAATTTATCTATTCATTAACAGGCTGCAATATTAATAAATAGAAAAAATATCAATAAATTGCGGAAAAATATAAACCAGGTTATTGTTTCCGTGCTACAACTAATGATTTAAGAGTAAATCCTATGATTAAAAATTTTAGAAACAATAAATTATATAAAGAAATCACATTCCGCGAATCACAGTATACTTGTCTACATTAAATATCACATATGTTTAATAAGAAATATTATTTATAAAAATATATATAGAAAAATATATATATAAAGAACAATTTTATTATAAGTAATTAAATAAATGATTAAATATTTCCTAATTAAAACAAAACAAATTTAAAAGAAAGTTATTATAACATATTAAACACGTTCTCTCTCTCTCTCTCTCTCTCTCTCTCTCTCTCTCTCTCTCTACATAAAGTTTAATAAAATAATTAATTAGATAAAGTAGACTATATCACGAGATTAAAAAATTATACAAGAATAAAGTTGCAAATTACACCACCTGCAGCTTTTTGTACATTTCCAAGTTGATTAATTTGATATCCTCCAGCTGACGCCTTAAAGATATTATAGTATCTTGTTTCTCATGTATATCCTTCTCTAACAACTTCATAGCTACTTCCATTTCAGATTTCATGCTAATCTATATAAAAAAAGATAAAAATCATAATCACTATTTTTCTTTACTTAATTTTAAATAAATCTATCGTTGTAGGAAAGTATTAAGAGTTGTAATATTCTATTCATGTAAAGATACAGAAAAAAGTATAAAACAATATTCTTATTAACCTGCAATTCTAGTTCTTTTTCTAGATCTTGCCGTGATTTTTTTTCAGATTCTATTCTGCATCTAAGTTCTTCAATTTCAGCAGTCGTTTCTGTTATTTTAAGAGGTATTTTTCCATTCTGAAATTAAATCAATCATTCAGTAATACGTCAATCTATATGTAACATGAAATTTTGATTGCATCAATACCTCGTTTGCATCTTTAACTTCAATACCAAGTTCTTTTTTTAATTGTCTATTCTCTTCTTGAAGCGATAAAATATTATTTTTAGCAATAGCAAGATCTTCTTTCATAAGAGCATTTGTTGTCGTCAGAGATTCTACTTTAGTTTGAAGATTCGTTACTGTTGCACTAAAAATGACAGAAGAAATCAAAAAATCGTATAATAACATTTGTATGTATGCGCAATATTTTGTTTAAAATTTGTGAAATAAATGTTTACTTTAAATGTCTGTTAAGTTCTTCGATATAATTCTTTTGATCAAGCACTGTAGTCATATTGTCGGTTTCGAGTTCATCATCTGGCGATTCGCCAGGTATATGATTACTATTGCGTAGATACAGTGAAAAGTCGATTACGCCCTGCTGGCAATCGAGGTCTTCTTCCTATCACAATAGTTATAATCGATCTTGAGTTAATATCATTATTACTTTAATTAAACGCAATCATGCACACTTTCATATACGTGAAAGACGTGACAATAATCCAAACTGACCTTTACACAGAAGTTGCAATCGATTACATTTAATCCCACTAACAAACCCATTACTACGATTGCCTCTTCGCTCATCATTAGAGCATCTGGTTCAAAGTATTCGGACAAAATATCATCTTTGTGATCTATCAGAACTTTGAGATAATCTGCTAATTTCTTTTGCATCAATGCCATACGCAGCCAAGCCCGCGCCCTACCCATAGCCGTCCTAAAAATGATAGCGATTTCAAAATATTATATCTCAGACTTGGTAATTACAAAAAAAAACCGATGAAAATGTTAAATTAATTTAAATTCTAAAATTATTAAATATAATTGTACTACTAAAGAAGCAAAAATATAAAAATAATTTTAATAATAAGGAACTTTTTAAAAAATTCTAAGAACAATTCTTTGAGAAAATCTAATTTTGCTCCATCATTGATTAATATAAACTGTACCGATAACGTTTTAACAAAAAATCCTAACATAAAATATTACATGCGTATTTCATTTTATCACAGATAAAATATAAGCTATACATCTTGTTAATTAATTGGGCACATTCAAGCAGGTAGATATGAATCACATTCTGAGAATAAAAATATGCAGTACCTAACAGTAGGTAAATCACGAATGCTGGACGTAATATCTTGTGCTTCAGGACAATATTTCTCTACGAGCTGAAGAATATCCCATAGCTCCTTTTTGGGTCCGAGAAGACCCTGAAATCGGAGGCCTGTTAATATCAGGTTGTAAAAATTACTCCTTTGTCTGCACGAACGGCATTAAATTTTACCTTCTTCGGCCGTAAACCATGCCTAAGCACATGTTCAAGGACGATGAAAAAATGTTGCAATGGCATATGATCAGAATCGAGCATACGACCATATTTCAAGGATGTTTCGATCAGCTCCTTGACGATTAATTTCGAAATGTTAACGAGATTACTCCTCTCGATGATGACTGGATCACGTGCTGCAAAAACAATATGTGTGTGTTCTAACTTGCAGTATGATCTCAATTAATTTCCCTCGTTAAAAGTAACTTCAAATTCGACGACAAGTATCTAATCCTGAATATATAAATATCCTAAAATCACAACGATGTAAAAATGATTGCATAGCATTTGTGCGTTAATTTTATGATTTCATACTTTCTATAATAAATAAAATATAAATAAAGAAGTGTAAAACAGAGTAAGCAGAGGTTTGCAATGGTTTAGTTATTAAAAAAATGCATTACAATCAAAACGTCCACGGTAAAGCATGAAAAAGGAAAAAATATTTTTTCCATTATAAGCGAGAAAAGCGAAACTTATTCCCGTATAAATGTCAACACAATTAATCAAATTTTGCTGTATGAAAAAAACTGATTCAATATCTAAATATATCCCAATAATTAAAACGAGCGAGTGCAGTAACATCCAGTACAGACACAAGCTGGAGACGTGCTGCAATGGCGGTGGACTTGGCATAATATCGCGAAGCTCTCGCTGTTCGGGAAGCTGTTGCTGATGGTGATAATGGTGATGATGATGAGCATGATGATGATTAATACCACTGAGAGCGAGCGGTGGTGAAGGTGACTGTTGCATTGAATCTTGGAGTGAGAATTCGACATCCTGAAGCTCCTTTAAACAGAGCCACTCGCCATCTACCGACACTCGAAAATTGCACAGATATATTGTGTCCTGGGCACCAGCCATATCTTCCTCCAGCATGACCCCGCCGTGATGTACACCACCGTGATCGCCCGGCGGCCGCAATTTAAGACCAGTCAGAGATTCCTGCCGCATAGAAGACAATTCCTCTATCGCCGCTATCTCAATCGATCTTGAAGATTTATGTGATATCTTTCAACGCTTGTTCACTATTATATAGACGATTGATTTTTATTTCCTTCAGTAATAATTTCCATAGATTGAAATAACTCGTTTTATTTGAGATAGATTTTTTTTTTTCGTTATTAAAATAATGAGTGAATCAGAATTAATAAGCGTCGATTTGTTCTTCCAATATCTTCTTTTTTAATCTATGGATCTATTACTTCACAATATTAATTTGTTCAATGCTGCATAGTAGAGAATTTTCT
>NW_017259192.1:3389396-3400049 GCF_001594045.1 Atta colombica | reverse complement strand
ATTGCAATCAAATTTCACGTTGTTGATAAATTAGTATATGTTAATTGTATTGCTGTTTCTTGTTATTTCTTTAGATATTATCCTTCGATCAGCTATTTGTCTCTTGAAGGCAAATAGATGCTTGTTTTAATAAGCAGTGCTCCAATTAAACTGCAGGTAGCGAAGAGATGGCAAATCTCAGCTTAGGCGAAGAAGAAATGATAAACGCGCACTAATGCGACTACATCGTAGTACAATGATATGATTATTCGCTCACAAAGCGGCGCGTGTTCAGGAATCAGCGCACTTATAGAAACAACTTGAAAATCGTACGGAATGTCGAGCGAGGAAAATTTCACGTCGAAAATAGCGAGAGCGCCGGCAAAATGTGGATATTGATTTTCCCGCTGACTTTGCCTCCATCTACGATAATCAATATCGGGTATATCGCTGCGCATTGCTATGTGGTGCTGCCATCACTTTTCTGTATTGCTTTACCGGTATAACAGCACGCAACAATAAGAATAAAATTTGCAAAAATTCTCATAGAGAAGAATAGGATAGTAAAACGAGAGTAAAGAGGATAATTTTGATGTTTCAAGATTTTATTTTGATATTTCGAAAAGATCAATATATTATACATAATTATAAATGATTAACATTTTAAAATATTTTTTAATATTATTTCATTTGAACTATAATTTTTAATATATATTCATGTCACGTAAAATTAAAGCAGCAGTAAATACAGGTTTATTATATAGAAAATTTAACATAAATAACTTCATTATAATTTTCATATCACATCAATTAATTACAAAAAAGAAACAGCATTAAAAATATCCGATATCGTATTAAAACTAATATCAACGTATTTAGCTTTCTCTTTTCTTTTCGTGATTATTTGTGTGATAGATAACCTTGCACATAGCACATGTTAAGAACACATGTAAGAGATCATTGCTCTCAACAATGCACCATCACTTGATATTTGTAATTGAAGTCCGCACGCCGCGCAAACAAAAATGCAGAAATTAATAATACATAATAATACATAATAATACATAATAATGTACTACTTAATAATACATAATAATATACTGATAAAAAAGTTCAATGAATCTCACAGTAAAATTAATTTAGGTCATTGAGGTGAAGATGCCACACTTAAGCTTTTATTTTTGAATAACTTCTTAATGTTATTAAATTAACGAAAAAATATTATATATATTCTAGCAATCTTTCATACAAATCAATAAATTAAACTTTGATGTTCTATATTATTAAAAAAAATTGATATATTATATTTTGTAAAAGTGGCATCTTCCTTCTATATATACGAGTAAGATGACGTCTCCTATGGAAAAAAATATCACAAACAATTAAATAATGTAATGCAATGTAAACTTGCATATTTTATTTATTTAGTCCATAATCAAGGGTTTTAAACTGTAAGAACATAAAGGTATGATAAAACATAAATTGATGAAATATGAAAGAGAGTAATGTAGGAAATAAGTTGGACATATTTTTGTTCATTTAAACAGCATTTTTTGTGGGTTTTGTATTTATTATCATCTTATCCCCAAGTATAAGAGGAATATTCACTTGCAACTTTTACGCATATAAGAATATTACAAATTATCTACAGGATGCATTATCAAAATCCGGACAAATCGAACAATTTTTTTAAACAAAATGTTTTTAATGAAAAATTAAATATTACAAAAAATCCTTTTACATGCACTTAGGGAATCCCTATAGAGCACAATTCAATATTCTCCATTAGCTTGAATGACGATGATTAGCTCTATTCTCGATCTGAAGCGTTCGCACGCACGCCGTAATGTAGCGGTGTCCATGACGATGAATGCTGTTTCAATAACAGTTCTTAATGACGTCACATTGGGATGCCGAGACTTATTTGTGATCTTTTCAACTATGCTTCATACGTAGTCCAAGGGATTTAAATCTGGGCCGTTGGGAGGCCAGAAATAGGAACCGAGGCAAACAACTCGGCTTGTCCTGGCAGCAGAGAGCATGTCATATCTTTAATGTGTATGATTTGTATCGAAGGTGTCCTCCTCGGCAATTCGACGCATTGTTGGCTCCCTTACATCAACAATCGATGCTAATTTTCGCAACGATTGCCCTGGAGTCATTCGAAATCAGCACTTGAGCCCTTTCAATGATTGCGGGGGTCCTCGCGGTGCGTTCTTTCGAATGACTCTTCCTCGCAGGCATACTGGAATCTTCGTTGGACTGTTTTAAAGCATATTTTGCCACAACGTCATAAACAATTGATCTCGAGTATCCAAAGAATCGAATTATTTCCGTTGCTGAGTGCCCAATGCGAAGGCTTTCGATGATCACGGATTTTCGATTATACTCCGCATTTGGTTTCAACATCGCAGCCATCTTGAGAATGACTGTTTACTAAAAGCATCAGGCTTTCTCGGACGCCAACAACAACCTCTGGCGGAGGCACAATATAGCGGAAAATTTAAATTGAAATTTATCCGGATTTTGATGACGCACCTTGAATATTATCCACATGACCTCCAGAACACTAATTAAACCATATATCATTTGCTCGATTTTACACTAAGCATCGAAATACAGCTCTTAGTTATTAACAAATATTACAAAGAGCATATTTCATGATCTATCTTTTCGTATTTCGTATAATTTTTACGAATCGATTTTGGCATGAATTATTATGTTCATGTTTCTATTGATAACTGCGCAATTATCACACGTTTTTGTATAATCAGTATGACCAATATTCAATAAAAAAATTCTAAACAAAGTGACATCTTTCTCCTTATGGCATCTTCCCGAATTACTTTACATTAATTCAATAAACTTGATTAAATTTGTTACATATAAAAATATTTTCATGTATAAAGAAAGATTTAAATTTTGATAATTGTAAGTTAATAAAAATAAAAATGAAAATCAATACTTAATTAAAAGAGATTTGATTAAATAAATATTGATTTTTATTGTAAGTATTATATAGTTATATAGTTTATATCAATTTGTATGTCCTCGTTAATATAAAATTTAATTTATATAGAAAATTTAATTTATATAGAAAAAATAAGTAAAATATAAATTCCCGAAATGGATTACTATTTTTACTTATATTTTTCCTCACATTCTTCAAATGCTCCAAATTAACATAAAATTGAAGCATATAAGATGAAGATCGGGGTTGAATCCGCCGATTGATTAAGTCGATCTCGCACGGAGCTTCATGTTATATTTCAATCATTTTATTTCATATTATTTGTTAATATTTGTTGTAAAATATAGTATAATTGTAAAATATTATATAAAATACAGACACGAGATAAAATTTGCGTGTTACATGTTACGACAAATAAAAGCACAAATAATTTAAAATAGTTATAGAAATTCTTAAAACATATAGATGTTAGTTGGTATTTTGTAAGCTTTTATAGCGTTTATATCTTTTAACAAGAAATAATAATTATAAGAAATTCAAAAATAATCGAAAACTTTACGTTTAGAAGCAAGACAAAAATCAATTTTTTATTTAAATCATTTTTTTATTTATTTACTCCTTTTGTCTATCTTTAAAAACTTATATAGTGTTGTTAATTTAATATTGTTTGGAGCGCGTTATTTAAAGTCATAATTTAAATTCTTAATCATATTATACAAAATATATACCACACGATATATTAAAAACTAAGTCTCTTGTCTCTAACATATAAATTTATAATTTAATTTAATTAATAACACAAAATGAAAATGTTATAATTCATGCAATAAGAAAAGTGCAGTTGCTTGCAGCTTCATTGTTATATATATCTGACATAATTACGTAATTATTGAAACATGTGTTATCTATATAGAGTTTATACAACGTCTTTAGCTGACAGAATGATCGTCAATAAAGAAACAATAATAATGACGAAACACGTGGGCGCATAGTACATCTACGTGCGCTTAACACGCGGGCGCCAAGCTGAGCCCGCGAGCGCCGGACTTTTAAAAAGCGCGCCGAATCATGGGACCATGCAACCATCGGGCTGTGTACTCACGTCTCGGCAACCACCAGGCATCGAGTTTTCTGGGTCTGGACACGACGAGATCGGGCCATTTGTCCTCCCGTATGGAATAACTTGACGGCGAACGTGAGACACTTTTTTCGTTTTCGTCGGACGCGAGGCTACCGGTGAGCGATTTCTCGGACGGGGATATTGGCAAACCGTCGCCACTCTCTGCGGCCATGTTTACGTTCCCACTGTCGACTAACGGCGCATTCACCAACACAGAAACGTTCATATATGTATACGCACGCGTAAATGTGTTTGTATCTCTCTGTTACGACGGCGAGTATGCGAGTAGGCCGCGTATCATTCCTTTTGCCAACACGTGGTAAGAATTCATGCAGCACACTCACGCCTATCAGATTCTGTCGGATAAACATGGAAATCAGAATAACATAAATTGAAACAAATGTAGCGACAAGTCTACCATTGAGCTTCTTGAAGAATGATTGATGAACTCTTGCCGAATAATTGAGAATATTAAGGCTTACAATTGAATCAAGAGATGATGTAAAAATTATGATATATAATCGCAACTTTGTGTTGACTTTTCACGAAGTAAAAATCTAATGCACGAATGAAAATGAATATTTGATCTACGTATTTTCGTTTTCTGAAATACCTAGATGTTTTATATGATTTTTATTGGCATTAAAATGTATCTCTTAAAATGTATATATTGTCATTTTTTTATATATATGCGGGAACGAATAAATTCTTGTTCTATTATCTTTCAGAATCTTTCTCAAACACTCCGCTTATTTAATTTTAACTCTCTGTCTGCAATCTTGGTCATTTTTAATAAACGTAAAATTTAGTGTACTCTCAAATTTTTTTGAAATAATGAATATTTAGTTTTTTAATGTTAAGTTATACATTTTTAAACAAATTTCTATTTTTTTTAATTTATTTTTGCTCAATTTCAATTTTTATTAAATGAAGATTTTAACATTTAATTTAAAAAACCTAGATTAGAGAGAGAAATTTTAACATTTAACATTTAATTTAAAAAACCTAGATCACGTAAATTTCGAGATACTCGCTTGATATGTTTTTTTTTAATGGAGAATATATTGACAAATGTATTTATATCTAATTACCCTTTATACAGGGTGTCATTAAAATATGGCACCACCATTAAAATATGGCACCTGACCAGGTAGAGTGCACTAAACTGAGTCGAAAAATTCTCTATCATTTTATGAATTTCGCAATGTTAACGAAATATTAATTACTAAAAACCGTTAAATATTGATTTTTAATAATTTTTTACTTAAATACTATCAACTTTTTAGTATTGCATTTTCTTATTTTTACCATCATGAGAAAATACGGTATTAAAAAATTCTGAAAAAATTTTGAAAAAATTTTCAGAATTTTTTCAGAATTTTTTAATACCGTATTTTATAAGAAGAAAAACTTTAGAAGAAAATAAATCATTTTTATCTCTTGCTGTTTTTCTGTAAAATTAATCAAGTATTTGAGTAAAAAATTATTGAAAACCAATATTTAGCAATTTTTAATAATTAATATCTCGTTAACCATTGCGAAAATCGCAAAATAATAGAGAATATTTCGATTCAGTCCGCTCTACCTGCTCAGGATCGGTGGTGCTGTAATTTAATGACACTCTGTATAATTTAATTATAAAAACACAATTGGAGAAATTATTTATATATTTTTTGAAGTGTTTAATAATTTTAAGAACACTTGTATTCTTAAGCAATATGTACTCTTTTGGAAATAAATTTATTGTAATATATTAAGACGTAAATATTAATGAAAAAAATCTTTTAATTATTCAAAATATAATTAATAAATCACTCTCTAGAAATTAAACGTAAATAATCTTTTACATACATCAAATAAAATTGTGAAAATTTATTTCTTGAAACATTTAAGCTAAACGCCTCCGTAAAACAGCTATAAAGTCTGCGCACACGCATCGAGTAGTTACGTCTCTTCAATCCATTCTTGTTAGCTTGAGTAACCCTCAAGCCACAGTCGGAACAAGATCTATTGCACATCATTCCTTCAACTTCCTTCTCTTCACTGTATCGAAGGGAGTCTATTATTCAAATAACACAGTACCATAGTTGTGATTCTAATCGGCGCGAAACACTTGTCTTCTGAATGTTGCGATTAATGTGAAGGATTTTGGTTTGCTAGTGTTGTAAGATTGCGAAAAATATTTTATAAATTTGAATATTTCCTTTATTTAATTTAATTAATAAGCGCTTAAGTAAAGTGAAATTCGTGTTCGTCAAGATGTACGGGATGCTGCTGGAAAGTGTGCAATATTTCGTACAGGTAAAGCACAAACAAATCATAGAATTAATATTGTATATTTAGCTAAGGATAGGATATACAGCTTAGCTTGAGACATATGTACTTGCACAACGATTGAGTTTAAATTAAAATTTAATTTTTTCTTTGTTTTTCTTTATGATAAGCAGTTTTCTACATAATTTCTTAAAATTTGTTTTTCCTTGTAAATAATGGCAAAAATTAAAAATTATCTTATTATTAAAAAAATTCTTTAATTTTTATTATATATTACTACATCACTATTTGAAAAAAATTAATGATTAAGGCCCAGTTGCATCAATGTTACTTTGACTTTAAGCGACTTAAAACTCTCTCTCATTTTAAAGCGAAAGAAAAACGTTGGTGCTTTAATCATTTATGTTATAAACCGCTTACATATTATTTAAAATATGTTGTTTATAATGAAATTTAAAGAAATCAAAAAACATTATTTATAATGTTTTTAATTTCTTCAATTTTGTTAAATAAAAATTTATGTATTATATAAAATCATAAATAATATAATTTTACAATTTATAAGTGTTCTAAATTAGCACACATTTTTTATTAATTTACTTAATTATTAAAATTGTTTTTTGATTAAGCTTTCTTCATAAAATAATTTAACATTTCTTTAATATTTTTAATTAAATCTTTAATTAAATTTCACTATAAACTGCATTTAAAAATTTAAAAAAATGATTTATTAAATTTGGCAAAAGTTCGGAAATCTTATTTTATGCTCTTTTTATATTTTAAAATTCTAGCTCTATTTATTCTGAATAACATAGAGAATCGCAAGTTTGATAAAATTATAGTGGCGTAGTTGCTCTTGGAAATATTTAATTTAAGAAGTTTGAGATTGTGAATGTTGTGCTGATGAAGATCAAAAGTTTCTGCAATTTAAAAATATTAAAACTGTTTCTCACAAATTTTTTCACTTAATTATTTGATTATTTTTCTCTTTTTATTAATAACATTAAAAATAATTTCTTTTTCACGCGTTTTACGTTAAATAAATGCGATCGATTTTTTACGTCAAGGGATATCGTATCTCATAGCTGCGCAGATTTTAATGAATCCTATCATGTTTCCTAACATATTCTTTTTTTCCTTGATAGACATTTTATTTTTAGAAAAAATATATTATACTTATATGTATAATTAAAAAAAGTTATGATAATTTATGTAACGGTTACAAATTTGATAAATTAAAAACAAATGTCAATTTAAATTATTTTCTATCTCATACAATAAAAATAAAATTACATTTTTAATAAAAAATTTAGTGCTCTTACTGTATTTGTCAAGTACATAAATGCAGTTCTATAAATAAGAATATTACATATTCTTTTATTATATTAGTTTATTTATATCTTATTAAAATTTTTATAAAGTTTTATCATAAAAAATGGTGAAAAAATAAATATAAAGTGCAAATTGTATTGTAATTAAAACGTTTGTATTGACGTGCTAATAAATTCGACAAATCTATATTAATTGCACGTTCGTCAGCATCCATTTTAATGAACTGTACATATACTCACCGGATATTTAATTGCAGAGTTAAGGTTGAATACGTTTATTTTTAAGCTATATTTGCAATTTTCGTTATTCTTTTTGTAAAGACAAACAGAATCAAAATTAAACTCATTCATCAATCTGTCTAATTCTTTACGAGATTTAAAGTAAGATTTAAGAATGATAATGTTCGTAAAAATTTATTTATTTTTTATGTTATTGTTAATTAAAATTAATATTATTATATTATCATGATAATTAATTAACTTAATATGTTTTATTTTTGTCTTGAAAATTATTTTGAAAATTTTGATCTACGTAGGTACTTATAACGTATGCCACGTACTTGCGAAGGAAATGCTTTGTAGATATGTAATAAGTACTTGAATATGAATGGTCCTATAACTATTTCCTTTTAATCTCCGATGTTTTAATTGCACAAAGTTTTAAAAATAGAATCTCCTTTTTGTCAACATGTAAGGCCGATTCTATTAATTTGTTTTAATAATATCTTCCTTATTTTTTTTATATCTTTTTTTTAATCACTTATAATTATATAAGTTATATATATCTCTCTCTTAATAAGTAAATATCTCTTAATGATACTTCTATTTATGTTTTTTTCTTTTTATACTAAATATAACTTAGGTTACATTGATACATTTCTTTATTTATTTTTATTCTTTTTTATTATCTTTATTTTATACGCACAATGCATAAATAATGACAATATTATAAATTTTAATTTACGATAAAAATAGGGATTATTAATTATAATGTTTTAAATGTACTGTACCATTAATCATTAATAATTTTATTTATTTTTATGTATCTTTAATAAATCCATTTTTTTAAATCAATTTATACTTTTAAAAAATTTTTTTTAATATTTTTGTAAAATTAAAAATACTTTTGAAATATTAAATTATTTCTTAGTTGTTTCTTAGTTGTTAGATCATTTCAATTTATAAATTTGCGTGTTCATTTGCGATATGAGAGCTAATGAAGAAAGCTCCTGAGAGCTTTCCTCATTAAAGATCACATATTCATTTTCGTGACCACATCTCATCCTAGTAAAAGAAAGATTAATTAACATAGGGAAATTGGGAAATTGGTTTGATTATCTAAATCGACTTATAATTGATTCGTGGAATTTATTATTAGACGTAACAAAGGTATCATTGCAAATATTATCTTTATCAAATAATACTCTACGTTTCGCTTATATGAGTTATTTGTTCTACATTTTGAATTTTAACTGCTTTAATTAAGCCATAATTTAGAGAGAGGAGAATTACAACTTATTATTGTAATATATTATAGCTTTTATTATAGCTTTTTTGTTGTACCAACTTTATTCACTTCAGATATCTACATTATATAAATTAAAAGATAAAATATTAAATATAAAATTAACATACTAAATAAAAAATTGAGAAGTATTAAATATAAAAATATGAAATATTTAAATAGATATTTAAATACAATATTTAAATACATAAATACTAAAAATATTTTTTACAGTTAGAATTTGGTGAAGAAGTATGGCTTCGAATTTTAGAGAAAGCTGATTGCAAACATATAGTTTTTAATACAAGACAAATATATCCAGATATGCTGATGACTAATTTGGCAATGGCTCTTGCCGCATATACTGGTGATTCTATGGATAACATTATGCAATTTTTTGGAAAGTGTTTTGTTAGATTTTTTAGTAATTTAGGGTAAGTAATGTATTTAAAAAATATACACAAATCTAATTTTAAAACATGTTGACAATTCTATGTGTAATTTTTAAAATATAATTAATTATATAGAACACTGCATAATCATCACTTCACGTATACACAGATAATAATTATAAAAACAATTCCAATTCTAATTTTATTTCCATCTCTTTTTGTCTAAATCATCATATTATCTTTTTACTTCGCACTTTCGAACTTAACAGGATTTTCGTCTTGAACCGATGAATTTGTTATTAATGATTCTTATA
The DNA here is from genome assembly GCF_001594045.1 of Atta colombica. Lineage (NCBI taxonomy): Eukaryota > Metazoa > Arthropoda > Insecta > Hymenoptera > Formicidae > Atta > Atta colombica. Next base: position 3,390,164 of record NW_017259192.1, on the reverse strand, counting down.
TCTTTGAGTTTTTGGAGCTTACTTTATGACGTAATGAAAAAAGAGTTACATTTTTATAATATATTGCGCTTTTTCGTTTAATAGTTGATATGATCTCTTATTTATTATTTATATTTATTATGTTTGTCATTATATGTAATGCTACTTGATTTTGTTTGTTTCTTTTAGAAACAAATAAAATTAAGTAGTATTACATCTCTTGGACTTTTAGTCTATTATTAGATTTTTTTTTACTATGACTTCTTTATAGATTTTTATTATTTTTAATCCTATTTCCAAATTTCGAATGCTTTCTCCTTTTAATTATAATTGTAATTTACGATTATCGATCATCGAAAGATGAAGCAATAGAAACTACATATATAAGATGCAAAATCTTCCCTTTAGATTTCACAAACTTTAAGAAATGTGCGTAAAGTTTACACACATGTCAACATAATAAATTAATTCAATTAAAATTGCTTATGTATACATATTGTATATTTTTAAAAATATTATATTTATGCTTATAAAAAAAATTAATAAAATTTGCACATAATACATAGTTTACTTTTTAGGTATGATTGTACTATAAAAGCAACTGGTCGATATTTTTGTGATTTTTTACAAAGTGTAGACAATATTCACATGCAAATGAGATTCACGTACCCAAAAATGAAGAGTCCATCTATGTATACAACGCATGTCGATCCACAGGGTGTTGTTTTGGTTTACAGAAGTACTCGGCAAGGTTTTACGCATTATCTTATGGGTAAGAATTTATTCTTT
>NW_017259192.1:3388169-3389296 GCF_001594045.1 Atta colombica | reverse complement strand
TATATATATGTTATATATATTTTATATATGTAAAATCAACTTGAAACAGGAAATCATCAACGACGTCTTTGTACAATACTTGCATTGAAACATCGCGGTTCATTCGATCATTGAATGGCAATGCTGAATAAACGTATTGAGAATGTTAAGAATAAAGAATTGATTGCATAAGTACGAGATAGCATGACCACACACGATCAACTGATCGTAATTTTCTTAAGAACGCCGCTCAACCACAAAACTGGTTTCGATAATCTTTTGCGCTTCTCTAATCGCATATTTATTACATCTAAATTTCAGGTTTGCGTGTGCTCGTAACAAAGTTCGGGTAATTTTCTAAGAATTACCCCATTATATTTTCTTTCTTCTAGAAATCAAACTGACAGTTTCTGATAGTTTCTGTTTGAAGGTTAATTGTTGCAATTGTTGCAGATATTACACTTAATTTTATTCAACTGGTCAAAGTACAGAGTATTTTTGTTTTCGTCGAAATCGAAATGTTGAATCTCTATTAAAAAGAATACAAATAGCTTGAAAGCTTCGTCATTCGAGTTTGCAAAAGTCTCGTACACCATACGTCTATTTTTTCGAGCTTACTTTGTTGACGTGATCGGATCTCTTGTGATATATTACGTTGCTTTCATAAGCGCTCTGGAAGATCAATTATCATCGCTTGTGAACGCACGAGAGTGCATCATTACTAGGTGTTTGCTCGGACCAAAAAGCTACTGCAAATACGTCTTACAATTAGATGATAATGATCATCTTCATTAGTAGACATCGTAATCTGTTCAGAGTGGCTTGAGATCGGCTTTCCTTCATAAAAGGTAGATCAACGTTATTATGTGGTCGATTTTGACAGTTTTCGCTATTCCGATGGATATAATAATGAATTTAATGAATATAATACATGGGCTAAAAAGTCTCGGGATTTTTCAATAGGTGGCGCCACTAGAAAATGAACATGATTCATTTCGAGAGATTCATCTGTCACTAGTTTATGTATGAAGTTTCATGACATTTCGTTCATTGGTTTACAAGCTACATTCGTTTAAGTGGCGCTACTTTCGCTTTCGTACTGTATCATCACGATAACGCACCGTCATACACGTCCTTGAAAACGATGA
>NW_017259192.1:3385867-3388069 GCF_001594045.1 Atta colombica | reverse complement strand
TACAAGTACGAGATTAATTACTTGTTTTGATAAAGGCATTCATGAATCTTAGGAATGTTCCGTTAAAAAGTGCATAATACATTCAAAAAGATTTTAATCATGTGATATGTAGATTCCAAAAAGAGAAACAAATCGAGAATAATCCGTTTCCGATGGAACGAATGTTTATTAATTGACCGAAATTTTAACACATTTTCAATGTGTTCCAGACCATTTTTCTCTTAGAACTGTTCTACATTATATATTAACAAATAACAAGTGATCTAATATTTTAACAAAATCATACATATCGAAGGATAAAATTGAATGTGCGTATATGTATTGAAAATTGTGTGTTATATGAGGGTATATATATATATATGTATATATATGTATATTGGGAGTACAAATTAATTCGGTCCGTTTCCCTAAAGATAACTCCAGCTATTGTGAATAGTGACAGCTGATTTTGGCGGTTTCAGAGAGGTTAAACATCTGCTAATAATATTCAGTTTATATCACTTTGAGTTTCATATAAAAATCTTGATTTTTACTGTGTTTGAAATGTCGAATTTTGTGTTAACCAAGCAGCATTTGCGGAAGGTTTTCTGCTTTAATTGGAAGAAAAGTGCGGCTGAAGCCCATCGAATGCTTATCGAAGTTTATGATGACACTGCTCCAACTGATAAATCATATAGGGAATGGTTTCGACGTTTTAAGGATGGATTTCAGCGTTGAAGACAAGCTTCGCTCTGGACAGCCAAAAAAATTCGAAGACAAAGAATTAGAGACATTACTTGAAGAAGATCAGAGTCAAACGCAAGAGGAGCTTGCAGAATCATTGGGGATAACTCAATAAGCCGTTTCTGTACGATTGAGAGCCATGGGAATGATTCAAAAACAAGGAAATTGGGTGCCTTATGGAATTGAAACCGAGAGACGTTGAAAGGCGATTTTTCACTTGCGAAGAGCTGATTCAAAGACAACAGAGAAAAGGTTTTTTGCATTGGATTGTGACTAATCGGAGATGAGAAGTGGATATTCTACGACAATCCCAAGAAGAAAAAATACTACGCTAAGCCCGTTGCCAATCAATCGTTGCCATCGACCTCAACATCAACATCACGGCCGAACATTCATGATTCTAAAGATCATTCATAATGCTCTGTATCTGGGGACCAAAAGGATCTTGTTTACTATAAGCTGAAACCTGGCAATTCCATTACGGGCGATCGGTATCGGCTACAATTGATTCGTTTGAGCATTGCGAGAAAAACGGTCGGAATACGAGCAAAGACATGATAAAGTTATTCTTTTTCATGACAACGCTCGGCCTCAGGTCGCTAAAGTCGTAAAAAAATATATTGGAAACGCTCAAATGGGATGTTTTACCACACCCGCCGTATTCTCCGGACATTGCTCCTTCTGATTACTGGTTGTTCTGAAGGATGCAGCAAGTCACCGGTTCACTTCTTTCGCAGAAATCGAAAATTGGCTTCAAAATTAGATCGCCTCCAAAGACGAGTCATTTTTTCGAGATGGAATCGAAAATTGCCTGAGAGATGAGAAAAAGTAGTAGGCAGCGATGGACAATACTTTAATTGATCTGTTCATTTTGTTTTGAAATAAATGCATAAAAAACGGACCGAACTAATTTGTACTCCCAATTTATAAACATATATAATAAATTATTATTATATGTATTATACAGTGCTGATTAAAAGTTTCAAAAGATGGCAAAATTTTTAGAATGAACAAACAAAAAATAAAAAAAATATTTAAAAATATTTAAAATTATATTTGCAAAATGTTTTGCATTTTTAGAGAATCTAAATATAATTAATTAATAATACATATAGTATTGCAATATTAAATTATGCTTTTAACTTTTGATTGTAATTGTGTTTATTAGTTTAATTTTTATTAAATTATATGTATATTATTTATAATATAATAATACATTTATAATTTATTTAATACATTTATAATACAATTATAATTTATAATAATACATTTAACATTCATTTTTTAATATTTTATGCAATTTACATTGGAAATCAGATTGCGAAAAACAATAGAATGAATACTCCATTAGGCCGTGAATTACCACCGATAAGTTGCACATTTTTCTTACGCCTTTTTCCATTTGGTGTCATCATGAACAAGGATATGAGAATATTAGGAGTTGGTGATAAATTGCTTCAAGCATGGGGTGGTACCACA
>NW_017259192.1:3381725-3385767 GCF_001594045.1 Atta colombica | reverse complement strand
ACTTTAAAAGTTGCAACGTAAGTTTTATAAATTAAGGTAATATTCTAATTGTAATATAGATCATACACATGTGCATAAATACAACATTTAAATACACATAAATGTTTCATTTCTAGGTAATGTACTTGCATTCAGTGATATTCGAATTGGAACTAATTAGAGCAAATGATTATTTTATGATAGATAATGATTCAGATAATGTGCCAAGCACAAGTAGTGGTTTAGATAGGCGTGGGAGTCAAGGTGCGAGAAGTATCTTATTGAAGGGTCAAATGAGATATATCGAGGATATTAAAGCTATTATATTTCTCTGTAGTCCTTTGTAAGTTATTATCATAAATTACATTTTTTATAAGATAATTGATTTGTAACAGATTATTTTATTACAACAGGATCAACAGTTTAGATGAACTTCTTAATATGGGTCTGTATTTGAATGACCTAAATCCTCATGGTATGAGCAAAGAATTGGTGTTGGCAGGATGGCAGCATTGCGGAAGGTTATATTCTTAAATAGTAAAAAAAAAACGATTTCATCTAAAATTGAATACATCTCATAAGATTTTATACACGCCGGATATATAATTTATATTATTTGCAGGTTAGAAATGATGTTTGAGAGGGCAGAGCAAAGATCGACGGAACTAGAAAACAGCTATGTTTTACTGGATCGATGGAAAAACAAGAGCGATGAGCTTCTATATTCTATGATTCCACAAACGGTAGCAGACCGATTACGAGCCGGAGCCAGTTCATTGAGCACTTGCGAGGTATGCAAATACACTTAACAATCTTCACTTCACAATAATCTTCACAATAATCACTTCAAGATCCTTTGGATCTTACCTAATAACTATTTATAAAAATGCTTTACTTACAGTCATTTGAATCAATAACAGTTCTTTTCTGCGAATTATGCGATTTTGATTATTCAACCATCGAAGGAGCGATGGACATTGTTTTATCAATGAATGCCGTTTTCTCCTGTTTCGATACATTGATGGATCAGTTTAATGTATACAAAGTAAGATTAATCATTTTATTAGAAGTATCATTTCGCACGAAATAATACAGAATTTAATACGTTTATATTAAATATAAACATATTAAATTCTACAGAGTTGGATAAATTAACTTTTTTAAAACTAAAGTTAAGTTAAAGTTAACAGCTTTGAAAATTTAATTTAGTTAAGATAAAAGTTAATCCATAGTGACGTTAATTAAATTAAAAGTTATTTAATGAAAAAAAATAATTAAAAAGTTAAAAGTTAAATTTGTTTTATTTCATGATTTCAAGTTAATTTTTTTTAATTAAATTAAAAACTAAGTTAAAAAATTAAGAATCTTTTTAACTAACAAGGGAAGATTCACATATGCATTTCACAGATTTTAATCAGCGTGATTATTCTGGGACATCAAAAAATAATTCTTGTAATGCAGTAAATTGTTTCTGCGTATTTTTAAAGAAAATCATGATTTAGGTCATAATGACCTATCGTTTTCAAACTTCTTTATTCTTTGCTTAAAAGTAAATGAAAAATTTGGATTTATTTAAAATTAGAAAAACGTCTCCTACGGATACGAATAAAGCATATAATCCAAGTAGGAATCCATATAACACCAACTATTCAATCCTGATGTTAACTTTTAAAAAAATCAAATTAAAAATTAATAGTTATCGGTAAAATATTAGGTGTAGTAAAAAGAAATCCATTATTTTTCCATTCAATTTCATGCAAAAATAATGGATTTCTTTTTATTACACCTAATATAATTAATATTCTTTTTACTACATCTAATATATAAAGTTGAAAAGTTAAGAGTCTAAAATGAAGTAAACTAAATGAAGTTAAAATTAATTAATTTTTTAACTTTTAAACTTAACTTTTAACTTTGTAACAGCACTGACACTCAACTTTGAAATTCTGCATATAATCTGTAATATAATTCGTAACTCATTACAAGTTATCTTGGCCAAAATCATATATAGGGTGTCTTGTAAGTTTTGGTTAATCGTTTTTATGTAATAACTTAGATAAAAACTATCTTCGATTGACTCAATAGTACAAAGAAATATTTCAGTGAAGTATGATCAAGATAATGATATCGCATGTAATGTAATTTTATGTGATTAAGATACTTTGTGCGTTTCTATACTAATTTAATTTTAATCTCGGTTTAACTCTTTTTATTTTTTTTTATTTTAAGACTCAGGACATCAATGATGTTTTCGAGCAAGTCAAGATAAATCTAATTGAGCAAGAGAATATACAGGGTGTCCCGTAAATTTTGATCAATTGCTTTTGTGTAGATAGAGCGAACTAAATTGAATCGAAAAGTCCTTCACTATTTTGCAATTTTTGAAATAGTTAACAAGATATTAATTACTAAAAATATTTGTCAAATATTGAATAATTTTTTATTCAAATACTATCAACTTTACAAAAAAAACTACAAGAAACAAAAATCATTTATTTTCTTCTCATAAAGTTCTGAGAATTTTTTCAGAATATATTATCTTGCTCAATATCGGGTCACGAAGATTTTATCTGATTATTTTGACTTTATCTTATTATATGATAACGTTGATTACGTATTTGCCATTTACAATTATGTCATAACAGGTAGAGACTGTTGGTAGCGTATATATGGCAGCTAGTGGTGCACCGGACAGAAATGAAAACCACGCACAAAACGTTGCCGACGTTTCTCTGCAACTCATCGAGCATGTTCGATCTCTCAAATTACCCTCCGGATTGGATATACGAATCCGCATAGGTAACAACCCTGCACATAACCGTCTAACTTCTCGGACGTAATATATATTTTTTGTATCTTTTGGGATATGGCTTCGTTTTCTCGAATTCCTATTTTAAATAATTTTATCTTCGTAAAAACTAACTATTACATCGTATAGCGAGAAATACATAAGAATACATACTATGAATACATAAAGAAATTAATTTAATTAATTAAGATAATAGTATTGTGAAACCTTTTAGGCATTCATTCTGGAGCAGCGGTTGCCGGAGTAGTCGGCATCAAAGTACCGAGATATTGTTTTTTTGGAGATACTGTTAACACGGCCTCCAGAATGCAGACTTCTAGTCTGGTACAGTTACCTTTTCTTAATATAAGTATTAAATGCTTATAAATCCAAATATAAGATACAATCCATATTTAAAAAAAACATTTTATTTGATATAAATTGATAAAAATCTCAAAATCAATTCAATCTCGCGCTATACATCGTGCACGTGTCAAAACACTAATGTCTCGTGGCTTCTAATTTTTATTCATATATTAGATTAGTTTTGACAAAAGGTAATGATCAAAAAAGTTAATCTATAATTCAATTAGTTTTTATAAACACCGAATATCTAAATTGCACAATAATCTAAATGATAATGTAATTTCAAAAAAACCATAATTCAAGAAGTATATTAATTACGTACAATTATGACAGTAAATCATGACAGTTTGAATTTAAAAAGAATTTATTATCTTACAAATCTGTTGTATTTTCTTTTTTGAATTCTTTTATTTTCATACTAATTTAATTACATTGTATGGCATAGCCGGGAAAGGTGCATATTTCTTCTAGCACCAAAGCTTTGTTACCAAAAGGACGTTATCATACCGAATCACGTGGAATTGTTAAAATAAAGGTTTGTATTATGAAAATATATTAATCAATCATACATTATATATCACGTATATCTGTATAGAGAGAATTATATTTCATTTATTATATAAAGGGGAAAGGAAATATGGAGACGTATTGGCTGGAATCAACGGCAAATACTGAAATAAAGAAAGAAATATCAAATGATAAAAACGTAGAAGGTCTTTTAGTTACTAGTATATAAAGTACTTTAATAATAATGAATTAAATAAAATTCATACACGTTATTGCTGTAATTGCTATAAAATGTATATTTTATCTATTAAAAAGGAACCAAACTGTGTTGACAATTTCTTAATATATATATATATATATATATATATATGCATTAATCATATATAATAAACAAAATTACTT